>NC_064856.1:19059685-19427185 GCF_024139225.1 Suncus etruscus | reverse complement strand
TTCATGTTTATCATATTTTACTGATGTATCAGGCTGCAACAGATTAAAAATAGTTCTTTAATATTGGTTCTCCTCTATAGATGGAGTTATAATAATGGTGTTATTAAACCTAGAGTAGGTTACTTATCTAAGAAATGGAAGTGAGAGCAAAAGAAAATTGTTTTGCATTCCATAATCCAAAGAGAGCAATGCTATCCTCACTATAGGAATGAAGCCTGGGACTGGAGAGATGGCACAACAGTGGAGCATTTGCAGGCAGTTGATCCAGGATGAACAATGGTTCGAATCCCAGCATCCCATATGGTCCCTCGGGCCTGCCAAGAGTGATTTCTGAGTGCAGGGTCAGAAGTAACCCTAGAGTGATGCCAGTTGTGACCCAGAGAACAATAAATAAATATACACTTAAAATAAAAGAATAAAGCCTCTCAGTCTATTAAAGTATTCTCTCTGAAATTATCTTGAAACCCTAAGGTTTAAGTAGAACCATGCAAGACTTCAAAACCATGCATTAGCTTTTTCTCATCACAGTTTCTAGTATTCCCTAAGTACTGAATAAATATTGTTATAAATAAACCTATTGTACAAATTGGCTCCTGTTCCAGTAACCCTCTGGCACAAAATAAACTACCTCCAATTGTAATTACTTGAAAAAACATTTTATAGGGGCCTTAGTAATAGTAGGGCAAGTTGGGCACTTCCCTTGCACATGGGAACCTCTATTCAATCCCTGACATCCCATAAGTTTCCCTGAACACCTCTGGTAATTCCTTTTCTTTCACTTTTTTAAATAGTAATTACTTTAAGCCCCATGTTTTCAAATTTTTTCATGGTTGAGTTTCAGTTAAACAATGTACATCATCCTTTATCAGTGCACATTTCTTGCCACCAATGTCCCTTTTCCTTGCCCTCCTGTTGGCAGACATTTTACTTCTCTCTCTCTCTTTCTCTCTCTCTCTCTTGTCTCTGTGTGTCTCTCTCCTTTTATTCCTTCCTTTTTTCTTTTTTTTTTTTTTTTTTTTTTTTTTTTTTTTTTTTTTTTTTTTTGGTTT
Source organism: Suncus etruscus (assembly GCF_024139225.1). Lineage (NCBI taxonomy): Eukaryota > Metazoa > Chordata > Mammalia > Eulipotyphla > Soricidae > Suncus > Suncus etruscus. The sequence goes on along the minus strand of NC_064856.1, from coordinate 19,426,136 downwards.
TTGGGCCACACCCGGCGGTGCTCAGGGGTTACTCCTGGCTGTCTGCTCAGAAATAGCTCCTGGCAGGCACGGGGACCATATGGGACACCGGGATTCAAACCAACCACCTTTGGTCCTGGATCGGCTGCTTGCAAGGCAAACGCCGCTGTGCTATCTCTCCGGGCCCTATTCCTTCCTTTTTGAAATACAATGGTTTGCACTACTATTAATGAAGGGGTATGTATCATTTTATCCCCTTTCCAGAAAAAAATTCCTGTGCTCCTAAGCAGCACTGAATGTGTCCCCCCAAAAAATAAACAAACAAAGAAAATACTGAATAATTATTTTATGTTCCCCTGGGTAGATGGGGTCCATGGGCTAGTTATCACTATGAGAGTCTCACTAACAACTGCAGACATAGGAGAGCTGGTAGACATCAAAAAGTCCATCTGACTGGAGTCAAAACTTCTTCACTCATTAGTATTGGAACTTCTGCTGAAAGGGAAGAAGATGTGGCCTTGTTTCTATATAGCCTTTCCATATGGCCTCTCCACATGGCTAACTTGAGTTTCATCACAGAATGGTGGTCTCAAAAGAGCTAGCAAGGCCCAGCATGGAATCAAAAAATTATTTTTGGTTTTTGGATAACATCTGGTGGTGCTCAGGGGTTACTCCTGGCTCTGCACTCTGAAATTACTCCTGGCAGGCTTGGGGGACCATGTGGGGTGCCAAGCATGAAACCTGGGTTCATCTCGTATCGACTACATGCAAAGCAAATGCCCTACTACTGTGCTATTGCTCCTGCCTTGGAATCAGAATTATTGATTCCATAGACTATTGACTGAAATAGCCAGTTTTGTGACTTGGTTAGCCACTTCACTTTCTCTGGGATAGTAACTTGCAACCATCAGTATTCATGCTTGGCAATTTATAACAGAGAGCAGGGAGAATAATTTTGGATATTCAAAATTCATACTATTATTACTATCATGAGCATCATCACTTACTATATACCACTATACTATGTACTATGCTTGGCCATTGTGAAAGAGAGAAAGAGAAAGAGAAAAAGAGAGAGAGAGAGAGAGAGAGAGAGAGAGATCTCAAAGTTACTGTTCCCATTGTATGAAAAATAATAAAGGTTCAAGAATTTTCCCAAGGTCACAAGCTAGGAAGAGATGAAAATAAAATGCAAGACCAAGTTTACAGAAAGCTACTAAAATAAAATTTAAAAAATAATTTTTTACAAAAAGAAAAAAGTGATCTTTAGTAAGTGAGACAGTAAGAACTATCCTGACAACCTGGACCACTTATGCATCCACTCACCTCAGACTCATCTCAATTATTCTTCACCCCAAATATTTGGTTCACTCCTCACCAGCAGATGCCCCTCAGCTACCTAGCTTTCCATCACAAAGAAAATCTGCCAATAAATCCTCCTTCACTTTTTTTTTCTTAGAAAATAATGCCCTGTTTATCTGCAATGAGTTGGAAATGACCTGGTGGTTCAAAAACTGCAAGTCATATTTCTACAGGGAGCCCAATAGGGACTGCCAAAGAACCTCTGTGCCTGGCCAGGGGAGCCTGGTAATTAGATTAAATCCATTCTTTGGCTCGGTTTCCTTCCCAAGCAGACCAGCTATTGAGCAATCCATTCTCCAGGCACTAATACATCACCTGGGAGCTCCAGGCCATGATAGATGAGCTGGGCCATCAGCATGGTCCACGATGGATGGGTGCCATTCATCACAGGGGAAGCCAGTGGAGCCATGAGTTACTTCTGCTGTGGCACCTTCCACCCCCATTGGGGCCAGAGCCAGGACAGGGGCTGAGGATGGGAGTGGGGGTGGGTAACAGAGCTAAGAGAACTTCTCTAGAAGATGAGCCAGTTACTATGGGCATATGTTTTCTGAGCCATTTCAAAGCAGAAAGATATTTCATAGAGTTTGCAGCTGGGGCAAGAAGCAAATCAGAAAAGTGAATGTAAAAGGCAAGATCACAGGCTTTGGAAATCATACTTGCCTGGTATGCATCTTTGTTCTGCCTTTCCCCTGCTGTGTAAACCCCAGTAAAGCATTCATCTCTCTGAAGCTATTCCCTTTTCTCCTTCCAGGTGCTCCTTTACAGATCTCTGCCCCTCCTAGTTAAGCAGGGATACATGGTGAGTTCTAGTTAATGAAATATATATATACATATGTATGTAAATAGCATAATCACATGCAAGTGAAGCTATGAAAGACCCCCATGAAATCCTAAACCCCTCTCTTTCCCTACTGCAACCTCCAAATTGCCCCCTTGTTAAAAGAACAGCAATGAGGGCTCGGAACAAACCATATATTGTCAGAATAGACCTTATGGTCAGCAGAGACTATAACCTAGAAGCTTGCAAGACCCTCTGCAGACCTTTAATCAGCAAAAGAACCTGTATTAGGAGATACAGTTGAGTTTTCAGGCTTCTTGTTATCACAGCATAACGTAGTGATCCTGGCAGAAACTCTAGATCTCATAACAGCAAAGAATCAGAGTAAAGATTCTAGGCCAGTGGTTTCCAAAGTTTTCACACCTAAAGTCTGGACCCAGTCCACCGAAAACCACTATTCTAGGCCAGATGGGCTCTGATATCCTTCATTTTTTGCTTGTTTGTTTTGCTCACAGCTCTTTAAAAAGTGATTTTTCATGAAGGGTGGTGTACTCAACCATGAACAAGTTTATGTCCACAGTACTTAAATAAAGTAATTAAAATAAAAAAATTTTAATTTAAAATAAAACATAAAAATAATTCCAAATAAAAACTGAATATCAGTAGGAAGCTTACCACAGAAGAGATGGGTGTAGAAAAAGGGGATCACACTGAGACAATGGTGGAAAAAATGGACACTCTAGTATTGTAAACTCAGTATTGTAAACCACGGTGACTAAAACAAAATAAATTTTTTTCTTTTTTCTTTTCTTTTTTTATTAATATCTTTATTTAAACACCTTGATTACAAACATGATTGTAGTTAGGTTTCAGTCATGTAAAGAACACCCCCCTTCACGAGTGCAACATTCCCATCACCAATCTTCAGTAAGTGAGAATGTGTGAGGGCTATCCTTTGTGGAGAAAGGGGATGTTATTGTTAGGGATAGTTGTTACGATAAGGGCAGTGGTGGCAATAGGAATAAGACTAGAGGATGGTGTAAAACGTTCATATCTACCAACGTCCCTGTCCCTGTGAGGATTTGGACAAGGGTCAGGTCTGGGGCCTAAGAGATACAGCATTTTATCCAACAGTCATGTTTTCCAGGAACAGAATTATCTGTGTTCCATGATGTCCCAGCTCTTCTTGTAGCATTTGAACAGCCTGTGATTTTCAACCATAATGCCCCATGAGAATGCTCTTTCGGGGGCCCAAACAGTGTTCTGAAAGGCCCCATTAGCTGCAGAAACTCGTTGGCCTTCTGGCTCACCCTAATGTGGACAGATGACAATTTATGGGATCAGGATAAAACTCTTTCTCCTGTCAATTTCAGGATTTCCTGGCATTTTATAGACTTTATGTATATGGAGAAATATGTTTTAAGTCTGAAACATAATCCATGTAATAATCACAATTTGTAAACCAGAGGTTGCATTATTCCAATCTTTCAGAAAAAACTAAGGTTTATTTTTTGCCAGTACCACACTTTTAATTATTACCACTGTTCTAGGGGAAAGACCCTATTCCCTATACTCCAGTCGTTGTCATGGGTATTTTTATGGATATTTATTTTATGGGTATTTTTATGGGACTACATTAAATCTGCATAATGCTTTGGTTAGTATTGTCATTTTGACAATTTTTTTCTTTCTATCTTTCTTGTGGGGGAGGCACACCCAGAAATGCTCAGGATTGACTCCTGACTCTGTGCTCAGGATCACTCCTTTTTTTAATTAATATTATTTATTTATTTTTTGCTTTTTGGGCCACACCCAGTAACACTCAGGGGTTACTCCTGGCTATGTGCTCAGAAATCACTCCTGGCTTGGGGGATCAGACTGTGGTCTGTCCGAGGTTAGCAAGTGCAAGGCAAACACCCTACCACTTGCACCACCGCTCTGGCTTCTAGATCACTCCTTTAAAAAAAATAGTTTCTTTATTTAAACACCATGGTTACAAACATGTTTGTAATTGGGTTTTAGCCATAAATGCCTACCTGCCTTCACCAGTGCAACTTGCCTTCCACCAATGTCTTCCATTTCCCTCCTCCCCCATTCCCTGCCTGTCTTTGAGACAGGCATTGTATTTCTCTCTCTATCATTGTCATGGTAGTTGTTACTGTAGTTATTTCTCTAACTGCACTTACCACTCTGCACTAAGCTTCATATCATTGGGTTTAGAGGTGAAAACTTGCCCAGAGCTATTAGATAGATAAGTAATTAGCAAATCAAGAAAAACATCGACAACACATATTTCTCCAAGGCCCTTGTGTTCTGCCTGTTATCCCACATTGCCTCTACAGAGCAAAGGTTTGGCAACTAGACATCAGAGAAACCAGCCCCAGAAGATGTTGAATCTGAGCCATACCCTTTTTTTTTTTTTTCAGGATATGTGAAGGTTTAGAACAGGCACAGTGACTACCACTTCTCCCATCTGTCCCCTTGGCAGACATTGCTATTTGGTACATCACACTTCTCCCCCTCAACAGAGAGGTCCAGCCATTACTAATTGGGTCCTGATGCTGAGCTAGACTTAAAAGCATGGATGTTTAAGGGATCAAAGAGAATGCACTTGGGTTAAGATGTATGCCTACCAGGTAACCAACCCAACCCGCATTTGATTGCTGCTTAGGTGCAGTCCTAGAGGTCCACAACCAGCACCACATTCCTTAGTCCTAGAGGTCTACAACCAGCACCACATTCCTTAGGCCCTTGCAGAACAGTTTCCAGGGTTCCAGAGAACTTATTAGAACCTTCATTTTCCACCCCCCATTAAAAAAAAAAAAAACAGGAGTTTTAGTCATAGCTGAAGTCTGGCCACCTACACAGAGCCTGGGACAGAAGCCTACATGGCATTTCTGGTGCTTTGTGGCTATAATAAGAAAAAGAATACTTTGTGGTATTTCTTGGGACACAGGTCATGGGAAGAATGTAGTCAATTCTGTAGTGATTGCAAGGTCGATACCTCATCTTGTAAAAGCATCTGAGATAAGCATGTACACTCTGCCGATGATCCCCAATCTATCCAGATGCTCACAGCAGTACTATAATAATTCTTGCCTTCTCCCTAACCACATTCTTTCATCCTGCTAACCTTAAATTTCAGGTATATTTGAGGTCTATCCACTTCTCCCCATCACAGCAGCACAGCTTGTTTTTCCAAACAACCATGGCAGCCTCCTTTCTGATCTCCCTCTCTCCCCTTCTCCCAGATGATCTCTACAACTTGGCCATAGGGACCTTTGCAAATGAGGGGGGAAAGGCATGCTCTTGCCTCAAAATGCTCTCATTACTAACAGAAATTGGGTACTCTCATCACCTGAGAGGCCTGATCCCTTTTTCCCAGCCCACTTCATAGGGTATCACTCTTGACATTCCTGCCTGATCTTCTCCAAGAAATTAATTTCTCAATTTCTATAAGAAATTCAGCCCTTTCCACCTTGGGGTCTCTACTGTATCTGAAATCTTTCTCAAGTTCTCTACAGTCATCTCTTTAGATCTTAGGAAGATTGTCCCTGACCATCCCCTATAAAGGATTCTTCCCACCCACCCTGAATCTCATCATGAGGTTTGTTTCACTGTGAGCATTTGTCTTAAACCAAGTATTCTTTTTATATCTATACTTTTAAGGCAGTATTATTTAAAATATATTGATAATTGAATTTGAAGTATTCAATGTTTATCTCCAAAGCAACCACAAGTGTCAGTGTCCCTTCTTCAAGATCCCAAGATTCCCTCTCTCTCTCTCTCTCTCTCTCTCTCTCTCTCTCTCTCTCTCTCTCTCTCTCTCTCTCTCTCTCTCTCTCTCTCTCTCTCTATCTCTCTCTCTCTCTCCTTAGCAAACTCACTTCTATAAATTGATTTATCATACTTTGGGACACATGCTTACTTAGTGTTGATTCTTCTCACTCTAATGTACATAATTACTTCACCTCTGCATCAACATAATGTCTAAAACCCTTGGCCAATGAGTCATATTATTGCTAGCCTACTTCCCCCCTTTTTCTCCTCCACTGCCCTTCTTCCTTGGAATGCTTATTTCTATGTGAGATATTGTTTTTGTTACCGGTATGTTGCTCTACTCATTTGTCTGTTATTCCTATTGCTGTGCTTAGGGGCACCCTGAGAACAGAGATTGTATCTACCCAGTACACTTTCATAGATTCTGCATAGAGCTTACCCCTGATGGAAATACTCAACATTGCAAATTGCAGAGCAAGGAAGCCTCCCTCCAGGGTCCCTATACTCACAATGGCATGTCCTCATTCCAGTCCACTTCTTAGCCATGACACCTCAGATTCTGTTTATGCACAACTTCCCCCCAGCCATAGTCACCTCAGTTGCAGCTCCAAAAGCAAGGTGCCTTCTACACTTGTGCCTTGCAGGCCAAGAATGGCACCCTGCCCTGTGTCACTAGGCAGGGTCACAGAGAAGGCCGATGATGATGTAAAACCCCCACCTTGAAAAAGACTACTGGGTGACAGAAATACTGGGAAGAAGGGGGGCAGTGGAGGCCTGAATCGTGCTGATAGCCTTTCCAAGTCACATGAAGGATCTTTGCGAAATCAAGGAGAATGTTAGAAAGGCCAGAAGATAAATAATGTATTGATTTTCCAAGAAAAGGAAACAGATTCAATCCCCAGAAAAATTCTAGACCTTCTTATTAACTGGTCAGTTGGCAACTCATTTACAAAGAATGAGGCAATTACCAAGATCTAACGTCCATCCCCAGGGACCAGCAGGTAAAATTATTCTAATTTCCTTTTTGACAAGGTGCCCATGCAGAGGACTGGTAATATCTGTCCTTTAGACAAGTATTCACTCAACAATATTTATGGGAGAACCAGCAGGTGCAGGCCCTGCAGATGCATGCCCTGCTGAGGCTAGAATGGGGGTGACTGGAACAGACAGAAGCCTGAGGGGGGGGTCCTGAGATGCAAGACACATATAGCACACATTGAGGTCGCAGCAGTGAGATGATTGATGGCAGTGAGTTCATGGAGCAAAAACATAGCAAACTAATGAGGTAGACAGATGAGAAGGGATATTATAGCATTGAGTAGGGTGGATGAGAGAGGGAAACCTCTTAACTATGACAGAAGTGGTTAGGGAGGGCACCATGCAGAAACCCAGGGCTAGGGCATCCCAGGCAGAGAAATGAGACTTGTGTTTCTCTCACTGTATGAGCAGCAGGCCCTAGGGGTTAAGGCAGAGAAAACGGGAGAAGTGGGAGAAAAAGAGAAAAGTCAGAGATAAGAGTATAGACAAAGATATTTGCAAAGATGTGGCTTTAATCATTATAGCAAGCATGTCACCAGTTTCTACCTTAGTATTTCAGCTCAGCATCCAACAAGACAAGAGAACATGCCATTTAAATCTAATTTAGTAGGCTAGAGAGATAGCTCAAGGCTAAGGTCACTGATCTCAGTTTCATTCTGGGTACCACCGATCATTTTCTCAGAACGAGGTCTGGCCCCGAAACTAAAAATAATTAAACAAATAAATGTTTCTTTGAGGGGGGGCCCACACCTGATGACACTCAGGGGTTACTCCTGGCTATACAGAAATCACTCAGAAAGCGCTCCTGGCTTGGGGAACCATATGGGATGTGGGGGACCACAGTCCTTCCTAGGCTAGCAAATGCAAGGTAGACACCTTACCACTTGTGCCATCACTCCGGCCCCAAATAAATGTTTCTTAATAACATTAATGAAGTATATAAGTAAACAAAAAAATTTGGTTTAAAATGTGGGGATGAAGTCAAAGTCACAGGTATAACTCAGTAATCCCACTTAAAGATATATGCCAATAGAAAACTCAACTAGGTTCAAAAGAAGAAATGTTCTAGAATACTACAGCAGCATTATTCATAATTCCTAGAAACACATCAGAAGAAGAATAGAAAAGCCTACATCATTTCTTGGGGTGTAAATCTGACAAGCACAAGGTGAATACAGAAAGCCCAAAATCAGCATTTTATATATTATAATTCTATTTCCGTAAAATAGACACCATAGTTTGGATTGTGAAGACCCGGCAAACAGAAAATGGTTGATCTGTGTCCTTTTCCATATATCTGCTACATTTCAAAATAATATCAATACAATAAATGGTTTAGTTGAGTTCAAATAAAACCAATAAAATAGCATGAGTAATTTTAGAAAAATACCTGGTTTGGCTGATGTTTTATTACTTAATAACAAAGAGTTGGGCAAATTCCATGTCTCCATTTTCACTTACAAAGGGTATTCCTAATAGACCTTACTGAATTTCTCACAAACTTTTAGGCAAGACTGATGACAAAAAGTACTCAAAAATCCTACAGAAAGTAATTCTCAAGATAACATTGTGAGTTGTTGCTATTGAAATATCCCATTGTGTTCATGGGGTGAACAAACCTCTGGAAGTGGACCCAGGTTTTCATCAAGTTATCTTATAATTTTAGAAATTTCTTGGGTGATGATTGAGAAGGTGAACTCCTTCCCAAAGATAAAGAACAGAATAGGCAGAATCAAAATAATCTTGATACTCTGGAAAGCTGGGGCAAAAACCAAAAGACTCAATGTTGATCATTCTCAAGACATGCTTTGACAATCCAAACATTAATATAACTTAGCTCAGGGGCAAAGAATCTGGAACCCTTAGGACCTCTTATAAAACACTGACTATTTTGACAGACATAGGTCACTATTCTGAATTCCTCCTCAATGTTTCATGCTTCAAGGCCCACCTGGAGCCCTGCATCAGATTAGGAGTTTATCTTTCTGAACCATCCTAGACTAATGGTCACTATGTTTGCCAGGACATTAGTAAGATGCTAGTAAGCAAGTGTGGACATGATTTCTACTGCCTTCCTCACAAACTCAGGCTCCTAAAAGTGAGGCTCCTCCTCACCACTGCTCCTGACATGAAAGCTCAACCCTTTTTTATTTTATTTTCTTCATCATAAAGGAGGACAGCTTTATTTTCAGGAACAGGAGTCAGTTTCAAGAATTTTTTAGAGAGAGTCAGTACCAAGAGCAGGGCAAGCCTGGATATATTAGTGGCCAGTAGCAGAATGACCAGCCACAAACTAAACAACTCACACCCTAAGACCTCAGCTCTGTAGTCAAAGAAGATGAGTGTCTGAGGAACATACCTGTAGGAGGTCAGTCTCAGTCCTACACTCACTCAAGAGCCCTAAGTAGGAAACATTTGAGCTGGCAACTCAATAAGAGGCAAGAAAGGAGAATAAAACTGAACTAGAGGAGCTATATAGGTACTATATGGCTGAGGCCTTGTTGCTCAGTGTCTAGTATACAATGTCCAATGTAGGATGGCAAATTCAACTCCACTTATGCTTAGTTCAAAAACCCAAATGGTCACCAGAGTGACACACAAGACATACTGTACACTGAGCAGCTGAGTCCAGTGGCAGGAAAGGGAGCTCCAGGAACCAAGTGCAGTGAACTTCATGGAGCAGGATGCACCCTCCTCCAGAAAGCTGCCATTGTCAGGAAACCCTGGAAAACTTTACTTGCCAGGGAAAAAACAGCTCCAGCAAGAAATCTCTGGGAATTCACTTCTGAGCATGAGGCACTAGGTCTCCCCCAACATTTGGCAGGACCACCTCTTCTTCTGTGGTTCCCAGCACTTGCTGTGCTCTGCAGCCCATACCAGTAAAAACAGACCTCTCTCCCCATGCCTGGTCTCAAACCCCTCCCCTACTTGGTCTTTATCTCAACTCCATGGCATTTCTAAAACCTCACAGACTTTTCCCTCCTCTGTCACCTTGGGCCGTGGTTTTCTGGAACCCTGAAGCAAATGTAGGGATCCCCATTCTTTATCCCAGGATTCTAGAGTTTCTTCCCTGGTTATTGTCTGTTGTGGCGGGTGTTGCTGTTGTGTTGCTTCTGTGCACGTTAAAATTTAAAAAATCATAACAAAGGTTGGCTTGTGTGGTTGTGTGTGCGGAGGCCTCCCCATGCTTGCTGTCGTGGAGGGGCTGATTACCCAACTCCATTTATCAAAGTGTCACTTCTCTGACAGGCCCTAATAAATATCCTGCCAGAGACCCCGCACCTGGCAGCCGTGCCACTCGGCAACACGCCGCTAACCTAATTTGCTAATTGCTGCTTTCCCCATTAATTTTAGTCCTGTCTTGTTTGGTGTTGACATGGAGAAAAAAGAAATAGGGTGGAAAAAACAGACAAGAAAGAAAATATCTCGGGGTCCCCCAGCATCCACCCCGCCTTCTCACTCCTTCCTACAACCACTCACTCACACTCACACCTAAATACCAACTAACTTCCCCTCTATTTCTCATCAAGACTGCTGCAGGAGTGAACATTTAAAGGTGCAGGGCCAGATTTTCCGAAACTTAGTGTCAAGAATCAGGTTTGAGAGTAGGAATAGGTGGTTTAATGGTGTGGCAGTTGTAGAAATATAAAAAACTCATAGTTATTTGATCTCAACAGATTTTAGCCAATACTATTGCCTCTTGCTAGAGAAAAAAAACAGTCAAATAGGCATGAAGGGATTAAGAAACCAAACTCATCAGACATCTCACATGACTAATCTCAGCATTCCAGACCTGAACCCTCATTCCAGCCTCTACCTGTGTCAGAGCAGAAGTCTGCCCATTTTGGTTACATTATAAAGCAATCCTGTCCATGGTAATGAATGGCACAGGATAATACCTTAACCGGCCAGAGGTGACTTGTCACCTGAGCCAGCCACACCTTGATATCTTTATCTTTTTAACTTCTACCATAAGACACCTATGCTAGAGAAGTTTCCTTGTGACTGTTTTATAGATCATTCCAGAGGAGCCCAGTGGATCCAAACCCTACTCGAGAAGCAAAGACAAGAAAGAAGACTTTAATTCAGAGCAATGAGGAAGAAGACACACTCTCTTCTCTGAGATGTGCAAAATTGTCCACGTAAAGAAAACAGGGTAATGTCTTTTTCACCCAGAATCTGGAAAAGGGTTTCTTATTTATCTTGGTATGTGTGGACCTTGGTTTTGGTTTGTGTGTCCCACACAGAGAACGAGCATCTCCATAGATTTGAGTTGTCTCATGCTCTTTCTGGTTGTCATTTTCATTCTAGGCAAACCTCAAACACCACCAAATAAAGGACAGTTTTCTTTTTAAATCTACAAAGAAAACATATACTCACTGTTGGAAAATAAGCACCTGCTAAAAGATCCAGAGAAGAAATCAAAATTTCTCAGTATCCAGCATCAACTCCATAACTCACAGTCACAGGAGTACATGTGAGTTTATATGTGGGTCTTTTTCACATATGAGACCATCTGTCTTGTGCTTTCACACACTGTAAGTTCAAAGCAATAGTACAGTGAGAAGGTGGTCCCCCTAACCTGCCAGGAGTAACACCTGAACATTGCCAGGTGTGACCCAAAAACAAATAAAAAAAGCTTTCTGTGTCCCTGAAATATATCTCGATGGCCCATAAAAATAGACATCCAAACTATTTTCTGCTCTTTTTCTACTCTACAACACTGTGGTCAATGTTTTGCACCTACACCTTTGCATCTGTTCAGTTTACTGCATGAAAATTAAGTGGCTAGAAGTAAAAGCTCTGGCTTACTTGAGACATACAATTAAAAGTTAGATAACTTTTCTTTTTTTAATTAACATCCTTATTTAAGCACCATGATTACAAACATGTTTGTACTTGGGTTTCAGTTATAAAAAAGGGCATTCCCCTTCATCACCCCCATCATCAATGCCCCCTCATTTCCCTCCTCCTCCACCCCTTGCCTGTATTCGAGACAGGCATTCTATTTCTCTCAGTCACTACCTTTGTCATGATAATTATCAGTGTAGTTATTACTCTAGAAAAGTTAGATAACTTTTCTCACTTTATATCTCCAGAAAACATGTATGAATTTGCATCCAACCCTTCATGATGCATAAGATTTCCACTTCCTCAGAACCTTGAATAAATGAATTATTTCTAATGTATTGCCAGTCTACTGTCAGTGATCTATTTTTATTGGCCTTTCTTGGATAATGTGTGAAAGTCTGTATATTTTTGTGTTTGGAAGACATTCAGATTTATTTTGTGAATGTTTTTTTTTTCTTAAATTTTACTTATTTTTATTTTAGAGTACTTTTATTAATTTATAGAAGTTTTAATATATTAAGGATTTCATTTTCTTGCCATGTACATATTTTATATGTTCTCCCAATGATCCCCAGCTTATTATTTAAACTCTTTATAATGCTCTTTATATAGTCATAGGAAACATCAAGAACATTTGCCCATAATCTACAAAAAAGAAGCATATAAAATGGGGAAAACAAAGGATATATTTATTCTATTTAATGTGGGCACCAGATAAATGTTGAAGGCTTATACATGCCAAATTTTAATATAGGCAAAGTATAGATACCAAGGTTTCTACACAGCCCAATATCTTTGACATCTTCCATATTAATATTTATTGTTTTCCTTTGTTTTATGTAAATTACTATCAGTGGTATTCAGGGACCATATGGTACCAGGGATTAGATGTAGGGCTCTTGCATGTAAAGAAAAAATAATTTTTTTCCATGGAGAAGAAAGTCATTGTCAGGATATTGCCAAAACCTGCCAACTCTCTATCACTATTTACTCTTCTCCCCTAGATAGATTACAAGCTTTACAGTTATCTGACTTCCAGAAGCAACTGCTAGAATCATAGTATACACTAGGTATACATCAAAGTTTTCTGGGTGCTTTCCTCCACCAAAATGAGCTCCCAGAACATTCGTTTCATTCCTATCTAAACTGAGTGCTCGCTTATTCCTAACATCTCCTAACTAAGAAGGGTTTTGTGGGCATAAGAAAGGAATAGAACAGGGAGAAAGGAACAGCCCAATAAGGTCTTTAGTTTTGGGCTTTATGGACAGGCTCTTGCTGATGATGGAGGAAAAAAGGTTGACAGACCAAGGATCAGGAGCGCCATGTAAGGGTATCCCAGTCCTCATTGGGATATTCATGTATCCCAATACTCCCTAACTGGCTTCTGCAGATGTCTTCCCAGAGCATTGGTTCTATTTTCTCTAAATCAAGCAGATTTGAGTGATCTGGGTTCTTATATTTTCCCCAGACTAGTCCATCACCGTATCCAGGTCAGAGCCTGAGGCTCCATGTATTACTTCTCTTATCTCACAGTCTCTGGTACCTGAAGGTCAGAAGTAAGAATAAACATTTGCAGGATGAACACTGGCTGCTGACTTTTAGGCCCAGCCTGTTAAGCACTGAAATAACAGGTGCTTGACTAAGAGGTAAGCTACAGGGAAAAACAAGAACATAGGACAGTTCTTAACACTAGTGGAGGCATATCTGGAGGTCCTACTGATCTAAACAGCCCATGGAAGTCCTCAACCATCTTCAAAGATGACACCCTAATTCATCTTTATTGACCCCTTTTTATAGAGAGACAAAACAAGGGAATGGGCAGTATCAAACAATGATAAACCCTTGTCTTTGGAATACAAACTGATTTCCAGGAAGTAATGGGGTATGTGTGAAGATCTGACTAGAGGTGACATAGGGACAGTGGCAAAAAATTTTAATGGTGGTGAAGTTTCAGTAACTGTACAACAATTTCATAAACTTTAAAACAAATATAATCTTGTTCCTAAACTATATTTTAGTTTAAAGTAATTTAAATTAAATTAATTTAAAGTAAGGTTTAGTTAAAAAAAATATTTCTAAAAGTAATTTAATGACAGTACATATAATTAAATAAATAAAATAAAACAAAATAAAATAATTTAGCAAAAGATAATTTACTAATTTTATTTTAAATAAAAGCTCCTTCTTAGCGCTAACCATCAGGGAAAAAGAGGTGTTTCTGTTTGCTTTTTCTTTTTAGTTTTTTCCGAAAGGAACCACATCCAACTATGCTCAGGGCTTACTCTGGGACTTACCTGCCATTTGAGAGAAGTCATTAACAAAAAATCAACAAAAGGGTGAACTAATCTCTAAGGACCCCCTGGGCCAATTTCCAATCTCTAATCTGGAATTCAAGTAGAGGAAGGAAGAGAGGCTCAGAGTCAGGCTAGTGACAATAGTGCCACGTTAACCCTGACCCAGAGGGACTAATTCTCTGCTCCTCTCTAGAGAAGCATATGTCCCAGCCACTGTGAGCAACTGACCAGAGACTGTGGCCAGGACAGGGCCTCTGAGACTGGCTTTCCAGACTGCCTAGATTGCCATGGCACAGATCCTAGAGGCTCTGCTCACTTAGACTAGTATGAATGTTGTCCTCCCTGAATGGAACAAGATGTCATCACTATATGAGGGCCACTCAAGAGCTCCATATTTGTGGCCAAGTTTCCCTGGCTAGTGGGGATGGTGGGTCAAGTAGACTCTAGGCTGTGATTTCACTATTTCAGATACTTGAAGGGCAAAAGTGTCTTCCTTGAGATAGTAGCTGTGAACCACGCCTTCATGGGGGCTTCCACATTGCAAGGATAATTTGTGAAAGAAGAGAACAGGAGTGAAAGGCCCTGGAAGGAATGGAATGGGGGCTTTAGAGAGCTATGAGGACTAAAGAAAAACTGTGCATTCTGAGACAAAAGAAATATGACTTGGAAGCAAAAGACACCCTGGCCCTAGATTCTTCTGATCTGAACTTCCTGCCTGGTTAGGTCCTAGTTAAGACCCTAGGGTCTAGGGTCTGCAGTACCTCTCAGACAGCCTAAAGACTCCCTAGGAAAAAAGTGAAATCCACCCACATCTTTGCCAACTTCTGGGTCCCTCCCAGTCAGCCAGAAACCATCCAGAAATCACCATGATTTCTCCAAAAGTCCTAATACCTCTTTAGTTGGACCTGAATTCCTCCCACAGCCAGTCTGCTGCCTGACTAGGAACCATAAACTTCACTGAGCTTCTTTCCAAACACTACGGGTGAACAAAATATTGCCCTGTTCCCAGTTACGTTAAAAGGGCCTAGTAAAGAATAATGGCAAAGATGCTCGCAGCCAAAAGCTGCTCTTGATGGCCCTTTAAGCGAGATTTACAGCCGGCACTTAGCTGTGTCCCTGCAACGTTTGCTGGCACCGATCGGCGGGAAGTGTGCGCGTGGTGCCTCCTCGGGCCAGCAGGCAGGGCCATCCTTCATTCTGCCCCCTGCGTTGAACTGGCTCCCCCACGGGCCCTGCCCAGGTCCATTAGGCCCTGCCTGGACTGCCGCTAATCATCTAGGGTCAGGAGCCTCAGGACACAGCCAGCTAATAGCTAGGCCTGACAGATGCACTGGGAGGCCATGAGAGGCACTGGGGTCCAAGAAACTGAGTCTGAAAAGGCGTGAAATCAAAGAAAGAAGTAGGGGCAGAGAGGATAGGTCCCTAAAGAATGGAGGATGATTTTCCTTTGTTCATACAATGTGTGTTGATTAAGCTTCTACAGAATACACAGCCTGTGGGATAGACAATGCCACAATACTATTAGGTTTGCTCCCTGCCTTGACAAAACTTATGTGCAGAGAAGGAGAAATGACCAACTCTCAGTAACAGAGAAAGGCCATTCTTGTTTCTATATGAAGAAGGATGTTTCTATATGAGAAGAATATCAAGGAGGCTGCAAATTACTCCAGGCTCAGGACACTCCTGCAGATACAGGATTTTCTGAGACAAGAAGTTGTGTTCATCAGTAATAGGGCCAGTAGACACATGAGGTGACAAACAGTAGGTAGCAGACAGCCTGACCCTGCAAAAGTTGTGTGTGTCAATTACACATGAAATCCAAAGACTTTAACTTCCCTAAGACAGACTACTAAATATCCCCTTGGAAATTTTATATTGATTGCATGTTGAAATGAGATATTGAATATATTGGGGTAAGTGAAAGCATATTATCTAAATTAATTTCATCTAGTTCCTTTTCCTTTATTTCAATAGGACCAACAGAACATATCAGTGCACACAAATGGCTTGCCTTGGCATTCTCGTATTTCTGTGGGCAGCAGCCATCTAACTGATGAATAGGAACCAACCAAGTAAGGGGCAGGAATACAGACCAGTAGTGATAAAATCTTACCAAGACCAAAAATTCAAAGTCTGAGTTGGATAAATATGTTGAGTACCAAAATGAGAAGAAAAAAAAAAGCAGGGGGGGTCCATCAGCTATGTGGACACAAGGAGGTGTCTGGAACTGAGTGCTGATTATTCTCTGGCTGAACCATCACTCTAGGTCCTTATGAGAGATTCTGCCTCAGTTTCCTTCTGCTATCTGGTTCTAGAATACCAACCTTATCGATGCCAAAGGCAAACACACACACACACACACACACTCCTCTATTATAAAATCACTTGCAATGCACACACCTACTCTGTACCCATGCATGCAGCTTCTCTGCCCTGCCAAAGTGGATGATCTGTTCCCCTTATTGTCTGTGGTGGCATTCCCTCACTTTAGTCATTGGAGATTCACATAAGCCTGATCTCAGTGTTTCTTAACTTCACTCATACCCTTGATTAAGCCTCACCAACACCCAATTATGTTAGTGTAAAAAAAAAAAAAACTTTTATCCCTGCTCTTTGGGTTTCTACTTATGTCTCTCATTTTTCAAAGGCATAGAAGTGCTGGAATAAAAATCTCAAATCACTATTCCCTGGCACATTTTTTGGTTACTGCCAAAAGCTCTGTGTTGAGAAAAATTCCTACATACCATTGAAAAGTTTGTGGCTGATTTATCAAGTCTGCAACAAAAAAACAGGCTTGATCTCACTTCAGTGGCCCTGAAAGTCCTGAAGGAAAGGCATGCAGGCAAAGAAAAGTTACCTGCAATAAGCCACTGAAAATGTGAACAAGCTAACCTGCCACAGGAAGGCATTGGGGATAGCAAATAAACAGGGGTTCAGGAAGCTCCTTGCGCAGAGATGACAAGAATGAGAATAACCTGAGTGAAAAGCTCTGATTTTACCCCACCAAGAGGTAAATAGATTTCTCCAATGTGGAGTAAGAAGCCTACAAAGATATTCTTGGAGAGACTGGAGTACTTCCTGGTGGTGATGACACCTGAACAAGAACCCATATCCTGGGGACAGGGGACAAACATCAAAGGTTTGGTGGGAAGGTCTCCCCAACCTTCTGGAGCCCATACTGAATCTTAGTACTAGTCTATATCCCTGCCAGACAAAGGCTGAGAGAACAGAGCAGCACAATGCAAGCATGTCTGAGCAAGAGGATGGGCAAAACAACCCCCACCTACCCCAGATCCGTGGCAGCAGAGAGAAAGTAGCAGGAGAAAGGAATAAAAGCAGGTACATGGCCTAAGGCACATGTCTGTCTGTTTGCTGCAGATGAGAGGACTCAAGAATGCAGTATCAGCCTTGACTTCTAAGACATGAACCCAAAGAAGAGGAAGCATCAGCTTCTGTCAGAATAAGCAGAAACTTGGAGCTAGTCTCTGTCCTCTGAAGCTGGAAGCTTGGGACTCATTGGCTCCAGCCCTGGTGGCCCAATTCAAGCACCAAGGACCAGAGTCAGCATTCCACCCAACACTCCTGGTAAAATGAACCTCAACCTCTCATAAGGGGCCCTGTGTACTCCAGGAGGAGAGGCAGAGCTGAAATCGGGAGAAGGGTGAAGGTGAGCCAAAAGAAACATCAGGGGACCCCAGATTTGAACATCTTTGAGAGGCATGGGGTGAGAAGAAACCTTAGAAAAAAGCAGGGGGTGCTACCCTGAGTCACCCGGATGCTTTCCCAGCCACTCAGCCAAGCCATCAGGTCACTCCAGCACCCAAATGAAGCCTCTGCTTAGAATAACCCACTAAACTTGGAAACCTCCCACTGCCACCCACATGCCAGAACATGGAGCTCAGACCTTCAGCTAGACTTCCTGTTCTCTCCAGAAATGTTTCTAACACTCCTTCCAGTGTGTGCCCAGTTTTGAAATGGTCCTGCTGCAGCCACCTCCCCTTCTTTGCTTCTTGGGCCCTGGGAGAACAGAGCAGTATGCTTTTCTGGGAATGCAGTCCGCTCCATGACGGCTGGCCAAGAACAGGCAGAGACAGGCGGCCATCCTGCCAGCTGCTCCACCTCCAAATCCCAACCCCAGCCATGCCAGGCCTGCTCCCAGAGGCACCAGGTCTTCTGAATCCAAACAGGCGGCCAGAGTTCAGGGCCCGCTGGCCTTCTCCCAGTAAGCACCTTTGTTCCAGGCTCAGAGCTGTTAATTAAAGAGCCATGATTAATGAGGACATGCTCCCAGTCCCACCTAGGATGAGAGGTCCTAGGGATGCTGACTTTGCGAGGAATCTGCAGTCAGATTCCAACGGAGCTATTTATAGTGCAGCTCAGTGGGATGGTAGAAAGCACACCTCTTAGCCTCCTCCCTCCCCTCTCCTCTCCTCGACCCCTTCACTCCTTCCCATCCTTACCCCCACCAACCAGATGAAACCTAGGGGGCAAATTTATTGAAGAATGTACAAAAGCATAAATGTGAGCATGCCCGCAGTCACAGTGATTCAACTGAACTTCCTTTTCCTGTCCCTGCATCGTTGCATGCACACAAACACACACACACACACACACACACACACACACACAAATACTGACTCCCAACTGAGTGTCAGGTTGTAGGTGGGTGGAAAAACGTTCTAATGCAAAGTGACCTGGCTCCATTCTGAAGTTTTTTTCCAGAACAAGCAAGGAATTATTTCCAAGACCACCTGGAAGCCCTCCCTGAGGGTCATTGTAAATAAAAGCCTCCCTGCACAGGTGGGTCAAGGCTCCCTGTGGGGTACAAGGGGGAAGTGTGTCCTTCTAGTCTCCCCTTCTCCCAAGGAAGGAGGAAACAGGCTCAGAGTTAGGGTTCCACAAGTGTAAGGTCCATATGCATTTGCAGGGTCCACATGCAAACCTAGTAGGGCTGTTCAGACCCACCTCCTCTAGGATTTCCCTGTCTACCTGGGGTAGAATTCTGACACAGAGAACTCTGTGTGTGTGCACACCTGTGGGGGGGGGGAGAGGGAGAAAGAGAAGAAAGAGAGAAAGAGAGAGAGAGAGAGAGAGAGAGAGAGATGCACCACTACAGATTCTCCCCCTCACAAAAACCTGCACTGTCCTCCAGGCTCCAGCTGACCCCAATAGCCCAGAACTGAAGAGCAGACAGAGTGAGGGAGCAGACTATATTTCCCTAAAGCCAATTAGAGTCAAGGCCTGACCTTCCCCAGAGAGGCTACACCTTGCACCAAAGTGGGGTACACAAAGGCCACAAGGGCAATGCACCCAACCCAGAGAGTAGTTTCAGAAAATACCATCCTAGAAGGTCTCAATGCTCCTCTCCATAAAGTGAGCACAGAGAAGGTGACAGTGACAGCTTAAGTACAGAACCCAGTGTCACAGGATATCTTAGGTGTCACAGGATGAGCCTAGAGAAGATGGGAGTAGTTACTATACTAGACCCAAAATCACCCCAATCCCTAGTACTAGTTCATCAATTGTCCTTTGTGAGACCAAACATGGCACATGACAGCTATCTCAGCTCTAGAGCTAGAACACTTGTTTGTTTTTGTTGTTGTTTGCTTTAATTTTAGTTTTTCTTAAGTGGGGGTCTCCCAAGCGTTCTTAGGAAGCACAGACCCCCTTTCCAGCTATTCTTGGTCAACCAGACTAGAGGCTGTAGGCAAGCACTCAAGGATGCCTTGGTATTTAGTCCCCTGAGTGCCAGAGTGCTAGGACAGCCAAGTAAAGCTCCAGGGTTTTAACCAGCAGTGCTCAGGACCTCAGGGTGCATCCAGTGATGCTCAGGTAACACGCAGAACCAAAGACTGAACTGAGGTCATCTGCATGCAGACAAGACATGTATGTGCCTAAACACTGTATTCTCATTCATTTCTTAATGAAAGTCTCTGCTTACAGGTCAATCACATTCACTATGCCAGGTTTGTTTATCATTGTTATTTTTTGAGACAGTGGAAGGAGGATAACCCAAGTCTGAATATTTAGTGGATTTTCACATGACAGCAATTTCAAAGCTGCTCTCTCTCTCTGCAGAACTGCCAATATCTATAGTGTTTATGCATTTCACATCTTCTGCAGGCACCAGTCTTTCTCTGATGGAGTACTCCACAGCCCTATGGTTCACGGAGGTAAGCAAGTAGCAGTGTTGCTCTTTCTAGCCCAGCCAGGGTCTTGGAGGTCAGTACAGAAGGCAGCCATGGCTGTTTGAATCTACTGAGTCCTGAGATGGGGTGGATTATGTGCCTCCAGATGAGCTGGTTGTTTGTTCTGCTCAAAGACAGAGATCAATGGAAATGAGGGAGTCTCTCACTCCTTTTCCAGGTGATAGAGATCTGCAGGTTTCAGCTTGATCTAAAGTGCCCAGAGAAAAAGTAAGACATTGCTCCTGGGACTGTGACAGGGTCTCCTGGAAGGATTAGCATTTGAGCTGTGAGCTAAGTTAAGATCATCCCCACCAGCAAGTGGGCGTCTACCAGCTAGGAGGCATCTGCACAAAGCAGAGACTGAGACATTCAATGCACAAGCATGCAGATGATTGGTTGTTCTCCTGGAGACTCCTAATATACTATCACCTCTGCAGCTTCAGTTCTTTGAGCCCAGATCCTCCATTTGTGGGATAGAACCCTCAAAAACTGCTGCCTTGTGAGGAGGCCAGAGAAGGACATATGCAGAAGGTTAAGGGGTCAGAGCCTGAGGCAGGGGGACCAGAGAGAGTAGTAACCTTGCCCAGTCGTGTCATGCTTAGGGACAGGGACAGGTTCAAATGTTAATCCCCACCCAAGACTTTCTACATATCCATCTGCAGTGTCTTCATCCTGCTGATTGTCCCTGCAGCCGTCCAGTTTTATCCCTGCCCCTTCTCTTGGTATCCAGGAATTAGGAATCCACAGACTCCCAAATTTAGGTGAGCCTCAGTCTAAGCTCAAGTGAGGAGTATACACAGGGTATGTATATTCACATAACTCACATCTGTAAGCACACGCATCCTGTAAATTCACTGCACGTGCATTTTTACATACTTGCACATACACACAATAACACCCATGTGCATACACATCTCACAAACCCACTGCACATGAATTTGCCTGTGCACAAATTCTGGAGCCTCTGCTGAAATGCAGCCCTCGGCCTGACTCCCATAATCCAGGATGAACATTTCCAAAATCACCCCCTTTCTCCTTCAGCAGCTCCAAGTTCTACTTTCTAGACTCTATTTGAGAAAGATCAACACTGGACTCCTGTGTTCAGCCAGGATCCCAGAAGCAGGCCCTGAAATCAGAACCTAAGAACAAGTGGTTTCTATGGAAGGTGAGACAGAGAAAGGAAAGGGCAGGCTGCCTGCCCAGACAATGCCCACTTTGTGAGCCAGTGACCCCTGAAAAAAGGGACAGATGCTAGGCTATCTTCCCAGGAGCAACAAGAGGGCTGGAGAGGGAGCAAAAGTATTAATTAACCCACCCACTCCTGTCCTTTCTGGTGGGATCTACTCCCCAGACATTAACCATCACTGCTAGGGTGTCCTGCATGGACTCAGGGGGATGCCTCCAATGGGGAGAAAGACCCTATGGAGGAACTAGGATTGGGAGATCACTTAGGAAGTGCACAGACAACATCCCCCTTCTGGGAAATTATAGAGTGATGGAACCCTTGCAATCCTTGGAAGGTTTGGATAAGAAAGCAATCTAAGCAAATGCAGAAATAAGTTCAAATATATCTGCCATATCACTGGCCCTTGCAGGCATCAGGCTAACTAGAACTGTGAGGTACAAAAGGATACACCTCTGGTACCATGTGGAGAAAGTTCCTGAAGCCCAGTTCTGGGAGAAGGAGATTGGGGTGGAGGTGCCAGGACCTGCAAGGAGATGTGGGGCTTGGGAGCTTGTGCTTAATGAGTCCAGACTGTCAGCAGAGATAAATGAAAAAGTTCTGTAATGAATGTAAATGCACTCAAAGCCACCAAGTGCCCATATAAAAATGATTCAAATTGTAACTTTCATTTTGTGTATCTTATGTAATTGCAACAAAAATTTTTAAAAAAATATAAATGAAGTTAATGTTGATATTACTTTTGGCACAATGCTTGTCATCTAAGCCCCAGAACATGATATGACCACCCTGAACTGTCAGATCCAGCTGAGAAATTGACCTGGGTCCCTGGGCACCCAGCCCAGGAGGTACTCAGGGCAGTTAAAGCATAGGCTCCACTGCCTCAGCCCTGAGCCTGAGGAGACTTACTGGTTCAGAGGGAGGAGGGACACCTTTCATTTCCTACCTGCCTTGCCATGAAGCTTTTTTTAATTCTCCCCGCAAGGTGCACAGGGCTGCCTATGACCCTGATGATTATTAAGGTCATTATTATTGCCCCTATAATGAGTAATTAATGTCTCTGCAATGTTCATTAAAGTATAGAAACCCTAAGCTAGTGCTGTGATATCTTCTTTGCCTGACCAGTTCTTCTCTAGTGGTTTGGAACAATTAAAGAAAACACTAGAGCTGGCTCCCTCCAGCCCAGTAAATAGAATAGCAGATCCACCAGCCCAATAGCCCTCCAAAAGCTAGGGAGTAAGTGGCTGACAGCCCTGGTGTCTGTGAGCTGTATAACACCTACAACTCCAAACACAGCCCTTGTTCAGCCATGGGGCTCTGTAGATAACTCAAAGGCTGAAGCACAAGTTTTGCATGTAGAAGCCTTGGGTTTGTGCCCTGAGCACATGTTCCCCTGAGCACCATTAGGAGAAAGAGCAAAGAGCCAGGATTAGCCCCAAAGCAGCACCAGATCTTATTTACAAGAGTTTTGGTGGATGTACTTAGACCTGGAAAAGTATCCTGCCCTTTTTGCTCCCAGCCCCAGTGGGACCAGGGGTCCTTCAGAGCCCTTGGAAGTGATTGATCATTAAAGTGGAAGGTAGAGAAACAGGCATAGGTCTGGGCTGCTGCATATTTGCTGAGCCAATTTCCTCCACCCCCACTCAGACTTCTTCACACTATTTCAGAATCCAGCACTCAAAAAACATAGGCACACCTTCCCATGAGCTCCTTGGTCATCAGGACTTTCCAGAGTTTAGGGCCTCATTTCCTGTACCACTCCTCATTCTTTATGTCCTCCCCACCAAAAACCTCTTCAATGCTATTTAAGCTCAGCATTCAAAGAGTCTGAAGGCTCTGCCAACATCACAGATTTCCTCTTTGCCAGCCTATGGCACTAAGTTCATTAGAGTTCAAAACTTTAGGAATTCTGAAGTTTGGGAATTGAAAGAGACCTTTCTGGGGCTAGAGTGATAGCATGGGGGGAGGACATTTACCTTGCAGGTGGCCCACCCAGGTTCATTCCCTGGCACCCGATATGGTTCCCCAAGACTGCCAGGAATGATTCTTGAGTACAGAGCCAGGAGTAACCCTTGAGCACTGCCAGATGTGGTCTAAAAACCAAAAGAAAAAAAAGGAAGAAAGACCTTTTCATGTTCCTCCCCTATCTACAAAACTTCATAAACGTCAGTCTCTGTTGTCCTGAGCCCTTCCTGAAGGCCATCTCCATGCACCTCAACAAAACATAGGGACTACCCTCTGACTCTCATTCAGCTCTGCATGCCCCAGTGCTGAGAGCTGAAAAGAGACCAGTACTCAGAGCTGGAAGCACCCCAGAAAGATTCCCTCTGTCTTCATGAAACTTACCAGTCCTTCTGTATCCAGTTCCAAAGCCTTGCTCTGTCCCAACATGGCCAACGAGGGCATCAGAGCAAGGCTGAGCACATCCATCACAGAAAATTACCAACACCTACCGCTCAAGTCTCCACATCCCCTGCCCACCTAACATGACCCAGAATCCTGGAAGCTCTGTGCAAATTTAGATGCCACATGCCCAGAGTTCTGACCACATATCCCTGCAACACATAATATACACAGGCACACTTACACCCTGACCACACACATACACACACACACATACACACGCACACACGCACGCACATGCACAACCACACAAAAAACTCCACACACCAATTGCACAGCAGGCATATTTAGCTCTCACCAGGTATGTGCACTTGACCATGACAGCATGGGTCTGTGCATGTTTCCAGATACATACATATATATACACATCACACACATACATACACAATTGCTAGCAGATATGCAAGATGCCTGAGTGATAACTCACTGATATGAGGGAACATGAGACACACCAACAGCCCACCTATTTGAGCTCAAGAACACAGCCTCAAGGGTGTGTCCTCATAAGCACAGCTCCTAGGCACATATGAACCCACCACACTTGAGTGCAGCTCTGGGCACTCAGCTCAAGAGGAAACCCTGCTCAGAAGGGTGGGGGGAACATAGCAGTGTTCCATGGTGAGTCGGCATAATTAGCTCCTTAATTAACGTCCTTTCGATGCTCACTGGCCACAAGGAGCCACACACCAACACCTGGCTTGGATCCTGGGCATCTTGGAGGCTACAGATGGGCTATGCCAATGCTGCCCAGAGGCACGGTCTGGGCAGCAATTAGGGATGAAGGCTCTACTGATGA
Source organism: Suncus etruscus (assembly GCF_024139225.1). Lineage (NCBI taxonomy): Eukaryota > Metazoa > Chordata > Mammalia > Eulipotyphla > Soricidae > Suncus > Suncus etruscus. Next base: position 19,401,484 of record NC_064856.1, on the reverse strand, counting down.
ACATGCTGCCAACCAGCCATGTGGTTTTTCTCTTCCAGAAAAGTGGGCCCTGCCAGCTCCGGGATATTCCTTTCCCCCCTCCTAATTATACATCTGATTCTAGCTCCCTTCATGTCCCTGCCACACCCTACAGCCTCAACACATACACACATACAGAGAGAGAGAGAGAAAGAGAGAGAGAAAGAGAGGAGAGAAAGAGAGTGACTTCTTACTACATCATAGAGAACTGGGGATCAGCCTAACCCTGAGCAGAAATGGGAGCAAGCATGAACCAAGCTGTCCAGTCCAGCCCCCACCCAGAGCTCTTGAATACAACTGTTTTCACACTTCCAGGCCACCAACCTGCCTGAGCAGGTTTCCTGGTACTACACTAGCAAAATCAGGTGGCTTACATGTCATTTGTCAGAGTAGTGCTAATGTGCGATGTAAAAATGTTACAAATTAGGGCAGGGAAAGAACTAAAGGGGCTGCAGGCCTTGCATGCAGAAGACCCAAAGTTCTATCACTGCCACTAAGTGGCTTCTTTTTTTTTTTTTTTTTTTTTTTTTTTTTTTTTTGTGTGGTTTTTGGGTCACACCCGGCAGTGCTCAGGGGTTATTCCTGGCTCCAGGCTCAGAAATTGCTCCTGGCAGGCACGGGAGGACCATATATGGGACGCCGGGATTCGAACCGATGACCTCCTGCATGAGAGGCAAACGCCTTACCTCCATGCTATCTCTCCGGCCCCACTAAGTGGCTTCTTGAGCGCTGCCTGGTGCAGCCTTGATGGCAACAGTTGACAGAACTAAGTATTACCTGGAGTGGCCCCATTATTAGGAAAGCCCCAAGACCCCCCCCACACACACACACACGCACGCACGCACGCACGCAGGATGCACACGCACACATACACACATGTAATTTAAAAAGGAAAAACTTAGGTTGAAAACCACTGACAACAAAAGCACCTGGTCTCATTGTCATAGGTCAGAAATTCCAGGTGTCTATGAAGATACTTCCCTCTGAGGACCACTGTGCAGGATAGAGGTGTGGAACTCCATTCCATGGCTCCCCCTGACTTTCAGGGTGTTGTGGGGTCACATTTGAGGTTCCATGTCTCTGATTGGGAGATTATTCCCTGGTGTTCTGCAATAAGAACATTATCATGGGCTTAGATTGGACCTCCAATATTCCCTGTATGAAGACCCTCCTTCCCAGCAAGGTCATATTTTAGGGTACCCAGAACCTGGACTTCACAAGAAATGAGGTTCTGTACTGGCCCCCCACACTGTTCCTCTGCTGGCCACATGCCTGAGATACAGAACACATAGCCTCTGTGCCCTACACACTCCCAGGGGAGGCATAACTATGTATGGCATCCAGGCATTAAATTTAGAGTTTTAGGGTGGGCAGAAAGAAGTTCAGAGAGAAAATGGCCAGGGAAGACTATCCAGGGCAGAGAGCAGCCTGGGATCTTGGGCGAAGAGAGAGATGGTAGATAGTCTGTTCTCGGAAGAAAATAAGCTAGGTGGTCATGGTCTCTGTTCCCAGACCCAAAGGAATCTGTGAGGCACCCTGAGGACTCCCTGCACCCAGTGTAGCAAGAGAGACCAGAAGGTTTTGAAGGTTGGCTGCAAGGAGATCGCATTCCCTTCTATGCCAAGCTGGCCTTTACAGTTCCTCTTTCTCAGGAAGGCTGCATTGAAAGAATCCAGGATAAATTGAGTTCCTTTATGATTCAGCTTATACCACTCCTAGGGATATACCCTAGGAACATAAAAAATACAATACAAAAATCCCTTCCTCGTACCTATATTCATTGCAGCACTATTTACAAAAGCCAGACTCTAGAAACAACCAAGACACCCTTCAACGGATGAATGGCTAAAGAAACTGTGGTACATATACACAATGGAATATTATGCAGCCGTCAGAAAAGATGAAGTCATGAAATTTTCCTTTACATGGATGTACATGGAATATATTATGCTAAGTGAAATGAGTCAGAGGGAGAGAGATAGAAGCAGAATAGTCTCACTCATCTATGGATTTTAAGAAAAATAAAAGACAATTTTGCAATAATCCTCAGAGACAAAGAGAGGAGGGCTGGAAGGTCCAGCTCATGACATGACACTCACCACAAAGAGTGGTGAGTGCAGTTAGAGAAATAACTACACTGAGAATTTCATAACAATGTGAATGAATGAGGGAAAAGGAAAGCCTGTCTGGAGTACAGGTGTGGGTGGGGTGGGATGGACGGAGATTTGAGACATTGGTGGTGGGAATGTTGCACTGGTGACGGGGGTGTTCTTTACATGACTGAAACCCAACTACAATCATATTTGTAATTAAGGTGTTTAAATAAATATATTAATAAAAATATAAAGAAAAATAAAAGACATTCTTGCAATAATTTTCAGAGACAAAAGAGAAGAGGGCTGGAAGGTCCAGCTCACTGCATGAAGCTCACCACAAAACAGGGATCTCAAACTCGCGGCCTGCGGGCCTTTTGTGACCCTCCATACAACATTTTGTGACCTGTGGCCGGCCTTCAAATATCGCAGTATTCACGATTATTCACTTACCGAATAATCGCAATAAAAATCAGATTAGTAAGAAAAAAACCGCATTAAACATTCGCATACCATATTTTGGTGGGCCTATGCAAACAACAATTGCCACTCTAACACCGTTTTTACTGTACTCCTTTGACTCTAATCCTTTAAAAAAAAAAACACTTAAAATTTGAGGTTAACTTAAGCTAATATGCATGTACATGGAAATGTAAAAAATACTATGCCACTAATGTTTAAGGAGTTATGTAAGTTTTATGGCTTTAGATTGCCTTGTGTGCTGTTAAGAAATATAATAATGTGTTACAATCTGGGGATTTGAGGGACAAAGTAATTGTACATGGATTCTGTTTTATTTATCTTAATGTTCTTTGGCTGAAAGTTCAAAGTTAAGATATCAACAAGGGGACTTCTGAGAATTGTTATGGGTGATTGTTCTTCCACTGTAACTTTACCTTGTCCTCTTTCTTTGCATCTTTGTTTTCATAATTAAAAATAAAAAATAGCCCTCTTTGTGACGTCAGGCTGGGAAAATCCACGAAACTATGCCTGCTCAATGGGGCCCGACTGTGAAAAATTGTGAGTGCTGCCTGTATGTGTCTGTCTACTGTCCTGTTGTATGAACCTCTTGAGAGTGGGCAGAAAAGAGGCTCCAGAAAACTCACTCTCCCAGAGGCCAATTCTAGGGCGGGAACGCCAAGGAACTGCTCAATAAAGTGAAAACTGGCTATAAGGAGTACTTTGCAGAAGCCAGGTCTCCTGTTTGTGACGTCAGGCTGGGAAAATCCACGAAACTATGCCTGCCCAGTGGGCCCAACTGTGAAAATTTCTGAGTGCTGCCTGTATGTGTCTGTCTACTGTCCTGTTGTGTGAACCTCTTGGGAGTGGGCTGAAAAGAGGCTCCAGAAGAGCACTTTGGCTCCATTTCTCTATGCGGCCGTGCGCTCCTTCTAAGAAAAGAACACCATCGCAACAAGAAGGAAAAATCACACTAAGAACTGTGCTGGATCACTGAAGCCCAGCATTTCTCTCTGGACTGTCTTCTCTGCTGTGTGCTCGGGCCTAAGATTTGATCCTGTGTGAGGCTTCACCCACAGAGGACTCCTCTCCCTTGGAGGCAAGTCGACCCATCCAGAAAGGGCGGAGCCAGAGGAGTGTGGCTCCCTGCATCATTTAGCCAATGAATACCACCACAACACGTAGAAAAACCCACAATACAAGTGTCACAATGGGGAAACAACACAGGCCAGCATCAGACATAGAGAATGAAGATGACAATTCTGATGACCAGATAATGACCAACCAACTAGTCAACCTCTCAGATAAGGACTTTAGACTAGCAATATGGAAGATGCTCAATGAACTCAAAGAAACCATGGATCGAGTTGAACAGAACACTAATAAGAACCAAGAAAATATAAAGACAGAAATCACAAAACTCCAAACTGAAATAACATGTCAACTAACAGGCCTGAAAAACTCAGTAAATGAAGTGAATGACAAAATGAATAAGCTCTGGGACAGGGTATCAGAAGCTGAGAATAGACTTGGTGCTGTGGAAGATGAGATAAATAACAATTCCATACAGCGGGAGAGATTGAGAAAAAAAACTTAAAGCAAATGAACAGACAATGGAAAAATTAGTCAAAGAATGGGAACAGATGAAAATAGAAGTCTATGATAAGCTCAACAGAAACAACTTAAGAATCATTGGAGTCCCAGAGACCCAGGAAGAAAATTTCCAGGAAGAATCAACAGTCAAGAACATCATTAAAGAGAAACTTCCAGAGCTAAAGAATATATGTGATCAAATCCTGCATGCTCGAAGAGTACCAACCAAAAGAGACCCCAGAAAAACCACCCCAAGACACATCCTAGTGAAAATGATGAATCCCACAGACAGAGACGATATTCTGAAAACAGCAAGATCAAAAAGGGAAATTACATTCAAGGGAGCATCCTTGAGATTTACAGCAGACCTGTCACCAGAAACACTCAAAGCCAGAAAGCAGTGGTGGGATATTGTGACAAGACTGAATAAAATGAATGCTTCACCTAGAATACTGTACCCAGCAAAACTCACTTTCCGGTTTGACAGAAGAATACATGGTTTCACAGACAAAAAACAGCTCAGAAACTTTACAGACTCAAAACCAGTCTTAAGAGAAATACTGAAAGACCTAATTTAAGACAAGCCTAACCAAAAGACACACCAAATTTCAATATAAAGATGGCATTAAATCCCAGGACAATTCTTTCTCTCAATGTCAATGGACTAAATGCACCAGTTAAGAGACACAGAGTGGCTAAATGGATCAAAAAACTCAATCCAACCTTCTGCTGCCTACAAAAAAACACACATGAATAGCCAGAACAAACATAGACTCAAAATCAAAGGCTGGAGAAAAATTATCCAAGCAAACAACACCCATAAAAAAGTTGGAGTGGCCATACTAATATCAGATAATGCAAACTTTATACTCAGGAAGGTTGTAAAAGACAAAGATTGGATATTTTATATTAATCAAGGGGTATGTAGAACAGGAAGAAATCACTCCCTAAACATATATGCACCGAATGAGGGGCCAGCAAAATATTTAATACAACTGTTGACAAATCTGAAAAATAATATCAATAACAACACAATAATTGTGGGGGACCTCAACACGGCTTTGTCAACACTGGATAGGTCAACCAGACTGAAACCCAACAAGAATATACTAGACCTGAAAATAGAAATAGAAGAAAGAGGCCTAGTGGATATATATAGGACACTCCATCCCCAGAAACCTGGATACACATTCTTCTCCAATGTACGTGGGACATTCTCCAGGATAGACTACATGCTGGCACATAAAACATACCTCCATAATATCAAGAGAATAGAAATTTTGCAGACTACCTTTGCTGACCACAAGGCTCTAAAATATTTGTGAATCCCAAAGGGACACAGAAGAAAAACTTTAACACCTGGAAGTTAAACAGCCTCATACTGAATAACCAGTGGGTCCGAGATGATATCAAGGAGGAAATCAAAAGGTTCCTGGAAACAAATGACAATAAAGACACAAACTATCAGAACTTATGGGACACCGCAAAAGCAGTACTGAGAGGAAAATTTATAGCTTTGCAAGCACACATCAGGAAGGAAGAAGGAGCTTACCTGAGTAGCTTAATGACACAGCTAATAGAACTAGAAAGTGCTCAACAAAAGGACCCAAAAATAGGGACACAGAAGGAAATAACAAAGCTGAGAGCAGAAATTAACGAAGTGGAAACCCAAAAAACAATCTGAAATATCAACAAAAGCAGAAGTTGGTTCTTTGAAAAAATAAACAAGATTGATAGACCACTGGCAAACCTAACAAAGAAAGAGAGAGAGAAACTTGATAACTCGTATTAGGAATGAAAAAGGAGAGATCCCTACTGATATGACAGAGATTCAAAGGGTAATCAGAAACTACTTTGAGAAACTCTATGCCACTAAAAATGAGAACCTGGAAGAAATGGATAAATTCTTGGACTCATAATCTTCCATGGTTGAAGGAGAGGATGTAGCACATCTAAACACCCCCATCACTATTGACAAAATTAAAATGGTAATCAAATGTCAGCCCAAAATCAATGACAGGGGGGAAAAAATGGACTGGTGGCACTTGTTCAAAAAAAACTTGAAGAGGAGGGTGTAGAGAAGGCCGTTGCTTTTCACTGCATTATCTATCAGCAGGCCCTTTGCAGTAAATGCCTGCCATGTGACAATGTGATGTCTGTTGTTGTGAAATGCATCAACCAAATCAGATCCAGGGGCTTAAAGCACAGGAGGTTCTGTACTTTTTTAGAGGAAATGGAGTCAGAATATGGAGACGTGCTCTATTTCACTGAGGTACATTGGCTCAGCAGGGGAAATGTCCTGAAAAGATTTTTTGAATTGAGAGAAGAAGTGAAAGCCTTCATGGAGAAGGATGGGAAGGCTGTTTCTGAGTTGAGTGATCACAAATGGTTCATGGACTTAGCTTTTCTTGTTGACATCACACATAAGCTGAATGTACTAAACAAGATGTTACAAGGCCCGGGGCAGCTTATCAGTGCTGCCTATGACAATGTGAGAGCATTCTCTACAAAACTTGTGTTATGGAAATCCCAGCTCTCTCAGACAAACCTTTGCCATTTTCCAGCATGCAAGGAACTTGTGGTTGCAGGCATACCATTTAGTGGTGAGAAATATGTTGATGCTATTTTTAAGATAGAGAAGGAATTTGATCACAGATATGCAGACTTCAAAAAGCACAGAGACACTTTCCAGATTTTTGTGGACCCCTTTTCCTTTGATGTACAAGATGCCCTCCTGTGCTTCAAATGGAGCTCATTGACCTGCAATGCAACTCTAATCTCAAAGCCAAGTTCAGGGAGATTAGTGGAAAAGCAGACATGCATGGGCAATTTTTGAGAGAATTGCCCCCCACTTCCCTGAGCTTTCCCGAATGTTCAAGCGTACCATGTGCCTTTTTTGGGAGCACATATTTGTGTGAAAAGTTATTCTCCACATTGAACTTCAATAAGTCAAGTACAGGTCTAGACTTAATAATGATCATCTTCAAGCCATACTGAGGGTCTCAACTGCTTCCTCTCTAAAGCCAAATGTGGTTCAGATTTGTGAGAAGAAGCACTGTCAAGTCTCTAGCAGCAAGGAATAGGCAAAAGATGCCATGTTCATGATCTTCACTCAATGTTCTATTCATGTTCAGAAGAAATAATTAAAACTGTTAATAATGACGTTTGAGGAATTTTTTTGTAAAATCCCTTATGCGGCCCTGCCTCACCCCGACTTTGCCTCCTGCAGCCCCCAGGTAAATTGAGTTTGAGACCCCTGCCACAAAGAGTGATGAGTGCAGTTAGAGAAATAACTACAATGAGAACTTTCATAACAATGTGAATGAATGAGGAAAATAGAAAGCCTGTTAGAGTACAGGTGGGGGTGCTGTGGGGAGGAGGAAGATTTGGGACATTGGTGATGGGAATGTTGCACTGGTGAAGGGGGATGTTCTTTACATGACTGAAACCCAACCACAATCATGTTTGTAATCAAGGTGTTTAAATAAAGATATTGATTTAAAAAAAGAAAGAAAGAATCCAGGGTTGGTGAAGAGACCCAGGCCCTATCTAGCCAAGCTCAACCAAGCAGGGAAAGGATATTTGTTCTTCACTATTTGTGGTACCAGGACTGGAAATCCTATAGACTGGGGGCTCCATAGAAACAGCTCAATGCCAGGTTGGGACAATAGCTCAACAGTCAGCATAAGTAGTAATTGGGCTCCAAGCTTGAACCCCAGAGCAATATGAAGTCCCACACCACCGCATTGCTGAGCCCTAGAGATCTCCAAGCCTAGTCAAGATGGTCCTGGTAATCCCTGATACCATAGTGCTTGAGCAATTCTATGTATTTAAGCCTATCACTGACCCATCAGTTCTAAGGGGCGATCTCTTGCCTTCTGAGTACTACTTGAGACGCTCCTCAAAAATATACCTGAATGCCATTCCTGGGAGTGTCAGTCAACTGTTATGTTCTATCAGAAAGTGATGGAGCATAGCAATAAATTACCTACCTGGCCTTAACTTAGGAGCTTCAGAAGCCCCCAGATCCCTGAGAGGAATTTCTAGAAGTTATACAGCACCCATATGGAGCCAGCAAACTCAAGCCCAGGCCAGAGTCAGGGGTTTCAGGGCAGTCAGGGACAAGAGTGCTCTCCTATTTTAATGGACCCATACTGCTTCCCATAACACAATGTGCACTTTCCCTCTGCATTGTTGAACCCTCTTCCACAGGGGGGTCCTGGGCTGATTCTGCTTCCTGACTTACATTTCTTTTAAGTACTAGGATTCAGGAAGGTCTTCCCCACTCCCTGTGATCAGTGGCCCCTTGGTCCCTCTCTGTTCCAATCACCTACACTACACAGCAATGGTCAGTGTTATTTCTGCTCACACATCTATGTTTTCATTCTCACATCAATATAAGTCCCCTAAGCTGACTGGCTATCTGGTAAATTAAGTGAGAAAGAAAGAGAAAGACATTAGAAGAGGGAGAAAGAGGATGGAAAGTAGGGAAGGAAAAGGAAGGAAAGGAAGGTGGAAGAGAGATAAGGAGAATGCTAGAGGTTCATCTATCTGGTCTTAGGAAAGTTTGCTCCAGCCCAGAATCAGTGACATGAGGAACTAGATTCTTGGTCAGGAGGGGTATCTGGTGTATTGCTAATTGTTTCCCAGCCTTCATTCTCGGACATCCCTAACAGCATGTTCTTGAGACAGGACTACCAAAAACATCTCCTGACATTGCCTACATCCCCACTTCCCTTCAGAGCATCTGATCTAGAGTGCTATGATCTGGTTTTCATCATGGAACTCTTCATTCAAACCTGGTGTTGAAGTCTAGTTGATAAGTCCCACTTCAGAGGTGCTGCCTTGGGGCTCTGCCTCTGAACCCAATGTTTCATAACAGAAAGTGAAGAAGAAGAAATCATGAGATAGCATATATTTGTGCCCCATACCTGCTCCCTAACTCCAGGGTGAGGATCAGCAATCTAATGCTAGATCATGTCAGCTCTACCTCAGCTGAAAGGTGGCAGGAGAGGGCTACAGTGCAGGTCTCCACTGGTGACTCTTGGGGCTGATAGAAAACTGTTTTTTATGAAAGCACACTGTGAACCAGGCAGCAGGATGTTCATCAGGCACACAAACTTGCTTATGGAGTTTCCACAGAGCAAGTCTGCCCAGGGACAGACCCCGACCTCAATTGTGCAGAGCCACTGGGCCTGCTTTCTGAAAGAGGCAAGCATTTGGCTGCTGAGCAATAGTCCCTTCATCTTTAGCTTCTTCTCGGATCTCCCAGAGCACCACAGAGCTCTGAGCCAGGATGGTCCAACCACTGAGACTAATGGCCTCAAGCTCCAAACTCCTCACTCTGGCCTTCCTGAGCACTCGGTCTTGTGGTGCTGATTCATAAAATGTTTTCCTGTGTCTTCTTCATGTGAAACAATCTGCACCCCCAGGAGTCCAGCAGGGAGCCTAGAGCAGTCAGTGGAACACATGACCCCATCTACCCTAAGGTTGAATGCACCCCACATACACAGGGTATCACTGATATATTCTCTCTCCTTAGCATTGCTTGTGGCTAGAATATGCATAGGGACTCCTCAAAGGACCTCTTCTCTCTGGTACTCAGACTCTCCAAAAGGAATCCCTTAGATATAGGACTTGTCTCGTCAAGATATCATCATGTCTAAACCGAGGCTATGTCAGCAGCCTCATGAAAATGAATAATGGCTGCAATTATGACCCGCATAACAGCCCAATAAAACCTAATTAAAATGATCCACATCCCATCTGCCAAGTGCAGGGCAAAGCAGCCAGGGAAGAATGGAGACTCATCAACTCAAGGAGAACAAGTAATGTGAAGAATAATATTTAGATTATAAACAGATTACATAACCTCAGCATACACTAACACAATGTAATGATGATAATATTGTTACTATGGAGCAACCATCATTGACTTTGCCATGTACTGACCTCTGAGCTGATAGGGGTGGCCCCTGATTTACTTACTGGGTTATTTCTTGCTGAATTCTCACTAACTTATTAAAATCAACAGTCTAATGCAATCCTCATTGGCAAATAAGAAAAGTGAGGCACAGAGACACAGTTTACTCTCCAGAAATACCCTGTTTATCCTGTTTACCCTTTTATTTGGTACTCAGGAGTCATGTATTGAAGATGTGAATGAATTTGAACAAGATTTTATGTCAAGTGATACAAGATATCAATAAACAACCAGTGAGTATATGATACCACCTACAATCTATGGGTTATAAATTAGAAATATGTAAGAAGAAGGACAAAGCCATCACTGAGTACTCTTAAGAGTCTGGCTGTCCTGGAGGTATGTGTCAAATACCATGAATGATACATACATGGGAATTGGAGAAAACTCAGCATAGGCAATCAAGAAACTTCCAAGAGCAGGAAGAGCCAAAACTGGGTCCTAAAAGATAGCTGTGGAATTTCTTGACCAGATATATAGAGGAAGTATTCCAGACTAGGGGAAGAAAATGTACAAAGTGAGAAAGGTCTCAGAGCACAGCATGTCTGAGACTCACAAAGGAAGCTGGCCTGAGTGTTAGAGCATTTGGCATGAGGGAAAGATATGAGACAGACACGAATGGTCCAGAAAACAAGATTGTCCAGCACCAAAGAAGGCAGAGGAAGTACAAGAAGTAAAGCATTTGCCTTGCATGCAGCTGTGTTCAAATCTCTGTCACTGCATACAACTTATGAGTGGCTCTAGAGTCACTCCTGAGCACAGAGCCAAGAAAAACTTTTGAGCACCACCAGATATGGCCCAAAACCTAAAAAAAAAAAAAAAAAAAAAAGTCATCAAGCACCTTATGGGACAGACTTGAGGATTTAGAGTTTGGCCCATAAAAGGGAAACTTTCTTGGGAAAGTCAGGGAAACAAAGCCTTAATACATTTGGTCACAGCACCCCAGGAAGAATGAGCACAGGGTTGTCAAACAATTCTATTAAGATCAACCTTAAAGCAGCCCTAGTACCCTGAAATAGGCATCCAGCCTTGCTACTTGTGGGCAGGTTCTTTCCTGCCAGAAAAATACCCAGTGATAGTACACATGGTTCAGATAGGGGCTGACTTTCCCAAATGATGGGTCTCTAAAAAAGAAACAGAGAAATCCAAGGTCCAGGCATAGGAGACAAATTGGTTTAAAAAAAAAAGTGATTTCTGTCTTTGCCTTTGTCATTTCAAATGATGCTGCCCTTTGACCCTGGATGAGATTCTAGATGCATAAATAGAGCAATAATCTTCAGCATTAATGTTTTGATAAAATGAAAGTGAGGGTGGGGGGACATATTATAAACACCACCTCCGGGAAACGCAGTCAGAAAATGTTATTAAACATTCTGTCACAAGCTTGGAAGACAGCTCTGCCCACCCCACCCAGCACTGGATTCCTAATAAAGGCGGCATCTTGGAATTTGTCACTCGTGAATGCATAATTCACTAGTCCAAAAGCAGTGGTAATACATTGCATTTTCATAAGGGTTTCTGAAGCTGTCTAATTTCCCTGAGCTGCAGGACGACAGGAGGCTGTGGCCACTCACATAGGCCCCTTAATGCATTATGGATAGAGACTTTGCAATTCAAAGTGACAGCTCAGCCTTCCCATCACCCGCCCCCAAAAACCTATATCATATTAGAAGGCTTAAAACTAAAGCCATTCAGTGCTGAGAAGTGAGTGCGTCTTTGTATGTGTATGAATCTGTGTATGTTATTTTGAAGGGAGAGAAGGAAGCAATGATTGCATGGCTTCCACCAAACTCATTAAGGAACCCAATCTGGCCTGTGTCTTGATAGCATACTCAAAGGTGAGAACTGTTGGACAATGACTCAATGGAGTGAACCAGGCCTATGTCCCATCAATTCCATCCTTCTTTGCTCACAAGTTTTCACAAAACAGGCTTCCAGAAAACCTGGGTCACTGTGGCCTTGGGTCTATAAGTCAACTTTAGGCATCAAATGGGGGCTTGAACCCATCAGGTCTAGAACTTGAAGGATCCCTGTGCTTGACAAGTAAACTGCAGGCAAAGGATGGAACATGGATTCAGAGCAATAAAGGAGCACCAATGCTTCCTTGCTGAAGAAAATCTGAAGCACAAACTTGCTACAAAGTTTAACAGGGACTAATTACTGGTGACTTTGGTTCCTTAATTTATATTTATTTTTTCCTTTCATATATTTTATAAGAAAATATCATTCCTGAGTCAGAATAATATTACAAAAGGAGGGGCCAGTGAGGTGGCGCTAGAGGTAAGGTGTCTGCCTTGCAAGCGTTAGCCAAGGAAGGACCACGGTTTGATCCCCTAGCGTCTCATATGGTCTCCCCAAGCCAGGGTCAATTTCTGAGCACTTAGCCAGGAGTAACCCCTGAGCATCAAACGGGTGTAGCCGGAAAAAAAAAAAAGAAAGAATTATAGTACATAAGGGAAGCTGCTTGCCTTGCTCATGGCCTACCTAGTTCTATCCCTGGCACCAGATATGGTCTCCCTAACCCTTTCAGGAGTGATCACTGAGCACAGGCAGTAAGACCTGAGCACTGCTGGGCATAATCCACTTCCAAAAATAATAATGATCTCTGGGTCAGGGAGATATTTCAAGTGATCGAACACATGCCCAACTTGTGTATGGCATTGAGTTCTTGTCTATTCCTGGCATTCCTCTGCCATGCCCAGCACCAGGGTTAACCATTTGGTTCTCCAGCATACTGACTATGGCCTTGACAAAAGATAGACAAATGAGTAAGCAGTCACTTCCTGCCCATGCCTAAGTTAATGTAAAAGCATTCCTGACTGAAACCCAAACACAATCATGTATGTAATCAAGGTGTTTAAGTAAGATATAAAAAATTAAAAATTAAATTAAATTTAAAATAAAAAAGCATTCCTGATGATGGGGAAGACATGAGGGAATGACCATTTTCATACCCTCCAGAAAAATAAATTATCTTTCTAAAAGACATTTTAGCAGTCCATATCAAAATTGCTAAAAGTCTTAAACCCACTGCTAGATATATTTCACCCCTAGACATTTTTCCCAAGGAAATTATAAAAGGCTGTACCCACAGAATTGACTTTGCTAAGAGAAAAATTAGAAATAATATAAATGTATAATTCTTGGAAGCCAGTGAATTTGTGGAAAGTAAAGGAGAGGAACCATGCAGATTACCTGTCAGCTAGCAAAAAAAATCGTGACATATTAGTAGGTTCGTAAGATCCCATATTTGAGCAAAACAAATAAGTATGTGAACATAGTTAAGAGGTTGAAAGAGTGCAGTGCTGATGCCAACAGCAGATACTAATGAGTGATATTCATTTCCTTACTTCGACCTACTTGGCCCACTAAATTCCTTATGTAATACAATTAACAATGACTATAAAAGTTAAGATAGCATATTTCTTTATCAAACATTTTAAATAGTATCTCTGCCCTTATAATAAGTCAATTAGCCATAATAAATACCAAAGACTAGGGGAATTAAACCTCGGAAATTTATTTCTCACTTTTCTGATCACTGGAAAGTTCAAGATCAAAGTCTGGAGTCTGGTGATAGCTGTCCAGATTGCAAATGACCTTTCTTGGTGTCTGAAAGAGAGAGGAGGAGAGGAGAGGAAGAAGGAAAAAGGGGAGAGAAGGGGAGGAGAAGTAAGAGGAAGTGCAGAAGGGAGGGGAGGAGCAAGGAGAATAATGGAGAGGAGGGAAGGCCCAGAGGGGGCATGAAGGAAAGAGGAGAAGGAAGGAAGGAAATGAGAGAAAGAAAGAGATTTAAAAAAGAGAGAGAGAGGAGAATAGCGGGAAGGAAGAAAGGGGTCAGCAGGGAAAGGAGAGGAGAGAAGGGAGCATAGTAGATTTTATTGTCTCAACAGTGACAATTACATTGTGAGGACCCTACCCCCAGAAATTCATCAAATTTTAATTATCTCCTTTCAAAGGTCCCATCTTCAAATGCCATCACATCAGAATTTAAGCTTGAATATATGAATTGATAGGGAAGTAAACTTCTAATTTCTAATATCCCTATTAGGATTCAGATTAATTGCCTGAATCTAATTGTGAAGGCTAAAATTCAAATTAAAGAACTTATACAAAACTGTACTAGACTTTTCAAAAATTTACAGTCACCTTAAAGAAAAGGTGCCACGACATCTGGCTTCCGGTTTCCTCTTTGATTCTAGAGACCAGCTCTTGCCAGGTATGGGGTTTGTGGAAGCCCCATACCAGAGCCTTTCTCCCTAGCCTGGAGAGTGCTGGGAGGCTTGGCAGGCCCCCAGCCGTCCTTGTCTTTTTCCCCTGACTCCAGGCCTTCCCTGGGTGCCAGCTCAGATGGCCAGAAGTGGGTTCAGGTGGACTCTTAGTGGTCCTCAGGTTCCCCCCTCCCTCCGTACTCCAGGGGGGAGGTGCATGGGGAGGAGGATGGGCAGACATCTGGCTTCCGATTTCGTCCTTGATTTTGGAGACCAGCTCTTGCCAGGTATAGGGTTTTTCTCCCCTGGACTTCAGTCTTTCCCTGGGCACCGTTCTAGGTAGACTCTATAGGGGTAAACAGGCTTTCCCCCTATCTCTCCCTACACTAATGGGAATGCGCTCTGGGAGGAAGGCAGGCTGTTCTAGCACTGGTTTAAATTGGGACAGTCAGTGGAGATTTTTTCTCTTTGTTTTCATATTGATAGTATTGTGTGCATATATTCTATATATCCATAATATCCATCTTGTATTTGGACCATGATACTGCCCTACAAAGCTCATTTCTAATATTTTACTGCCTCAGTCCCAACCCTTACTTCCCCCCCTTCCTCCCATGTAGGTGCAGGAAATGACATGAAGCTCACCACATAGAATGATAAGTGCAGTTAGAGAAATAACTACACTGAAAACTATCATAACAATGTGAATGAATGAGGGGAAAAGAAAGCCTGTCTCGAGTACAGGTGTGGGTAGGGTGGGGAGTAGGTAGATCTGGGAAATTGGTGGTGGGAATCCTGCACTGGTGAAGGGAGGTGTTCTTTACATGACTGTAATCATACAACTACAATTATATTTGTAATCACGGTGTTTAAATAAAGATAATTTTAAAAAAAGAAAGAAAAGGTGCCACAAAAAAAATATATTGTGCATGATTAAAGGAGAGAGACACATGACAAAGAAAAGCAACCTACAGAAGCAGAGCAGATCCAGGACTGAGACAAATTGATACAAAGGAACTTGTTAATGCATCAAGTGGAATTCAAACATGACTGCAGCTGATCAAGGAATACTACTCCATATAGTTAGGAATGATATGATTAGGGAAAATACGATTCTAGAGGCTGGCAATGAAGGACTTCAGAATAAAGAGCCAAGTGTGTGCTTCTTATATGCCATGCAATAATGAGAACAATAATAAATCTATATATTTAGAAAGAAGGAAAGTAAATTTAATAAAAGACTAATACTTGGTGAATCCAGGTAAGTATGTAGAAAATCTATTTAATATTTTTAAAATTGTAAAGAAAGACCTTTAAAGATAGTGCAGTGGGGTGGGTCAGTTGCCTTGCTCATGACGAACCCAGGTTTAAGTCTTGGCATACTGTGTGGTCCCCTCAGCTCTACCAAGAATGAGTCCTGAGCTCAGAGCTAGAAATAAGTCCTGATCATTGTTGATTGTGGCAAAAAAAAAAAAATGGTGAAAAGAAAGGCAGAGATTGTCATAATGTCTTAGCCAATTCTGGCTTGCAAGTTTCAGAAATTTCTGTGAAAACGTTGTTAGTTTAAAATTGATTGTGGTGGGACTACTGACCACTAGTGACAATGTTATAGAGGACAGTAGGGCTCTTGCCTTTGTCCCAGGAGCCTGTTTCAAAACACTTGCTAGAAAGGGCAGGATAGAGCCTCAGGAACTGGAGACCCAGAGTCAGCCTCTATTCCTGCCTTCCTCTATCTGGGTATCTCTCTCCTAACCAGCTACTAGAAGCAAGTTTAGCAGCATCCTTGCCCCAGAATCTGAAGGCCAAAACTATGAATTAGATGAGGCTAGTAATATAATACAGCAGGGTGGTCACTTGCCTTGCATGCAACTGACCTGTGTTTGATCCCCCAAACCCCAGATGATTCTCCCAAGCTCCCCCCAATAGTAATACCTAAATACAGATCTAGGAGTAAGCCCTGAGCACCACCAAGTGTACAACATGCATACAGCAAAAAAAGAGAGATGATGATGATGGTGGTGGTGGTGGTGGTGGTGGTGGTGGTGGTGGTGGCGGCGGCGGCGGCGGCAGCGGCAGATTTCTTTTCCCCAGATTTCTTCTTTACTCTAAAAGGTCAAGATGAGTATAGAAGGGACACTGCTCCCTGACTGTACTAAATCTTATTCCTGAAGCAGCTGTTCCATCCTGCTGGTTGTACGGGTCTCCAGACCTCGAGATTCTGGTTGCTGGCCCAGCAGACTTTCTTCTTTTCTCTGAGTGCCGTATCCATGAGACCTTTAGATATTTGACATTTGAAGGCTAATTCATTGAAGTTGTCACCTTCAGCAAAGAAAGGATGATGGATAATTGATGGATGTCTTAGATTTTGTCCCCAGCAGCAAATCCTGAAGGTAAAATTCACAGCTAGGGAGTTTATTGAGAAGAGACCCCAGGAATCGCTAGTAGAAGAGGTGTTGTGTATAGCATGTTGTTGCGGATATACTGAGGCACAGTTTTTCTGTGCCTTCTGAAAGATTCGGGGAACAGGCTTCAAAGTGATCTTACCCAGGGGACAAGAAGCTGAGCCAGTCATCTTCCAATCCCACATACTAGACTATATAACAGTTCCCCCATATATATGAGTCCTATCCCCACAATCTGCATCCATTATGTTAGATGATGAAGAACATTTATAGAGAGGATTAGATTCGTGAGTGGCAGGATTATTCTGGGATTTTTGTTCAGTTTTGCTTAGATTTTTGTTTAATTTGGGGGGGGGGAGTGTATGGAGGAAGGTCACACCATGAAGTATTCAGGGATCCTCCTGGCTCTGTATTTAGGGATCACTCCTTGGGGGAACCATATACAATGCAAAGATCAAAGCAGGGTCAGCTGTGTGCAAGGCAAATTGCTCAGATCCTCCTAAGAGGCAGGGAAAAGGGATTCAATAGAGATGCAGAGGGAGAAAGGGCAGAGCAGACTGGGCAGGGCCTTGGGCCAGGTGGTTGGAAAATAGTGATCCCTAAACATAGGGAGTTCACAGATGACAAGGGAAGCTCACTAGTAATGTGCACACCAGCAGCCGAGCTTTCCCCAAGTTGCCTCTCCACTAAGAATTGGGGACCAGAATGTAATAAACATTCTGATTGTGTGATGAGAAGCAGAAAGAGGTTGCACTGTACATAGTACATACATAGAACTGTACAGTGCATAGTACAGGAGATAGGGCATCTCTTTTGCACATAATTGATCCAAGCTCTATCTTCAGCCTGGCATGTGATTATCCAGGCCTCACCAAGAATAATAATACTTGAGCACAGAGCCAGGAGTAAGCCCTAGTTCAGCCTAGTCTGCCCCCTTCACTACCAGAGGGCAAAGCCTTCCACCCCATTTGTCCCCCTGAATGTTGTTTTATTTCCTGGTAGCAAATCTGCTTGAGCCAAAGAGACAAAAAGTACAAGAATGATCCAGCTATGGGGATCTCTGTTCCTGGGGATAGAGAACCAGACCCTTTGACTCTGCTCTGTCATTAGATAATTTGACAGGGAACAGGGACAGCAGGTTGAGAATGTTCATGTATTCTGTCACCCAGACTCCTGGTTGTACCCAGGCACCCTGCTCATGATCACCCCAACACTGATTCAACACTGCTGCCCTCGACAACCCCAGTCTCATATCCCCAAAGCCTTTGACCCTGATTCTGCACCAGCCTACACACAGCAGCTTCTCACCAACATCTGACTCTGTTAGACATTTTTGAGCAAAAGACAAGATGACAGGACTTTAACATGCAACCTCCTGACTTTGCTGGCTGAGGAGAGATGCTGAAAGAGGATGAAACCCCGAGTTAGCTGAGGCTGCAGAACCAGAGCCACCAAGTTTCCAGCATGGGTAGGAAAGAATGACTGACCCGCAGCCCCAGGACAGCAGAGGGGACAGAGGTCCCCTCCTTAATCTTACTGTTTTAAGTGGGGTCTCTGGATCCCTAGGGAGACCTCTGCTTCTGCTGAGAGCTTGTCAGAATAACAACTACTAGCCCTGCAACCCCTCTCCAGTCAAATTCAGAACTGTCAGCAGAGGCCCAGGAAATCCTTTGTGCACCCCCTTAACAGCTGAGAAGCTTTGCCCTCCTCCCAACCCCAACCTTCTCCATCCCACCAATTGGGAGCCAGAAGGAGGCAGAAGAAAGAATTGTCTCTGGCTCCTTCCTGAATTGCCTGATGAAGCCTGGCAGATGCTTCCTCCTGCCTTTAAGTGTGGGACCCTAGCGGGAAGCCCCCCAGCTCAATTTGCTGTTCTCTTTGTCATCACTTTGGTCCCTGGCCTCCTACATGACAGTCAACAGCCAACTGTTGGGTTGGGAAACCAGTTTGTACAGGTACAGATCAGCAGCCCCAATCCCACACCAACCCTGCTTGGCTTCTGGGGGCCCCCTGCCTCTGTCTGCCAAGAGCACAAGGGGACCATCCCTCCACCCCAAACTTTTGTGTCTTCGGAAAATGTTTAGTGAAAAACTGCCGACTATGTAAATCAGAGATCATTAGAGGTTGGGTTTTTCCTTAAAGAATGGATTCAGCAAAATGTTGTTTTCTCCCCGGCTCTGGGTCTCTATTTAGGGGATTGGCGCTCTGTTTATTTATTTATTTATTTATTCATTAGCTGGGCCCACAGTCAAGGAGAAGGGAACAGGGCTATTAATCTTTCCTGTCATCCATTCACAGATGTGGAGTTCACACCGCAGCAAATGTGAAGTCAGCAGTACACAACCACAAGGTGGAAATTTCAAGAGAAACAAGCTTGGAGGAATGGGGGGTGGAGGGGGGAATAAAATAAAAATAAGAAAGGAGCGGGAATGGGGTGGAGAGCATGCTGGAGACAGAGCGCATTTCAGAGGCCAGCTCCAGCCTCCCTGGTCGCCAGTGTTTGCCTGAGAGAGAGTAATCTTGTTCCCAGCATGGAGATGCCATTGATATGTTAATAGTAATTTTCTTTTCTCTTCATCCTAAAGAAATGAAGTTTGCAAACTGATTCTGATGAAGTACATTTGACTTGTGCATGCACACTTGTATGTGTATATATGAACACCTCTCTCTGTCTATCTCTGTCTCTTTCTCTCTCTCCTATTCTCTATGCCATTACTTAGAGTCTGAAAAACTCATGGAAAGGCCATCATGGAAGGCTGTGATGAGACCTGATCAGCCACTGTGTGCCCCTTTTGAGGAAAGGCAGTTCTTGAGCTGGGGACACAATGGTTGGTGGCATTGACCTGCATGTTGTTAGAAAAAAAAATCCAGTGATGGCCCAACTATCTCCTCATAAAATGCTTGTCCAAGTGAACCACACTGCCCAGTGCTCCTGACTAAGAAGGAGTCACCAAGCTCCACTCAGTTGGTATACCCCAAAGTCTGATCTCTGTGCAGCGGTCCTAAGGTCTGGGTGCACACCCTACCCAGAATTGTGCTGGCCCTTTAGCTTCATCAGTTACCTTCTTATTGCGCTCCTGTTTGGGAGCTGACACCCAGACACATTAGCACTTTGCTAGTTATAGTCTCCCACTCTAGGCCTGAGTGCATTGCCTGTTAGAACATTGCAGAATCTTGGTGGTGGTGCTACAGCTCAGGCCAGATGCTCTGGTCACTGGACCCAGCCTTGCTCAAACCTGACCCCATCATTCATCTTGAGTGCCTCCCCTCATATCTACCTACCCCCAACTTCTCCCTGAATTTCTCCTCCTGCTGTTATAATGTCCAGTTCTGCTCACAACACAGTGAGACGATGGGCAGTGAGGTAGCCCATACCAGTAGAGAAAAGCTAGAGTGTTGGGCATGGTGTGTGCCTGCCCAGAGAACCTGAGCACCAGCAGAGGGAAAACTGTACTTTTCAGGGAGTTGAAATCCACTTCCAGAAACTAGAGCTCCTTGGGCGATACGAAGATAGAATTTCTTCATGTGGCTTTTCTACAGTGGGTGCGTTCTTAAGGAGCATTTGCTGCTTTGTATTAATTTAGGGTTAAAACGCAGAGTGGACAGGGGCTAGAGAAATAGCATGGAGGTAGGGCTTTGCCTTGTTCACAGAAAGACGGTGGTTCGAATCCCAGCATCCCATATGGTCCCCCGAGCCTGCAAGGAGCGATTTCTGAGCCTAGAGCCAGGAGTAAGCCCTGAGCACGGCCAAAACCAAAAAAAAAAAAAAAAAAAGGGAGAGTGGACAAGAGGGATGGCCATTTGCTGTACTGATGGTATGACATAAGCAAGCCTCCCACTGGAGTAATACAGAGTTGGGCAGTGTGGCCCAACCAAGTACTGTATGGAGTAGGACTTGGGGCTGGGGCAGATGAGTACAGAGCAAGTCATCCATGGGAGAAATAGGCAGGACACCTTACACTCAGACTTTCAAGGGTGAGTGAGGGATCTCTGGAGACACACACAGAGACCACACACACACACACACACACACACACACACACACACACACACATAGACACACACATCGTAGATTTACAGATGGCAGAAAAATTAGAGGGTAGAGGGACCAAGTTTAGAAATGACTGTCGTTAATCTGGGTCATTTGATGGTTAGGTAGCAAGGTCAGGGTGCAACTGGCTTTCTAGCTGAACCCATGCCCAGCACCTCCAGGATGTAGTGGGAGAGACTCCCCCTTAAGCCATCCCACCTCCTCCACGCAGGGTTTTCTCTGTCATATCCATTTCCTGTCTATATAATAGAAGCAATGACATCCAGATCCCAGAGGAACAGAGCACCATGGACCAGCATTATAGGCACACACCCACCTCTGACAGAAGCCAGCCACCTGCTGACCACACAACTCACAGCTTCTCCTTGGAACTCCTGCCTCAGCCTAGTTTCCAGCTATACCCAGTCCCAACCCCACCATCACCTTTTACCTCTGGCCTATGTCCCACTTGCCTCTACAAGCAACCTCTATTTTCTCTTTTGCCACAATTACTAAGTCTGTCTTTATGTCTCAGATCAGGCAATGCCTCCTCAAGAAAGCTTCCCTCGTCCCCATCCTGACCTACAGATGGTCAAGTTATGTTGTCATCTCCTGTTTACTCTTGTCTTTTTAGTTGAAAACAAAAAGCCCAAAGTTTTCTGCAAAGAACCAACAATAAATAGTCATGATAGGCCTACAGGCTCAGCCCCATCATGGTGCTAAAACAGCTTGGTATGATAAAACTTCATCTCCAAATCCAAAGAGTGAATTTTATCTGTCTCCCCAGTCATAGTTGGCTCTACACTTGATGCATTTCTCAAAGTTCAGAATGTTTCTTATTCAATGGTGCCTGCCACAGCCTAGCACAGAGAAATACTTAATCTTTCATGAACAAAAGAAAGGTGTAGGAAACACTGTCAGCAATAGCCTGATAGAAATAAAGTCTGCCTAGATCTTGGATGTTCACAGGTTGGGACCATACTGTGCCAAGAAAGGACTAGGAAACACATTGTCTCCAAGACCATATGCTTGCCTGGTCAGCTTTCGTTCTCACCTTGCCTCTCCTTACCCATTCAGTGCCCATATGCCAGACTTCCAGTTCTCTGAGAGGCTTCTCTAAGAGGTTGTATCTGCTGCCATTGGATACTTCTGTGTCCTACCCCTTTCAGGTACAGCCACAGCAGATTCTCTAGGATCAGTAGTGTATCAAGGGCTCTTCCTTTCAGTGTCTTCATTTGGGTGGGGAGAAGGTTTTGGTTTGGGGCCACATCCAGCAGCACTCAAGGGTACTCTTGGCTCTGTGCTCAGAAATTGCTCCTGGCAGGCTTGGGGAACCATATAGAATGCTGGGGATTAAACCTAGGTCCATCTCAGGTTAGCTGTATGCAAGGTAAATGCCCTACCACTGTGCTCTCTCTCCAGTCCCTCAGTGTTTAAAGTTAAACTCCCCCTGAGAAGGCTCAGTTAATAATACTAACACTCCCTACCCCATCATCTTGCAGAGTTTTACTGAAACAACCATTTACTCCTAGGAACTTGGCCAGAGGCAATGGTGAAGAAGGAAGCCAAAAAAGAAACTGAAGTTGGAGAACAGAACTGGAACAGAACTACAGGAACCAGAACTGCCACTTCCTTTGAAGATTGTTGCTCATATTCACTCCTTGGCCAATTCTTCTAAGAGAGAGGCAAGGAGTGGTGGTTGATGTTATTGGGTAGAGTTTTCATTCTGCAAGATAAATGAGTCCTGGATATGGGAGTGTGGACAGTTGCCCAGTTTTTTTAGCATCTGAATTTTCTTCTTTTTTTAATATTTTTATTTAAACACCTTGATTACAAATATGATTGTGGTTGGATTTCAGTCATATACGAGTACATCCTCCAGGCCCGGAGAGATAGCACAGCGGCATTTGCCTTGCAAGCAGCCTATCCAGGACTAAAGGTGGTTGGTTCCAATCCCGGTGTCCCATATGGTCCCCCGTGCCTGCCAGGAGCTATTTCTGAGCAGACAGCCAGGAGTAACCCCTGAGCACCGCCAGGTGTGCCCCCCTCAAAAAAAAGAGTACACCCCCCATCACCAGTGCAACATTCCCACCACCAATATCCCAAATATCCCTCCTCCCCACCCCGCCCCCACCTGTACCCTAGACAGGCTTTCTATTTCCCTCATACATTCTCATTATTAAGATAGTTCGCAATGTAGTTATTTCTCTAACTAAACTCATCACTCTTTGTGGTGAGGTTCATGAAGTGGGCTGTAACGTCCAGCCCTCATCTCTTTTGTCTCTAAAAATTATTGCAAGAATGTCTTTCATTTTTCTTAAAACCCATAGATGAGTAAGACCATTCTGCATCTCTCTCTCTCTGACTTATTTCACTCAGCATAATAAATTCCATGTACAACTATGTATAGGAAAATTTCATGACTTCATCTCTCCTGATGGCTACATAATATTCCATTGTGTATATGTACCACAGTTTCTTTAGCCATTCATCTGTTAAGGGCATCTTGGTTGTTTCCAGAGTCTTGCTATGGTAAATAGTGCTGCAATGAATATAGGTGTAAGGAAGGTATTTTTGTATTGTATTTTTGTGTTCTTAGGGTATATTCCTAGGATTGGTATAGCTGGATCGTGTGGGAGCTCAACTTTCAGTTTTTAGAGGAATCTCCATATCGCTTTCCAGAAAGGTTGAATATTCCCACCAGCAGTGGATAAGAGTTCCTTTCTCTCCGCATCCCCGCCAGCATTGCTTGTTCTCATTCTTTGTGATGTGTGCCAATCTCTGTGGTGTGAGGTGGTACCTCATAGTTGTTTTGATTTGCATCTCCCTGATGATTAGTGATGTGGAGCATTTTTTCATGTGTCTTTTGGCCATTTGTATTTCTTCTTTGTCAAAGTGTCTGTCCATTTCTTCTCCCCATTTTTTGATGGGATTAGATGTTTTTTTCTTGTAAAGTTCTGTCAGTGCCTTGTATATTTTGGAGATTAGACCCTTATCTGATGGGTGTTGGGTGAACAGTTTCTCCCACTCAGTGGTGGCTCTTGCAATACCAGTGGCTTTAATACCACTAAACCATGTCCTTTCACGTTGTTGAAACATATTTATTATCTATATTTGCATAGTATCAATAAAAAGCATCAAGAGGCTAGAAAGATTATATTAACAAAATGAATTAACAGAGTGAAAAATTTTAAATTTATGCTTTCTGATAGGAGCATTCATTCAAAAGTTGCTATGTTAAATTTAAAAAAAAAATGGTAGCAATTATTCACTTCACCATTTCCAGATCTCTTTGCATTTGACTTTGTAGTTCATCCCAGCTATAGGTAATTTCCCCATCCCCTGAACCAGGGCTAATGTTTCTTGGACCAATGTTATTCAGAATCTATGTCCCACTACATCTAAATCTCAAAAGACATTATATGCTCTAACCTTTTGAACTCTGCTGAGTTTTCACATGAAAAACCAAGGATAAACCAAAGAGTTGTCCCAACTCTGGAAGTAGCAAGTCTAAAGTTAAAAGAGGCCTGAAAGATAAAACAGAAGTTAAGGAACTTGTCTTGCATGCCTCTAACTCCAGATTGACTTCCTGGCACCACATTTGGTCCACCAAATACTGCCAGGGTTCACTCCTAAACACAAAGCCAGGAATACTACCTGCACACCATAGGCTATGGTCCAAATCTACACACAAATACACCAGAAAACAAAACAAAACTTTTTTTAGCTCAACTGACCAAGAT
This sequence comes from Suncus etruscus, assembly GCF_024139225.1. Lineage (NCBI taxonomy): Eukaryota > Metazoa > Chordata > Mammalia > Eulipotyphla > Soricidae > Suncus > Suncus etruscus. The sequence continues at coordinate 19,376,952 of NC_064856.1, read as the reverse complement.
CACTTGGCCAAACCACTGAACTCAATACATTTTATTAGCTCAAAGAATCATGCACCAGGTAAACAGTAGTTGAGATAAGCCACTGATTCTGGAATGGTTGTTATGGTACAAAACTAATATATTTGTCATTATTTAAAATACATTTTTCCTTTTTGTTATCTTTATTTAAACATTGTGATTTAAACATTATGATTGTAGTTGGGCTTCAGTCATGTAAAGAACACCCTCTTAAAATGCATTTAAGACTACCACACACCCATCAGGATAGCTACTACAAAATAATAATAACAAACATTGGTTGCAATGAAGAATTTGAACCTTTTGTACTGTTGGTGAAGAAAAAAAAAGCAAAATGGCACAGACACTGTGAGAAAGACAGTGGCTGTTCCTTCAAAAATTTAAATAAGGATTCAGAGAAATACTACAATTGGTACTTGCCTTTCACACAACTGACTCGGGCTATCAAATATCACCATGTATCTCCAGGAGTGATTCCTAAGCACAGAATTATGAGTTTAGCCCTAAGCACTTAGAAGTGCAGCCCCAAAACAATAAACAAATAAATAAATAAAACCAAATTATTTTTATTTGAAATAGAATCACCATATGATCTGGTAGTTTCACTTCTGAATATGTGCCCAAAAGAGTTGAAATCAGGATTTTATAAATATGTCTATATAGTTAAGTTCTTAGCAGCTTTATCCAATGCTATGTGCACCATAAGTGTCCATCAATGGGTGAGTGGAACATAAAGGAATATTACTTGACCTTAAAAAGGAAATTCTATATATGTGCCATATGAATAGCAATAGTTTAAGTGAGAGATAAATACTGTGTGATTCCACTTACATGAAGTTCCTGGACAGTCCAAATTACTTTCAAAAACAAGAAAGTACAATGCTGTTCTCTGGGACTAGGGAGTTGAGAGAATGGGGAGTTGATGTTCATTGAGAACAGAGTTTCCATTCTACAAGATGAATGAGTCCTGGAAACAGTGAAAATAATCCTGGATGTCCAATATCAATGTCCTTTAATACCACTAAACCACAATGGTAAGATGGTGCATTTTATAGTCTACGTATTTACCATATCAGAATTTTTAAATCAGAACTGGAACGGTAACACTAGAGGTAAGACATCCCCGCCTTGCAAGCGCTAGCCTAGGATGTCCCATATGGTCACCCCAAGCCAGGAGTGATTTCTGAGTGCATAGCCAGGAGTAACCCCTGAGCATCTAACAAAACACAAAATAAATAAATAAATATATTTTAAATTAAGGGACCAAATAGTATGGGACTTATGTAAATTGCCTTGCACATTACCACCCCAGTTGGATCCCCAAGACCATATGTAGTCCCTGAGTCCCACCAGGTGTGATCCCTAAGAGCAAAAACAAGAGTAATCTCTGAGAACCACCCAGTGTGGCCCAAAAACCAAACATAAATAGATGAAGTATAAATGTGTCCAGTGATGAAATAAAGTTCCTGGGAGAGGTCAGCATTCTTGTGAAAGGTCTGAAGAGTCTGAAGAGACAGGGACACAAATACCCCAGAAGTTATTGGATATTCAGAGGGGCTCAGAATGGAGGGACTGTGGGTTTCCATTTGGGTGCTGAGATACTCAGGGTTCTTTTGGTTGTTAGCAACAACAACAACAAAAAAAAAAGCGAACTCTCTTTGGGCTAAATAAAGCAAACCCTGAAATGCTGAGCCAGATGTGATTTTATGTGATTTTTAAATCATTTTAGGCAGCTCATGAAAAAGGAAGGTGACTCAATTGCAATAGCTCAGCCATGGATCATCTTCCTCTCCTCGTCACTATTTCCACTTTACCAAAGCCCCACACCTCTCACCAGCAGAGACCCCAGAGGAAACCTTCACTTCTTTCTCCACTCTAAACATCAAAGCCTTAGGGCAGGAATTTGGTGGGCCTCAATCCATCCCAAAAAAGCTCATTGTAGGAGATGAGGGGATCTGATCTGGGTTTTAAAGCCTCAGAGGCAAGGGTGGGATGAAGTGTGAATTCAAGAAAGTTGAGGGGATTACCCCCACTGAGCCTCAATCCTGTCCTAACTGTCTAGCAAAGCCCAAATACTCACACTTGGGTGCTCCTCACAATATCAAGAGTCCAAGCTCTAGGGAAACTAGATGGATATATGGTCACCAACTAGCAGTGTAAACTGGACAAGACATAAACTTACCTCGTTTTAGATTCTTTTTAAAGCTTCTGGTGGACACAAAAATTGCACAAATTGTACTTATTTAGAGTGTCCCGTTTGACAAGTTCATACACCTATAAAACATCCTTCAGCTAGTAAACACTTAATGTATGCCCCCAATGTTTTCTCAAGCCTCTGCATACTCCTAACTCCTCCCAAGCTCCTTCCTGGCCCCAAGAACTTATCATTGACATTAGCTCACACTATCTAGAATTTCAAATGAAAAGAACTATGCTGGATACTTTCTTTCAGGTCTTGGCTTCTCTCATTCAATGACATCATTTTCGAGGTTTTTTTCTGGGGGCTATTTATATCAATAACTCATTGGTTTGGAGTTTTTTTTTTTGAAGCAGGAATTTTTTGGAGTGGTATAGGGAGCAGGGACTCTAGAGGGGCAATTTCTGAGGTTATTAGGAACCCATTTTCCCAGAAGTTCGCAATTAGGAACCTATCTGACTCCAGGGATGAACTGGAATGAACTGGGATGAACTGCTGTTCACCTCTGTGTCTTCAAGCTCATCCATAGTAAACCTAATAAACTCTAATTTTTAGGAGATATTAAACTTCAGGGAACTTGAATTTGACCCAGCACAGAGCCTCAATCCAAGGTTCCTTGCTTAATAACTCAGTGCCCTGGACATGATGATTTGGTCAATATGGTCCCTGGCAACAGTTGCTTTTTATTTAATTTTTAACCATTTTATTTAATTAAATAAATAATAACATTGATTTACAATGTTGAATAGTTGAATTTTAGGCATATAATATTCTAACAACAATCCACCACCAGTATTATCCATAAGCCGCCATGCTTGCCACCTTGGCAGGCCACATTACAAAATTCTATAGTTGCAGCTTAGATTTCATGTTTTCAGTCTGTGCTTTGAATATATAGCTATAGCACTTTTCCACATCACCAATATAACCAAAGCCCAGACCCTTGCCACCCATTAATTCCCTTTATCATCTTCCTCCTTCCCACATTGATTTCTTTCCTTCTCTAACCTTCTAATTCTGGAATCGCGTTTGCTTGCTTTTTAATTGAGGGGATGTTGGCTTATAATACCACATATATTTTAGGAGCACAGGCTCATTCACACCCATTCAAATATATGTTAACATACATCTACTACTGAAATGCTGAGATTCTCCAGCCCTTTCACTGGGCCCATCTTACCCTGGGTCTCTCCCACTTCATCCAAAGTACCATTAGTTTCCCCACTATAGGGTTAGGAAAGAAATAACATATGGAGCTGTTTATAGATGATTTCTCACTGTATTGTTCCTTATGAGCAACAAAGGAATCCATACTTTCATTGCCAGGGCCAGGACTAGGAGGAGGTCCTGCACCAAGATCTGTGGTATCCCATTGAAAGATCCTCACTTAGAAAGTCATGGGGCTTTATGATGATCTCTAAGTTCAGGCAGTATGTCCTAAATGTGACACCCCAGGCTGTTGCTCTCCCTTCCTCCAAAATTGCCGACATCATCAGTCCTGTAGGGGTGCCATTAGCAGTATCTCTTTGGGCCTACCCAGACCTCCAATTTTTTGGGAGACAATGGTAAGAAGGGGTGGGTAGAACTATGACTGTTGACTTGCATGAAATTTATGGTAGCAAAGCTATCCTGTGAATTCAGGCAATGATTTTCAGAGCAGTAAGAGTTCTGCAGAGACCATGGAGTAGAGGGCAAAGGGGAAACCCTGCCCATTTTTTGCCCAACACTTAAACTGGGTTTAGGCTCTGTACATAATGGGCCTTCACACAAAAATATATATATATATGTATATATATATATATATAATGCAGAAATTTCTGTTGCTTTAAAAATGTTTGTATCATAATTGTTACAGTAAGTAGGGCATTTTTCCTAGTACACAAGAACTCATGATTGATCCTTGACATTACACATGGCCTCCCAAGCACCATGAGAAGTGATTCCTGAGCACAGAGGTGGAAATAAAGCGTGAGCACTGTCAGGTGTGCAACCCTCCTTTCAGAAAGAAATTCTCACAGACAAGTTCTATAGTCACCGCCATGTCAGCTCATCAACTAGCTCCATAGACTCATTTATCTCCTGGAAAGAGCTGTAAATCAAGCTAGCAAAAAAAAATCATAGATACACTGGTCTCACTGCTGAAAATTGAGCCACTCTTGAGAAGAAGGGCAGGTCAAGTCCTCTACCTTGCTGAACCCTCAGAAGCTGCACCCACAATCTACAATCGCTGCCATGTCAATGGCCCAACTTCACTGCTTTACCACTAATCAATGCAGAGACACCTGATGGACTAAAACTCGAGGCATGCTGGTATTTAGGCTGACATCTATAGGGTCTTCTTGGAATGAATGCAGGCAACCTCCTACCCACCCATTGATCCATATTTCCAGAAGTCCTAGCAGTCACAGATATGTCACACAGCCACTGCCATGTTAGCCAAATAAAATGGAATACGTGCATTGAGCTGCTGTGTATGCCACCAACGTTTTTAATATTGACATCCCAGTAGGAATACACCAGATAGATGTGAGGACCAGAAAGATAATACAGTGGATAAGGCACTTGCCTTACACGTGGCCAATCGGGTTCAATCCACAGCAATCCATATGGTTCCTGGAGCATAGCCAATATGATTCCTGAGTGCAGAGCCAGGAGCAACTTCTAAGCATTCCCATGGATGACCCAAAAGCCAAAAAGAAAAATTAGATATCCAAGTAGTATAAAAGCCACCTAAGATTAACAAAAAAAAAAACCCAGTAACACAGAATGATCAACTAACAACCAACAGCTAAGTCAGACAATGACTTACTGACCCTATTGTGAGGTATAACAATTTTCATAACTTTTCTTTTGCTGAATTTTTTTTTAATAATTCCATACCACTTAGTTGTAAATAAGCAAATAAATTATTTTGTACCTGCCAAGCCTGGGGACAATGGTGGAGGGAATGTTACAGTGGTGATGGGATTGGTGTAGGAACATGGATGCAAGAAACAAATGCATTATGGACAATAATGTAAACCTCAGTATTTATGTAAAGTAATAAAAATTTAAAATATAGGCCCGGAGAGATAGCACAGTGGTGTTTGCCTTGCAAGCAGCCGATCCAGGACCAAAGGTGGTTGGTTCAAATCCCGGTGTCCCATATGGTCCCCCGTGCCTGCCAGGAACTATTTCTGAGCAGAGAGCCAGGAGTAACCCCTGAGCAAGGCCGGGTGTGGCCCAAAAACCAAAAAAAAAAAAATTAAAATATAAACAAAAATTTTAAATAATTCTACTAAATTAAATTAAATTAAAATGTTTAAAGGCTGTGAAGCTCAGAGGTTTAGAGCACATGCCTGGCATACTTGAGAGTCAAGTTTGCTCCACAACCTGCACTGCTTCACAAGCACTGCTGAGTTTGAGAATGGTGGTCTCTAACACCACTGGACCTGAGCAATACCCCCACCTTTGGGAATGACACTAAGCCATCAGGTCATGTATTATTAGAAGTAGCTTCCTGAGCACTGTTTGGGAGGATATCTTCAAAAAAATTTTTACAAGACAAGGGAGAAAGCTATGTCTAATGGTGACAAACCCTTGACCTTTGCAGAACTGACATACTCAAATGGATGGTTTCTTATGTTTGTTTGTTTTTAATAGTTTGGATAGGGAGGAACGACAGTGGGAGGAAGAAGCAGTTTAGAAGTTATATAAGGACAGTGGTGGAGGGTCTTAGTCACTTCTGTTATGAAAAAGGAACACTAACTGTACGTAAAATATGTCTATGTTAACATCATAGTACTTAAACTAAAATCAAAGAAAGGAAAAGAAATATTTGGGACATCTGAACTGAAAGTAGAAGAAAATAACATGAGAAACCTCCATTAACCCAATGGTCAGGCTCTCCAAACAAAGCAGCACTACCCCATCCCTGACTCCTGCTCCTTCCGAAACGCTCTTCTTCATCCAGAACACTCTCTCCTTAATCCAGAACATTCTCTCCTTCATCTATAATATATATACTCTCCCTTTTATCCAGAACATACTCTCTTTACAGATAATACAAACTCTCCCCTTTATTCAGAACACTCCCAAGTTCTCATGGAAAGTAGAATCCTAATTCTGCCAGCCTGGTGGTTGATTATTGCACAAGGACAGAATGTAAGGGTCCATTCTGAGCTGAGCCAAGATGCCTCTGTGATCTCGTTTCTAAATATACTTTTCTTATAAATTTTGAAAAATGTTTCTAACTTCCCTCCATAATCATTTGTAAGCACCTTCAGACATGTCATTCCAATGCTTCTGAGTTTAATGACAAGGAACATGATGTGGTCTTCCTTCAGAGAGTCACTGCTGATTTCAAAGTGACCCATTCTAATCTTGGACATTAGAGGAGTTAGACTCACCTCTGCACTCCAATCAGTCAACTCTGAAATAAATATCTAAAGGTCTGATGTTAAAGTGATGCTTGTTTGGTTTGGTTCAATTTTGTGTGTTCAAAAACTAATCTCTCCTTAAAATAAAAAAACAAAAGACAAGAATCCCATGGAGAATGCTCCACCATCACAAAGATTTCATCTCAAATGGATGTCATAGACCCAGATTTCGCAAACACAGACATTATTTCTAGAACTGTGTCCCAACTAGTCATAGCCTCTAACACTCAGATTGAACCAGCTTTTAATATCAGAACAGAAATGCATTATTTCTCCAAAAGAGGCACAAAAATGATTTGACATTATGTATATAATCTAATTCAAATCCTGGGCCCCTAATCGACATTTAATTGATGCAATAATGTTTGTTCATGATGGTAAATAAACAAAATATATAAACAGAAACATCTCCTTGTATGTTTAATGACTGCTTAGCAGCTATTTGGGTCAGAGCTACTGAGCCCTAATAAACAAATGCTTAATAATCAATTGGAATGCATTTCTCTGGTTATTGCCTTATTAAATCAGGCTCCAACTCCAGCTGCGGAATATACCCTCTGTCAGGAAGGAAGTGGTTTAAAATGGAAGCAGCAGCAATGCCAGGTTCCAGTGTGCACAGAGAGTTCAAGGGGGGCTTTCTCACCCACCCTGTACAATCAGAGGGCACACAGCACCTGCATAGTCCCTGGACTTCATGGCTTCAACATGAGTCTGTCTCATTTCTAAGCCTGACATTCTCCAGAAATTCTGTCCTATTGCTCACTTAACAGGGGATTCACATAAGTAAAATAACCCAAGAAGAGGCTGAGCCTGGCATGAAGAAATTACACAACAATGGTTTCCACTGCTACTGTGAGTATTGTGGTATCTTGCAAGCTCGACACTAAGGTATGACATCTTGGAAAGCTCATGTGAGAGTCTTTGTTCCCATCAAAGTAAGTCCAGAATTGTGGGTGCCCAGTCAGCACCAGCAGCACCAGCAGCTCCACTACAGGGGAAGGAACAAGCAAGATTGGCACAGTGGGGTCTAGGTCAGGGCTGCCTTCTGAGCTTGCTCTTTCCAGCTTTTGGAAGCTGATGGACTATTTCTGAGTCACCTCTGGCCCACAAACTCCCAGGAGATGAAACCTATGCTTGTGGCTTACTTCAGGCAGCCGTAAGTCTCTGGATTGGGCTCTATTGCTTCTTGCCAGGATTACCGAGAGCTCTGGTTAGCTCCGGCCCCAGAGAGATAGCGCCCTATGTAACTCAAGACTTTCCTTCCTGGTTAGCATCTAACCTTTCTATATCTATCTATCTATCTATCTATCTATCTCTTTCTCTCTCTTTCTCTCTCCCCCCCCTCTATCTTTGTCTCTTTATCTTTGTCTCTTTATCTTTGTCTCTGTCTGTGTCTGTCTCTCTAATTTTGTCTCTCTGTCTCTGTCTACCTGTCTATCTTTGTATCTCTCTGTCTCTGTCTTTCACCTCTCTCACTCAACCTCTCTCACTGTCTTTCTTCCCTCTTCCCTCTCTTTTTCCTATCTTCAGTTCCATCCTCTCTGTCTTTCACCTCTCTCACTCAATCTCTCTCACTGTCTTTCTTCCCTCTTCCCTCTCTTTTTCCTATCTTCCGTTCCATCCTCTTCGGCACAGCATGGAGATCTGTCCACTGAGGAATCAGAAGACTCACAAATCAGCTACCCCTGTATAGAGACAAGGAGGAGATGGAGGATGGGTACAGAGGAGGGTGAAAATGATGAGTTAAGCAGAGACCAGTGTTGTTTGTAGAGCAGTTAGTATGTGGACCAGGCAGCCATGAGCATGTGCTTGGTGGTCTCAGTGCGCCATCGTGTGGCTAGTCTGTGTAATGACCCAGAGTTTCGAGAGATTTGAGCAACTTGCCCCAGTTCTTCCTTAAACTGAGGAAATTCTGCTCGTTCTGCCCTGGAATGGAGGAGACTTGGAGTATAGTCTAGCGGAGAAAGACGAGATGGAAGCCAGAGCAAGGAGACAGAAAAGGGAGCTGGAGGATCTGCAAGGCTTCAGACAAACTGATCTGAGAAGATTAGAAGTTTCTGGAAGTAAGAATGTCAAGAGAAAGAAAGGCTCCTGTAACAGAAAAAGCAGCGGAAGAGATGAAAGCCCTGGACTCCTCTGCCCTCTCTCCCCTTCTACCCTCCTCTTTTTTTCTCTCTCCTTCCCTACTTCTCTTCTCATCCTCCTTCCCTACCTCTCCCCCCAACATCTCCCTTCTCCGTACCCTCTACCTCCTCCCTCTCTTCCCCTCCTTCCTCTCTTCCTCCTCTTTTTTATTCCTCCTACTCCTCTGCTCCTTTTTCTTCTTCCCTCCTCCCCTCATCTATCTCCCCTCTTCCTTCTTCCCCCTCCTCTGTTCCCCTCCTCCAAGCTTTCATCCCCTCCTCTCCTTCTGCACCCTTCCCCTTTCTTCTCCTCCCCTGTCCTAGTCCTTTACATCCACAGACTAGAGCATAGGAAACTATAGAGAAAATAGAGCATTCCACAGCCCTGTGTCTTTTCCCAGCTTCCCGCTGCCAGGTGTGAACATTTTGCTGATACATTTATTTGGTTCCAAATCCACTCCCCGATTTGGGGGTTGTTGTTTCCAAACACCCAGGCTTGGGTCTGGTTTGACTCCCCCTACTCCCTTACTGGCTGTGCAGCCTCAGACAGCTGGCACTTCCTCACTGGGCCTTCAATTTCAGATCTACAGTGGGATCCAACACCCAGGGTTGTGGTAAGATGTTTCTATAGTGTTGGGTGCCAGAGCTGATTCCATTCCTCAAACTCCCTGTTAAAAGTGTCTCAGGAAACAAGGAGAGCTAGCTGGGGACTTCTGGAACTCTGCCTGGTAGGCCAGTGTCAAAGTCATCACATCTAAGGGGCAGAGGGGTAGCATAAGACTCTGGGTTCCTGGCACTGCACAAAAGAAGAAAAGCGATGGAGAGTAGGAGTGAGTGCTTGCACTGAGACTCCAAGGACATGTACTTCCTCCCTAAGTCCAGCTCTGATACAGACAGGAGCACCTAAGTGCATCAATGAGGCCACATCACCAGACTGTTCTTACCCTAGCAGGCTCCTCTCAGCCACCATACCCCAGTATCCTGCAAGATTTTCAGATGAGGAGGCTTTGCTGCACTCCAGGCACAGCCACTAGAACTGGCCTGAGTTCATCATCACAGGAACCACATACACTGTTGTCGCCTGTTCATCTGAAGGGTACCACACCCCCTAGGCAGAAGCTGGGGACAGCATAGTCTTCACACACACACACACACACACACACACACACACACAGAGTCAAACATAGACTCACACACATTTTCACATATACTCTCTCACATGCACACACATACATATGCACACCTCTATTCATCCATCTGGAGCTCCTGAAGGTAGGGGTGCTCTCAGAATATATAAGGGGACTGGAAGAAGAGGAAAGAAAGGAGGGGATAAGTAAAAGAGAGGAAGGAAGGAAGGAAGAAAGGAAGGAAGGAAGGAAGGAAGGAAGGAAGGAAGGAAGGAAGGAAGGAAGGAAGGAAGGAAGGAAGGAAGGAAGGAAGGAAGGAAGGAAGGGAGGAAGGAAGGAAAGGAGGGAGGGAGGGAGGGAGGAGGGAGGGAGGAGGGAGGGAGGAGGGAGAGAACAGGGAGGGAGGGAGGGGGAGGGAGGGAGGAGGTTGGGAAGAGGGAGGGAGGGGGAGGGAGGGAGGAGGTTGGGAAGAGGGAGGGAGGGGGGAGGGAGGAGGTTGGGAAGAGGGAGGGAGGGGGGAGGGAGGAGGGAGGAAGAGGGAGGGAGGGGGGAGGAAGGAAGGAGTTGCCCTACTTCTCGCAACCCCCTTATGGGGGTCCCCGCCTGGCAGAAGGTGACATTCCCGAGAGAGAGGCCAAGGTCCCATCCACCTGGCCACCCCAGAAGCCTCCATCCCACCCTTCTCCCCAGCACTCAGCTGAACTGAGCTGAGCAGGCGCCTGACTCATCTCCCGGAGTCGAGTATGCACTTTCTGGGAGCTGGAGCTTGGGGCTGGGGCAGAGCAGTCTCCAGCCTCTCGGCAAGCACACCTGCCAGCCTGTGCTGACATGCAGTTTTTCCAAAACCAGCCTGGATGGTGCTCGCCAGCTCCCCCAGGCTGGGAAAGGGCATGCAGTGCTACTTTGGAGGTTCCTCTGCTCCCTTCCCCAGAACTCTCTTGCACAGCAGGAGACAGAGATGTGGAGCCCCCACACACACCCATTCCCAAAGCAGGGCAGACAAATCCACAGGGCTCTTGGATAAAGTGCCAGGACTGTCCCTTCTCACCGGCTTAGAAACCCTCCAGACAGACCACAAGAATATGGGAAGCAAAAGTCTGCAGCAAGGAGCAATCTGACAAACAAAATGTCCTTTCTGGAACTTGACTTTGGCCCACTGGTTCCTCTGTGGATGATTTATTTGGGAGTTGTTTCTGCCAAAAACAGTTGGTGTCACATCTTCCTTGAAGGGTTGAGACAGAGCTTAGATCCAGCAGCTTTGGGAGAGAAAAGACCATGATGTCTGAGTCTCCAACCAATTCCTGGAAGTCAGACCCTAACCACCCTGTCCCCTTCAACAAGGAATGCCTGGGAGTCTCTGTGGAGTTCCTCACACATACCACCAGTCAAAACTTCCTTCATTTACTCCCCACCCAAGACCCCCAGATCCAACCCGTTTCTCTTCCCAGGAGTTCTCAGAGAAAGAATGACACCCACTTAGGTCACACAGCCAGAAGTTGGCTTAGAGCCACCACACTGCCTATGCCTAAAGACTGGGCACTTTTCTACCTTTGTCTCTTTTCCTCTGAGAATTCATTGGTGAAAATCACTAAAGAGAAATATGAGGACCAGCCTTCAGGAGTCATTAGGAAGACTCAGAGGGCAGGGAGCAGAGCCAATTAACATCTACCTTAGGCCATTCAGGGCTGGTCCAGGGAATGACTTCTTGGGGCACTATGCCTTCAACTGTATGATCATGGCTGCTTCCCCACAGGACACAGGCAGCACTGGGAGGGTCTCTGCAGTCTGGGGTGGGGATGTCCTATGTAGTCCTGGCTTCTGTACATTGCCCCTCATGAACATAGATTTACTGACAGGTTAGCTGACCAGTAAGTCACATTCCCATCCAAGCATATTTGGGTTCTATTTTTCTACAAAAGAAGGATCCTTTTGACCCTGAAATAAATATATTATTTTATGTAAGTGTCTCCTACCATCTCTGGGCAATGATTGCCTGGAGCTGAGAACCTAAAAGGCAAGGACCTACAGGGTTCTCTCTGAGCACCATGAGAATGTGCTCAGAGATCAACTTTTCATATCTTGACAGTATACACAACTGCAAGTTGAGATTAACTAGTGATACCTGCCAAAGCTGAAGGTCCCAGGACTCAACAGAAGGATCAAGGGCTGAAACATGAGGAAGTGAACCCAAGGCCCTACATCCACCCCATGCAGGAAGGATGACTCCTATGAGTTCCTGTCACAACCCTCACCAATATTTCCTAAGTAAATTCTTTTGCTACACAAATAAGTCAGAATTCAATTGAAACTACAAGTTTAATGTTGGGCACGGTGATTCCTAAATTCTAAAATGGATGTAGTGTTTCTCTCACTGCCACCCTATCTGCATTCACCTCTTTCTTTTGTGGCATAGAACACTTTACCCCAAGAAGCCATAAAAGTTGTCCACAAACAGGGGAGCTCCTACCGCTGATGTGAAGTAGCCCCTCACTTGAATGTCAAAGTTCCACTTGTATGGTTTAGGAAAGCTCTTTTCTTTCACTCCCTTCTCCACTAACCTGTCACTTGGTATAAAAACATAGTCATCACTATTATAATTATTATGAAGCTGAGAAATGTTATCCTAGAGTGACCATGGTCTCAAAAGACCCTCTCCCACAATTGGAGCTCTGAACCCCTAACATAAAGCACTCATGCTGAATGCAGTAAAGGATACTGATCCCAGGTCTAGTTCCCAGAACTCTGACTTAATGGGTTGGAAGACTCCTGAAAGTTGCCCAACTCATTCTAATGACAAGAATTCTCATTCTGCCATTATCACTCCAAGAAGCCTGTGGGAAATGACTGTGTTTTACAGATCCCCTGTCTTCTCTCTGGATGTCCCACAGCATGATCATCTTTCCCAGTTTCTTTTATCATGTCAAAGCCAATGTCAAAGTCTCTCGTCATTGGCCAATGACAGAATCTCTTGTCATTGGATTCTGGTCAGTGGGACAAGAGTAGAAGTGATTAGCACCACAAGGCCTGATCCTGTTCTTGAAGCTATCTTGAACAAGTACCACCCTCTATGCCCTGTGTGCCAGCCCCAAAGAGATAGCAGAGTTACTGAGCATAAGGCACCCAGAGGCAATTATTACTTCATGGTAAACTACATTCCAAACATCTCACTGGGCTGGGGAAGAGACAGTTGCCATATTGATGGTTGACATATGGTCTACTACAAGAGCAGGAGATACCAAACTCAAGTGCAAATGATGCCTTTGTCTGGAGTATCCCTCAGGACACTGGACCTGGGATTCATCTGTCAGTTAACCAGAGAGATATTTAGAAATTCTTTGTAATTAACTTACTTTAATTGTAATTAAACTTACTTTAACTCTGAACTTCAGACATAGAACCTCAGGTTGACCATATCAGCCTAACTGGAACCTCTCAGGGCTATTTTGTGAAGCCCTGTAGTTCCTGCCTAAGAGATTCCATCCTTGAGTTCTTGGCCACTACTCCATCCAGACTACTTGCTGTTTCCTCTGCTAAGTCCACTGACTTATCTGTTCCCATGATAACTACTTCTTCCTACTATCTCAGCTATAATGTCACCCTCTCAGAGAGATGACATTTCAACTCAGTTGGCACAGCTCTTATCTCTCTTTAAGCAGCCTGTTCATTTTCTACACGGCCTTGATCTCAAGTCCTAACAGCACATTTGTTACTTTCCTTACAGATTGTCTTTCTCAGAATAAATGATCATCTGGAAATAGATATTTTTTTCCTTATGTGTCCCAAGCACAGGACCCAAAAGAGTTCTGTTGAAGTTATTGTATAGATAGTTTGATGGATGGACAGATTTATCAGAGAGTTAATAGATAGATGAAAATGAATCAATGGGCAAATGGATGAGTGAATGAGTGGATGGATGAGTGGATGGGAGGATGTCACGGAGTCACAAAGTAGACAGAAGCTTATTGTCAGAGCCAGAGGTAGAGCCTAACAAGCATCTCTCTTGGGAGAGTAGGGTACATCAACAGCCTTGGTAGAGTTTGCTGTAGCTGTGTAGAGTTCACCTCGGGTCCACTTGAGATCTGACAAAACAATTAATATTCAAGATGCCTCCTATGGTACAGTGCTCTAAGAAGTTTGACAATGAGGAAGGCTATTTCAGTAGACATATTTCATGGGCAATGGACAGGTGAATATGCCCCATGGAAGGTGATTCAAGAATAGACATCTTTCCTCCTCTTTCATTGTGGATTCTTAATTGCCCTTAGCCCCAAATAGTACATTGTTCCTCCTCCCTCTTCTTAGTTGTTTTTCTAATCCTATTCTCCTATAAGAGATCAGTTACCCTCTGTTCTTACTGACGGTCATAGATGGTGATTCTAGATCCCTATGATAGTTCCCAAATAATGTAACTACAGTACTGTTTTTCTAATAGGGCTCTCCCTGCAACTAGTCCCCAAAACCCCTATTTGCTCTGCCTATGACCCAATGGTTCCCAAAACAAAGACTTCAAGAACATGTCCTTGCAGTGTCCCCTCTTCTCTACAGGCAGATGGGCACATGGCCACTCTATCTAGTTCCATCTTCATAAGAATGAAGTTTTGAGCACTGGAGCCACACTCAAATATTTTTTAATTTATTCATTATAATTCATGCATTTAAAGAATCTTTCTAAGAACCAATTTCATAAATCTTTCAGATTGTGTTTTGGGTTTACACTTTGTTGATTTCTGCTCTAAGCTTTGTTATTTCCTTCTGTCTCCCTATTTTTGGTTCCTTTCGTTGATCATTTTCTAATTTTATAAGCTGCATCATTAAACTATTGAGGTATGCTCCTTCTTCCTTTCTGATGTGTGCTTACAAAGCTATAAATTTTTCTCTCATACTGCTTTTGCTGTGTCTCATAGATTCTGATAGTTTGTGTCTTCATTGTCATTTGTTTCCAGGAACGTTTTGATTTTCTCTTTGATTTCATCTCAGACCCACTGGTTGTTCAGTAATAGACTGTTTAATTTCCAGCTGTTAAAGTTTTTTCTTCTGTGTCCCTTTGTAGTTCACATCTAATTGCAAAGCCACAAGGTCAGCGAAGGTAGCCTGCAAAATTTATATCCTCTTGATTTTATGCAGATATGTTTTATGTGCCAGCATGTGGTTTATCCTGGAGAATGACCCATGTACATTAGAGAAGAATACACATCTGGATTCTCTGGGGATCTAGTACGCCTCTTTCTTCTATTTCTCTTTTCAAGGCTAGTATATTTTTGTTGGGTTTCAGTCTGTTTGACAGTATCAAAATAAATAAGATTAATAGATCATTGGCAAAACTCACAAAGAAAGAGAGCGAGAGAAACTTGATAACCTATATCAGAAATAAAAAGGGGGAGATCACTACAGATATTGCAGAGATTCAAACGGTAATCAGAGACTACTTTGAGAAACTCTATGCCACTAAACATGAGAACCTGAAAGAAATGGATAAATTCTTGGACTCCTATAACTTTCCACAGTTGAATAAAAAGGACATAGCATATCTAAACACCCCATCACTATTGAGGAAATTAAAACGGTAATCAAATGTCTGCCCAAAAAGAAAAGCCCAGGCCCAGATGGATTCACTAATGAATTCTTTCAAACCTTTCAAGAGGAACTACTTACCAATCCTGGCCAGGCTCTTTCATGAAATTGAAAAAATGGGAACACTTGCAAATAACTTTTACGAAGCCAACATCACCTTGATACCAAATTCAGATAGAGATGCTGCTAAAACAGAAAATTATAGACCAATAACCCTGATGAACACAGACGCAAAGATCCTCAACAAAATCCTGGCATATAGGATCCAATGCCTCATCAAGAAGATCATTCACTACGATCAAGTAGGTTTCATCCCAGGAATGCAAGGATGGTTTAACATCCATAGATCTATCAACATAGCACACAACATCAACAAAAAAAAAATAAAAATCACATGATCATATCAATAGGCACAGAGAAAGCATTTGATAAGGTCCAACACCCATTCTTTTTTTACATTAATATCTTTATTTAAACACCTTGATTACAAATATGATTGTAGTTGGGTTTCAGTCATGTAAAGAACACCGCCCTTCACCAATGCAACATTCCCACCACCAATGTCCCAAATCTCCCTCCTCCCCACCCCAACCCCACCTGTACTCTAGACAGGCTTTCCTCTTCCCTCATTCATTCTCACTGTTATGATAGTTCTCAATGTAGTTATTTCTCTAACTGCACTCATCACTTTTTGTGGTGAGCTTCAATGATGTCGTGAGCTGGACCTTCCAGCCATCCTCTCTTGTCTCTAAGGATTATTGCAAAAATGTCTTTTGCTTTTCTTAGAACCCATAGATGTGTGAGACTATTCTGTGTATCTCTCTCCCTCTGACTTATTTCACTCAGCATAATAAATTCCATGTACATCCATGTATAGGAAAATTTCATGACTTCATCTCTCCTGGTGGTTGCATAATATTTCATTGTGTATATGTACCACCGTTTCTTTAGCCATTCATCTGTTGAAGGGCATCTTGGTTGTTTCCAGAGTCTGGCTATTGTAAATAGTGCTGCAATGAATATAGGTGTGAGGAAGGGATTTTTGTATTGTATTTTTGTGTTCCTAGGCTATTTCTCTAGGAATGGTATAGCTGGATCATATGAAAGCTCAATTTCCAGGTTTTGGAGGAATCTCCATATTGCTTTCCATAAAGGTTGGACTAGACAGCATTCGCACCAGCAGTGAAAAAGAGTTCCTTTCTTTCCACATCCTCGCCAACACTGCTTGTTCTCATTCTTTGTGATGTGCTCCAATCTCTGTGGCCTGAGCTAATACCTCAGTTGTTTTGATTTGCATCTTCCTGATGATTAGCGATGTTGACCATTTTTTCATATGCCTGTTGGTCATTTGTATTTCTTCTTTGGCAAAATGTCTGTTCATTTCTTCTCCCCATTTTTTGATAGGATTAGATTTTTTTTCTTGTAAAGTTCTGTCAGTGC
This sequence comes from Suncus etruscus, assembly GCF_024139225.1. Classification (NCBI taxonomy): domain Eukaryota; kingdom Metazoa; phylum Chordata; class Mammalia; order Eulipotyphla; family Soricidae; genus Suncus; species Suncus etruscus. The sequence goes on along the minus strand of NC_064856.1, from coordinate 19,360,058 downwards.
CTTGTATATTTTGGATATTAGCCCCTTATCTAATGAGTATTGGGTGAATAGTTTCTCCCACTCAGTTGGTGGCTCTTGTATCCTGGGCACTAAAAGTGTCTGCATCTATAAACTCTATTTGGGGACATCTACTCTAAGGATCAGGAGTATCTCAATTTTTTCTCTGGAGCCCTCTTCCCTCTGGCCCAGGGTGGGCCAGCATAGCTAACTGTATTGGGGGCAGGGTCACCAAGTCTTCACCAAGCTTTCTCCCTCTTCCCAGAGACCCCTTTACTTGGAATCCCAGGATCCCCCTAGGAAAGTATTAAGGAAGGAGAGATGCATCCTATAAAACAGGTGCTGGAGTCAAGAGATTGGACAACCTCCCTGAGACTTCAAAGTCAAACTCTGGCAGGGCCAGAGCCTTCATATAGGGATAAGTCACTTCACTTGCACACTGTCAACCAGGAAGGTCCCAGAACCTCCCTTTGAACTGTGTCAGGAGTTATCTTTGAGCACAGGGCCAAGAGTTAGACCTGAACATCACTGAATATGATCCAAACACTGAAAAAATAGAGGCAAAATCTGAATCCTCTTGGGGTGGTCCCAGATCCTGAGCATTGATGGGAGCAATCATACTGAGTCCACGAATCCCTGGAAGTTCCGAGTTCTGAGTTATGGGGGGGCTGCCCGGGTGTGGGTTGTCTCAGTAGGAGTTAGGGGTCTGCTCGTCCCTAGGAACTTGGCTTTGCTCGGGTCTGCTCTTCTGGTTTACAAACCACGGCCTGAGAAATAGTTTCTTTCCGCAAATGAAAGACTCTTGAAAGGTTGAGCAAAATAATCTACTCTGCCAGCTGAGTCCAGACCCTGTTCTCTCTCATCCAAATCACACTGCCCGCTTCCTATCCTTGGTCCCAAAGCAGACAGCAGCCATTTCTACTCAGTGGGTGTGGGGCCAGAACCTCTCCTGACTCTGGTTCCCTAGAACCCACTCGAGCCCATATGTAGGACTCTGGGTCAGGACAGAAAGGTAGAGAGGCATCCTCAAGGAACATCAGAGCAGAAGAGTTTTTCTTGATTTTGGTAAAACTTGCAGGGGTGGAGGATGGTGGCTGGGGGGGTGGGGTGGGCACTGGCTTCCCAGGTTCTTAATCTGAGGTTCGAAAGGAAGAAATAATAACGACAATAAGCATCCCGCTGAAGCCGCAGCATTTCCCGCCCGGAGAGGCGGCTGAGAAAGTGCTGACGGGGATGGCTGACAAGCCGTGTGCATTGTAATTCACACCCTAACAGCATCTCTGGGCTCATGGATTTCTCATTGAAAAATTATGTGATGTCTTTTTGGAAACCCAATACTGAGTTATTGATATCGCAAAGGCGGCGGGTTCGCCTCTCGCAGCTTATTAGCTTTCTTTCTGAAGGACTTTTTCCCCTCTAATTTTCAACTTGATTTTCTCTTTTCAGTTTAAATTGGATCATCGTGTTTGGAGAAGCGTCTGTGTGTGTTGACCCTGCGGGAGAAGAGGGTGCCATAGACTTAGGGAGATCTGGGTGAGGGAACCCTGAGAAGAGCATGAAGATGGTAGTGTGTGTGAGAAAGAGTGTGTGAAATTGTGTGTTTGGGTGAGAGAGAAAGAGAGAGTTCGTGTGAGTATGAAAATATGTATGAGTGTCAGAGTGTGTGTGTGTGTAAATATGTGTGCATGTGTTAGGGTAAGTGTGTGTATATGAGCATGTATGAGTGTGTATGTATGTGAATGTGAGTGCATATCCACTTGTTTGTGTAAGAGTGAGTGAATGTGAGAGTGTGTCAGTGTGTTGATGTATGTGAGTGTCTATGAGTGAGTGTGTGCCTGTGTATGAGTGTGTATCAGTGTGTTAGTGTGTGTATGAATGTGTGAGTGAATGTGAATGTGTGAGTATGTGTGAATGTGAGTGTGTATACGTGTGTGTGAATGTGCCTGTGTGTCAGTGTGTATCATTGTGTGTGAATGTGCCTAACGTGTGTGTGAGTGTGCGTGTGTGTGTGTGTGTGTGTGTGTGTGTGTGTGTGTGTGTGTGTGTGTGAGCACAAGTGAGTGGTCTTCCTAACCTCGTGGAATCCTTGGAGATTCATCTGCAAAGGTAAGAATTGCAGTTTCTACAGAATGCAGCATGTAATCCTGTGGCCAGGATTGGGGAGAAGTGTGGAAGCAGCCTGCCATGGAGAAATAAAGACACCATCTTTCCAAGGTGGGCATCTCTGACCTGTGTCAACTCCCGGGGTGCTTTGCCTCAGTTTCTTGGCCTGAGTCTCCCAGAGAACCGTTTGTAGGCACAGCTTAATAGGCAGCAGGAGCCTAGCCAGGGACGGCTCTGGCAGTGACTCGGGTGCTCATCCCAAGAGGGGCCTGGGAAGCAACAAGAGTGAAATCAGCATCGGGGAACATAAAAAGCTTAGACACCCCCCACTTTATCCCCAGGACCATGCACAAGAGAAAACACTCCAGCTGGGTTCCAGGGGGTAAAAGTGTGTGATCCCTGAAGCCCTGGGAGCATGAGGTAACTGTGTGCTCCTCCCTCAAAACTCTCTTGGCTTCTCCAGGACAGGCAGGTTCTGAGTGCCCCAGGCCAGGACAGCTTTGGGGCCATACGAGAATGAGTCCAAGTCTGAATACACACATGGCCTAGAGGAGAAAGGCCCATTCTGTGTGATGGGTATTGGGTTTCCCATCAATCCAGCGAGAAGTTCTTAAGTCTCACATAGGACAGTAAAAAGGTGTAACATCCAGCCGCCTGCCCAAATCACCCCCACTCTGCAGATGTTTGTTTTATGCTGACAGCACCCTGATTCACTTGCCATGTTCAGAGGTGCAATAAACCCCACTTTAGACAGCTGCACTAGACCAAAACACACAGGCCTGCTTTGCTTGCCTAAGCCCAACTGGAAACTCTAGCCATCCCTTACATGCTGATATAGAGTCCCACGACAGGCTGGGAAACAGCCACCTTCCAGGGAGAAAGGAGACCAACAGCAAGATGAGGCTCAGATCTTGGGTTTAGGAAGAAATTGGGTGTTTGGTGGAATCAGGAGAGGAAGGAGAGAGTCAGCAGCCTAGATCAGACAACATTAGAAACAAGTGCCTGAGAAGAGATAAGGAATGTCAAGGGGAAGGACCCCATCCTTACACAGCTCCTCTCCCTCTATCCCCTCCACAGTTCTTAGTCTTATTTCCAGTTGAAAAAGATGAAGTTTTGGGGACCCCACCATGACTGTAGATGAGGCAAAGGACAAGGTACCAGGTTGTCTAACTCAGAGTTGACAGTTCTATTAAGAAAACCTTCAAGGGACCAGAGGTGGGGGCTCTTGCCTTACATGCAGCCAACTCAGGTTTGATCCCTGACACCTCATATAGTCCCCCTGAGCCCTCCAGCAGCGATTCCTGAACTCAGCCAGGAGTAAGTTCTTTGTGTGGTCACCCATCCATCCCCCAAAAAAACCCTTCAAGGTACAAGATGTCAAGCTTGGGAGTGAGGCAGTGAGCCTCTGTGCTGCCAGGAGTTCAGTCAACATGAAATGAGCAGATACAGGGGCCGGAGAGATAGTATGGTGGTAAGGCGTTTGTTTGCCTTCCATGTAGAAGGTTAGTGGTTCGAATCCCGGCATCCCATATGGTCCCCTGAGCCTGCCAGGAGCAATTTCTGAGCATACAGCCAGGAGGAACCCCTGAGCGCTGCCGGGTGTGACCCCCCCCCCCCAAAAAAAAGAAAAAGAAAAAAGAAAGAAATGAGCAGATACAAATGGCTTCACTACTGCTATGAGCCCAGACAACTGGGTCACTTCTCCAAGGGACCCAGTAGAGAACCCACAGCTGCAAGTGTGCTTACTCTACTGATGATCTTCATCTCCACTCGATTAGCCCCTAATTAGATCTGAGCCTCCTGCTGCAGGGAGAGTGGCATGTTCAGCTGCCATCAGAACCTAGGCCTGAATCCAGCCAACCTTCCTCCTACTGCACATCCTCACTTACTCACCCAGGTGGACCTGGGAGTGTCCAGGACTGATACCTGGGCTCAGCCACTTGTGGGTGACGCTTACAGGTAAGTCTTCCCTAGGTGGACAGTACCTTCTCCACTCATGGAGAGAGGATCCATGGATTAGCCATGAATATTCACAGCACCCAAGGCCTAAGGGACCCAGCAGGAACATGGAAGGGAATAAACCCCACTTACCAAGAGCTGCTATTTTAATGGGTGACAGGGCCCTGCCAGTGATGCCCAACTGATGGCAAGTTGTCTGCCTAACCTCACTCTTTTTTCTTACACACACACACACACACACACACACATACACAAATGCACACACTCCATCTTGTGTGCTAGAGGATGAGGTTGTTGACACCTTTTCCTAAACTCACTGGGACATCCCACCCCCAGGCAGAGTACAGCTCTTTCTATGCCTGCTGCTGAGAGACAGACAGGATGAAGGCACAGCAACTATAGATAAATCTTTGGAGCTGGATGTCCTGGTGCCCCCTATCCATCTACCCTGACTCTGATTCAGCCCTCAGTCACTTTACCTTTCCCCAGTGTCACAGCATCAACTGGGGTTACCAACAAACACCCACAAACATGTCAGAATCAATGGCTACCCAAAGACTGACTACACAGTGGGTGTACTAATATGGACAAAGAAAAATATTCTTCTTACTGGATTCCTGCTGATATGGGAGTGCACAGGCCTGAGTGCTTACGCATGGTCGCATGCGTGTGCATATGCACACACACACACACACACACACACACACACACAACATTTTTCTCTCATAGCGAAAGAGAACAGCCCCAAGCATTCCATTCCAATCCCTTTGCATGGAAAAGGTGTTCCGTGCTCTGCCCCAGTAGGTCTGTGTGACTGAGTTAAAATGTGTCCTTTTTTATTAGATGAATTGCATCATTAAATTACATTATAAAAGCTAAAAATGCACCATTAATTTTCAAAAACAATAGTAAATACATCTCATTTCTAAGACATGATTCTGCATTTAATTTTTGCCTGAGGCCCTGCCTTTTTTTTCTCCCCCGCCTCACTGTCTTCCTTTATGCAGACTATATAAATGGAGCTAAATTGCCAAAGAAATTTTTGTCAAATGTCTGTAATGTGAAAATAAATGAATTTCTAATTGGCTGTTGCAAAAAGAAAAATTACTTTTTGATCTCAGCTCAGCCAAGCAAAAATCTACCTAGCTGGAGTAATAAGATGCTGGCATATCACAGGCAATGAACGAAAGAGACCAAAGACCCGTGCAAATGAAAGTTCTCCCCTTCCTGCCTCCTTCCAGGCCACCAAGAAGACTGGCCTGGAACAAAGCTCAGAAAGGGCCCACAGAGCAATGGCGCATCGGTAGAGCATTTGTCTTGCATGCGGCTGACCCAGGACGAACCACAGTTCCACCCACCACCCACCCCAGTGTCCCATATGGTCCCCCAAGCCAGGAGCAATTTCTGAGTGTATAGAGAGCAGTAACCCCTGAAAATCACCGGGTGTGGCCCAAAAAAAATCCAAAAAAAAGGGGGCCTAGGCAGCGACCCAGATATGGACAGGCCACTTCATAAGGACCTGAGATCCTGCTAGGGCCACACCCAGCCACAACTGAATCCAAGTCCTAGGGGTTGCAAGTACTGTCTTTGCAACACTTTACCAGTGGCCTGACCTCTCTCCACTCCACCGGAGTCCTATTTGCAAAATAATCACCATTTTTATCCTCACTTCTATCTTCAGAAGGAGTTGTGAATGGAACTGAATTCCCCTAAAATTTACACCATGAAGGCCCACTCTCAAGACTGCAGAAGGTGAGACAAGGTCTGCACCAGAAATTCTTCCAGACTGATGTGTCTTGCCTACCCTGTTCAGGAAAAGGATATTGCTCAGTGCAGCCATCTAGACCTCCAGAAATGTTCCTTCTTTAAAAGAACAAGCAAAAATGCCCTCCCTGGATCTCACCCAAGACATTTACTTCCCCTGGATCACTGTATCCAATGCCCCTGGAGGTGAGGGAGTGTGATATCACCCACTTTGGAGAACGCTGCTTCCCCACTGAGGCAATCCAGGTGGAAAGAGAAGGGTAAAATGGGCCTAGAGTTCAAAGGACTGACGCCAGCACATGCTTTGCAAGAGTATTCAGGATTGACCACCAACACCTAACAGAAGCTTTGTACACACCAAGGAGAGGACCCTGAACTGAGCTCTCCCAAGTGACCTCATAAGGATCTAACCTGTGGCCCTCTGCTCTGGCATTCAGACTCCTCAATTGTGAAGAGACTGTTACCCTTCCTGCGACCTCTCTGTCTGTCATGGTTTTGGGCCTTACTGGCAATTACAGTCTGTCTTGGACACAAGAGCACCTGACACATGCAAGCCTGATTGGCTCTCCCTGCTGTTACTCCAAAGTCCTTCCAGACTAACATAAGGAAACCAACCCAGGGACTAGAGGGTATATAGATTTGACCTTTGACATTTGGTCCTGAGATCAAAAGTAATTCAGGAGGTGGAAGAGGCTTCGGTCTTGTCATTTGAGCACCCTGCATCATACCAGCAAAGAATATTCATGGACCAGGATCCAGGATATGTATATAGATGTACAGATTTGGGAGGAAGGGGTATTAGGCCACACCCAGTGGTGCTCAGGGCTTATTCCTGACACTGTCCTAATGGGACTCAGAGACCATATGTGGAGCCAGAGATGAATCTAAGGTGACCATATGCAAGCAAGTGTGCTTGCTACCTTCTGTACTATTGCTCTAGCCCCAAGATCTGGGTCTTTGAACCCCAATCGATGCAAGTTTCTACAAGGCCCCACTCGAGATCTCTTACAAAATCACAGGCAGAGTGTTTCCTCTTCTTTCTTTTTTTTTTATTTGTTTGTTTTTGGGCCACACCTAGTGACAGAGGTTACTCCTGGCTATGCGCTCAGAAATCATTCCTGGCTAGGGGGACCATACGGGATGCCAGGGATCGAACCGAGGTTCATCCTAGGTCAGCCACGTGCAAGGCAAACGCTGTGCTATCGCTCCGGCCCCTAGCTCCTTCTCTTTTTAATGTTTTCTTTTTGTTTGTTTGGGGGCCATACCCAGATGCATCCAGGGGTTACTCCTGCAGGCTCGGTGGACCATATGGGACGCTGGGAGATCGAACCACAGTCGGTCCTAGGCTAGTGCGAGCAAGGCCTTACTGCTTGAGCTAACCCTTCCTCTTTATTCTTCTTCTTTTTTTTTTTTTTTTTTTTTTTTTTTGGATTTTTGGGTCACACCTGTCAGTGCTCAGGGGTTACTCCTGGCTCTATGCTCAGAAATCGCCCCTGGCAGGCACAGGGGACCATGTAGGATGTCGTGATTCGAACCACTGTCCTTCTGCATGAAAGGCAAACGCCTTACCTCCATGCTATCACTCCGGCCCTTTCCTCTTCTTTCTTATTTCTTCCTTCTTTCTGTCTCCCTTTCTCACTTCTTCCCTTCCTTTTTACTTTCTTCTGCATTTGAGTCAAGGCTTCACATGTCCTTGATCCTGGTGACATAAAATACACAGCACTTGCCCATCCCCTCCTGGCTGGCATTACCTAACCAAAGGAATCAAGATGGGAAGAGAGATGGCGGCCTGGAAGGGAGAATAGCGAGAGGGCTCATCACAGCCCAGCTTCTACAGTGCTGAATGAGATCAGGTCCTGTGGCCCAGAGAGGTCAATCAGGCCCAGAGAGGTCCCTTATATGGAAGAAAGTTGACATGGGGTCCACTGTGAGCTCAGACAAGGACTCTGGGTGGCAGATCTGAGGCTCCCATGATTTCTAGGTGCAACCTGAGATCCCCAGAATGCTGATAAGAAGGATCCAGCTTAGGTGCTGATGAACAGAATTGCCTGCAGTCCAGGAAGGCAGCTGGTGGATAGGGAAGAAGGCAGGAGTTAGAGTCAGATAAAATGATTCCAAAAAGAGATCTAACTGGCTGTTTCCACTGCATTTGAGTTTTTGCTGAAAATTGCGAGGCAAGGCAACTCTCTGCACTCTCGATAATCCCCAGCTCCTCCTCACTCCCAAATACCTGGCCCTTTCCCTCCTACTGCACATGAAATAACATCCTTTTTCCTTGCTCCAGTTAGAGAACTAGTCACCCACAAAGCCCCATCTCCAATGTCCTCTCTTATCTACAGGCTTCTCTAGCTGGTCCAGGCTAGGTCAGATTTACCCAGGGACTTCCAGAGTGAAGGGTGAGTTCAGGGCACCCTGTGAGTCTGCATTTCTGATCAGCAATGTTCCCCACTTCCATGTTCTAGTTTTTCTGTCTCATCTTGCACTGCAGGATCCCAAAACTTCATCCATGAAGCCAGAATAATAGCAAGTAGGTAGGGTGCTTGCTTTGTATGCAGATGACTTGGGTTCAATCCTGGGCATCTCATATGGTCCCTCAAGACAGCCAGGAGTGACCCCTGAGTGAGCACTGTCAGGTGTGACCAAAAAACAAAATAATCATGATGATAATGTTTTTTTGGGCCACACCCGGTGATGCTCAGGGGTTACTCCTGGCTTGGGGGACCATATGGGACGCCGGGGGATCGAACCGCGGTCCGTCCAAGGCTAGCACAGGCAAGGCAGGCACCTTACCTCTAGCGCCACCGCCCGGCTCATGATGATAATGATGATGATGATGATGATGATGATGATGATGATGATGATGATGATAATCCATTTACCTTTAGAAGAGAAAGGCAGTAAGCTGGATTTGATTTTACAGGAAGGAAACTGAGGCTCCAGGAGGCAGTCTACTGAAATAACTTATCCCCTCCAACTTTGGTTCAGAAGAACCTGGGAAGGTGTCCATAAGTTCATAGCCAAGACCAACATTCAAACTCCTAAACTGAGCAGAGTCTCAGTGTCAACTCTCAGCAGAGCCAACACTGAGAGGCAAAGGTGAAAAGAGAACAGAGAGGGTGGAGGAACCAAATCTCCATTCCATCCTGAGGGACTCTCACAGCATTTCCTCCCATGCCAGATTCTGTGTTCCCTGTGTTCCAAGTCTATTTCCCCTGCCCCCTAGGGGGGGGGGGCACATGCTGGCTGGCTGCCAAGGACCAGAAATACTGGAAAATTTTGTGCCACCAGGACAAGCCAAGCAGTTGATGACGCTCCTCTGTCCCCTGGAGTATGCATATTAATTACCCTGAACCAGGTGTAAAATCAACCTCATTTATTATTATTTCTTGGAGCGCGTAATGGCAGTTGCTGTGAATAAATCCCCTTAACCCAGGGAAAGGATTTATGGGCCCAAATTTACACCAGCCGTTTAATCATAGCACCTTTGCTGCAGACAGACTTTCTCGAGAACAATTTGCCCCCACGATTTGTCAGTGGGGAAATGGCCTCATATAAACGTTGGGAGGAAATAAATGTTAATCCAAACCTCAGTCTTTCATTCTCCTAATTGCCCAGGGAATGTAAAGGAGACAAACTTATTTACACACAGCAGGAAGTGAGCTGTAATAAACCATCACCATTGTGAGCTGAAATCAGCCCCTGATGGCTCGGGGGAGGGGGTCGAGGGATTTTCAGGGAAATCAGTAGGAACCAGTGGGTGAGGTCAGTGGGCAGAGAGACAGAATGGAGGATCAGGGACTTTGGAGTGCTCTTAGCACTAACTTCCTGGCAAGCAAGAGAATAGGTGAGCACTGATCACGAACTTCTTACTCCTCCCTGGGCTGTCCTGGGGCACAGAAGAAGGGACTCAGAAGCATTCAGGAGAGAATCAGTGCCCTGGGCTCACTAGCAATCCTGTGCCAGCAGGCTGTGCCTCCCTCATTCCTGATGGAGGGTTTCCTGGTGAATGGAAGGTCCCAGCAGTTGCTGGGGAGACAAGAATCACAAAACCTTCACCCTCTACCAGGAGGCTCAGTGACCTACTCTCACCTCTTCCCTGCTAGGATTTCTGGGCCCTGTTCCAGGAGTGAAAAGACTCTTCCCTCCCTGGGAACGTGAGTCACATGCCCCTACAGAAATCACTTCTCACAGATGCTGCCATGTGCAGAATAACCACTAGAGTTGTGCAGTGCCCAGCCTATGCATCTGGTCACCTCAGACTTTTCAGATACTGTTGTGTTAAATAATTAAGGATGGAGCTGGATTGTGGTGGATGGCAATGGATGGAGGAATCTTTCTCTGCCATCCCAGGCCACGTGGCTCTGCAACCCCCATCCAGCCGGCGGGTCCCAGGCCCAGGTGAACGGCGGAATCAGACTCATCCAGAGACAGGCATCAGGAAGCATCAGCTTTATTCATGCCCTATTCACCACATGTGTGTGGCCTATTTCATAACCTTTCAAGCATTCCGCCATTCTTAGCTAGCCCTGCCTCTTAATTCCTTTCAGTCATCTTCCTTTGACCTCCATGCTGGTCAAAGACCAAAAGAGGCCACCCAAAAACCCGAGAGCCCAGCAGGGCAGAACCCCCTAATCCCCTGGCTCAAAGGCTTATCTACCTTTTCCAAGACCCCTCCCAGGAATGGGCGGGGTCTTGCAGGTAAGGTCACACATAATATCTGGTTCCCAAGACCCCTCCCAGAAATGGGTGGGTCTCAGGTAGCTACACCTAAATCCAGGGTGGAGTTACAAGATACCTCTCAGGATGGAAACATTCCAGGATTCTCCTATTGGTCCTTTCTGTCCCTTTTTGCATCCTCCACTCCTCACTCTTTTTTTTTTCTTGGTTTGTTTGTTTTTTTTTTTTTGTTTTTTCGAGCCACACCCGTTAGATGCTCAGGGGTTACTCCTGGCTAAGTGCTCAAAAATTGCCCCTGGTTTGGGTGGACCATATGGGACGTGGGGGGATCAAACCGCTATCCTTCCTTGGCTAGCGCTTGCAAGGCAGACACCTTACCTCTAGCGCCACCTCACCAGCCCCTCCATTCCTCACTCTTGCACCAAGTTACCTTCTGACCTTTCCAAAGAAATTGAGGACAGGGATGCCTAAATGGACCCTCCAGAACTCTTCCCTTTGCCACACCCACGTGGGAACTTTCCTGTCTGTCACCCTCATCTTCTTTCTACCAAGAGCCTCCTCAGAAGGGCCAGAAGCGCCTGGATTTGAATTCAGATCCAGCTACCCCTCGGCACTGGCTGCAGCCCTTGGACCCACCCTCTACTGCCTCCATCCACTCTTCTGTGAGAAGATGCTCCATAGTATCCAGGATAGCTTTAAGATTTGAGGCAGTAATGCCGTAAAATGTGCCTGAATGTTACCAGACTAAGCGACACTTATTGCTCTGTAGACTAGTATAAGGGGTCTCTGGGAATCCCTCTCCATGCTCCAAGTCAACAGGGAAAATGAGAGACTCGTGTTCCCAAGGTATGTCTCAGAACAATTAAGGGATGGACATGTCTCTGGTCACATAGATCCAGAGGGAAATCTTAAAGGCAGCACCCTCTAGTAAGCACTGCAGTAGAGGTAATCTACCAGCACTGTACCCCTCTGCTCACCACAGCAGCCCCCAAACCACCCATAAGCTCTCCCATGGTCAGTGAGGTCTGTAGGGAAGAAGGGCATGGCTGGCCCCAGACTGCACTGTGAGTAACTTGACACTTCAACCCTCACAGCCTGTGTCTCCCATAGACTCCAGAACCCATTCAGCCTTCTGAGGAGAGGAAATCAGAGATGGAAAGCATCATCATTCAGGGGATATCTGCACTTAGGTCTTCCAGAAAATGGTCTGCATAGAAGAGCAGGGCCATGAAAAGGAGGGATCTGTGTGCAGGATGGCAGGCGGGAGGGGGACATCACACAGATCCATGCAACAAAACAAGGAACAGAAAACAAGCTTTGAATCATGTCCAGGTCTGGTTCTAAGCAAATTCCCTGGTCAGCCACTCTCCCTGACTTTCATGTATAGCAAGACTACTAACAACTAGATCTCATAATTCTCTTCCTCTGAATTACTCTTTACCACAAGAAAAGAATGTTTGTAACTGAATCATCTTCTCAGCCCACTTCCTGCTCAAAGAAAATTTGGGACTTAAGGACTTACTTAGAGGCAAGAGCGATAGTCCAGAGGTTAAGGCCCTTGCCTTGCAAGCAGCTGACCCCAATTCAATCTCCCACACCACATGTGGTTCCCCCAAATAACTCTAGAAGTAATCCCTGAATGCAGAGCCAGGAGCAAACACTAAACATAGCCATGCGTGGCCCAATAAATCCAAAAATAAAAATACATTTTTTATTTTGACAAATTTAGTCACTTTTAGTCCAAACTTCTTTTAGTGTTTTCTTTGCTACAACTCTTGCTACAACTCTTGAAATTTTCATGAACATCCTTTGCATTAAGGTTCTCTCGAGTTTGCCCCTCTCTCTCTCTCTCCCTCTCTCTCTCTCTCTCTCTCTCTCTCTCTCTCTCTCTCTCTCTCTCTCTCTCTCCCCTCTGCTCCCTTTTGAGCCCTTAATATTTTTAAAAGCTCTCGTGTCTAGCTGATAGAGTCTACTAGTATTACCTTCAACTTCTCAGCATTCTTCTACAAGGTATTACAGCAACATCTTTGATTTGATATTTAGCCCTGGGTCTCAGGTCACATTAAAGATTGTTTCCTACATACAGATATTAGAGCTTAGAGTTTTGTTTTCCAACCCAGCAAGTTCCAAATCATCAGTGTTTCTCTAAAATCTACTTACAAACCAAATTACTCCATTCATATCGCTCAATTCTCTCTTGCCCCCATTTCACCGTATGCATCCAGGAGAAGGCAAGTAGCCAATAGAACACTCTATTGGAGATCTTCATGGGAGCTCTACAAGTGACATCTACCTTCCAAGTCACCACCAGTGTGAACTTCCAAAGCACTGACTCAAGCCTGCATTAGAATTCTTCCTACTCTAGCCTAATAGTTGCCTAGTCCTTTCCCTGCCTTGTGTCCACTCCTGCCCCAACACTACACCAATGCCAAGTATTTCAGGATTTGCTACAGCAGGTTCTGATTTCCCATACCCACTTATCATTAACTACCCAGAGCTGTGGAAGGAATTATCTCAAAATCCAGTGAAATAATAAAAAAAATTCATGAGGATTTGTATTCTTTTTGCTTGCTTCCTTTCCCTGCTGCATGGACTTATTTGCAAAGGCAGATGCCCACTTTAACAATCCTGATCCTCTGGAGCTTAAGGTTTCATTGCCAAAGTACCAGTGTGGTGGGAAAGGGTAGAGAAAAGGAGCATAAGAAACTCTGTCCTGGGTGTAGGGCGGGCAGATACTGGCATCCGGCTCTCTATCCATCCTCTCTTGAGCTAGCTCTAGCCGCATGGGGTTTGGGGAGACCCCATGTGGAAGACCTTCTCCCTAACTTGGGTGCGCTGGGAGCCTTGATAGGCCCCCAGCCTTCCCCTCTTCTGCCCCAGGCCTCCAGGACTTCTGGGGTGGCAGCCAAGGCGGCCAGACAAGGTGGGTGTGTGGGGGGGGTCCCTCCTGGATGGGTTCCCAAGCTTTCCCCGCCCTTCCCCCAACTCTAGGGTGGGAAGGGCACAGGGTGTAGGGTGGGCAGATCCTGGCTTCTGGCTCTCTATCCATCCTCTCTTGAGCTGGAGGCTAGCTCTAGCCGCATGGGGTTTGGGGAGACCCCATGTGGAAGGCCTTCTCCCTAACTTGGGTGCGCTGGGAGCCTTGATAGGCCCCCAGCCTTCCCCTCTTCTGTCCCCAGCCTCCAGGCCTTCTGGGGTTCTAGCCCAGGAGCCAGAAATGGTGAGTCTTAACTTGGGGTGTGCTGTTTGTCACTGGCAATTTCTGACTAGTCCACATGTGGAAAACCGCGTGGGGGCACTAGCACTGCATGTATTAAGTGTATCCCTTATCTTTATGTTTGTTTTGCGTATCCAGAATGTCCATTTTGTATTCTTCCCTTTCCCACACCTCTACAAAGCTTATTTTTACACCTTACCTCTCTCACTCCCCCCACAAACATCACTAACCCACATTACTTTTTATCTTATATATCTTATCTTTATACTTTTTATTACTGCACAATCCTAATCACAGACCAAAGCATTGTGTGTGACAACCCCAAACTGTTTCAAAAGACATAAAATGGACACATATCTCTTTCGAATATTTTGTGTTTTTTCACTGACAGCTATAAGTCTTACTAAATATTCTCTTATACAGTGACGATTCTAACCACTTTTTATCTTCTCTTTATGAGCTGTTCAACAAGGAATTTTGTTGAAAGAGTCCCCCAGTTTAATGCTTATGATTGAACCATGTCATGAGGATTGTTGGACTTGTTCCTATGGCCCCCATATGCGCCAATAACACCATGTGGCATTGCTCCTTTTTTGCATAAGCACATTAAAATGGGAAAATACTATTCATACAAATAAGATACTATCTCATAGAGATTGGAACACACAAATCTTGTAGTGCAAAGGGACCTTACACCCTGAACATTGACATAACGACCTGGCACAGGCCTCAGAAGAAAGAACATTTTCCATTCACCCCTGAACCAGGGAAGCCATCCACGAAACATCCAGGTTTATCTACAACATCACCTGGAAGCAATCCTCTACCAAGAAAGACCCTACCACTGCTCAGACATCAACCTGCTCAAAAGAGACTTCCCTTAACACTGAGAAGACTTAACAACAACAACCTGCTTACAGGACAGGGCTCTCTGCATTGTCCTTTAATGGTGAGGTGAAACAAGAGGACGCTCCACATCCTGACTTCAATGTAGGATATGCAAATTCCAGGATATTTAATAAGAAACATGATACCAACAACAGAGACTGTGTGAAAAATAAAAGTGTGTTGGCACTACAGACAATGTCTTAGATTGGACGATCTAGCTTGCCTGGAGCCTAGAGTCGGTCTTATGCCAGGAAACTTCAGGGGTCGGGTCTCTTTGTATTTAGGCCAAGGTTATTCCTTTCCATGCCCCTCATATTTTGGTAAGCCTATGCAAACAACAATTGCCACTCTAATACCGTTTTTACTGTGCTCCTTTGACTCTAATCCTTAAAAAAAAAAAAAAAAAAAACACTTAAAATTTGAAGTTAACTTAAGCTAATATGCATGTGCATGGAAATGTAAAAAATACTATGCCTCTAATGTTTAAGGAGTTACGTAAGTTTTATGGCTTTAGATTGCCTTGTGTGCTGTTAAGAAATATTATAATGTGTTACCATCTGGGAACTTGAGGGACAAAGTAATTGTACATAGATTCTGTTTTATTTATCTTAATGTTCTTTGGCTGAAAGTTCAAAGTTAAGATATCAGCAAGGGGACTTCTGAGAATTATGTTATGGGTGATGGTCCTTCCACTGTAACTTTACCTTGTCCTCTTTCTTTGCATCTTTGTTCTCATAATTAAAAATAAAAAAAAAGAAAGAAACTCTGTCCTCCAGCCAAATATAATAGAGCAAGGAGTGAGAGGACAAGAGCTGTTTTCTGCCAAGAGCTTAAGAATCATGACACTGATGAATCTGACATTGGCAGATTCACTCACGAAGAGATTCAACCATAGCAGGGAGAGCGTCAACCCATCTCTGCTTGAACATGGGTTCCCACTTTAAGAAGCATTTAGCACTATCTAAGTATGCTAAGGACTCAGCCATGTGGTGAGAGGAGAGGAGAGGAAAGGTCATCCAGGGAGAAGCTAGTAGGTGGCTGAGCTGATGGACTAAGGGTGGTATAAGCATGAGAGGGAGAGACCAAGAGTCAAAGCTCAGGGCCAGAGAGAAAGTACAAGAGGTAGGGCACTTGCTTTGCATATAGTTCAATCCCTGATACCCCATGTGGTCTCCTGAGCACAGAACCAGAAGTGATGCCTGAGCATAGAGCCAGGAAATAACCCCTGAGCGCTACCAGGTATGGCCTTAAAAAATAAAATTTTAAAAATAAAATCTGTCACTTCTCAGGTTTTACCTGAGTTATGATGACAAAATCCTCATTTCCAGGGTAAAAAGGTTAGGGTACAAGTTTCTCTTGGTGTGAGGTTCCCCTGGAGACCCTGAAACAAGGGTAATATGGACAGAAATCTGTCAACGTACATGAGGAAGAGGTTGGGGAAAGGACTGACCCAGTGCAGAGAGCACTGTGAACCAGGGGAAATGGTGGATACCTGGGTCTCTGTCCCTGGGGTCCTGGAAGGTACCCCTAGAAATAGATGAACATGAAAGTGAAGAAGTAGGGTATTGTCCATTAGCTAGTTGGGGGCAGTTGCTCCAAGGAATGTCTCAGAGACTAGGCTACAGAGACTAAGTTACAGACTCTGCGCTATAAAGGAAGCTTTTTTTTTTTTTGAGGAGTTCTGGAGGCAGGAGAGTGAGGGCAGTGCTAGCTCCTGGCACACCTCACACAGCAAAGATGCAACTAGAGGGGCTGGAGAGATAGCATGGAGGTAAGGCGTTTGCCTTTCGTGCAGGAGGTCATCGGTTCGAATCCCAGCGTCCCATATGGTCCCCCGTGCCTGCCAGGAGCAATTTCTGAGCCTGGAGCCAGGAATGACCCCTGAGCGCTGCTGGGTGTGACCCAAAAAAAAAAAAAAAAAAAAGATGCAACTAGAGAGCACTCCAATGCAACTTCACTGGCTTCAGTGTTTTCCAGCTTGGATGTGAAGATCTGGAGGCTTCCAGATGGGTCAGGAGGAAATGTAGAGAGAAAGTGACACTGGAAGAGTGAGCATTTCCTTAGGGGGCATCTCATGGGGGCCAGGACTTCATTTATCCTTGGTGTCCTAGGGCGGGAGAAAGGATAGATAAAGGTGGGGTGGTGGTCTAGTAAATGCACACCCTACCTGGTCAGAGTGCCTGGAAGATGTGGAGAATGAGAGCTCCAACTTAGGGGCACTTATGACCCTGGTCAGCCCCTACAGGACAGCAAACCCCTTCTTTCCCCATGTGAATGGCTCAAGATATGGGTTCAGAAAATGGAGACAAAACTAGACTCAGGCACTCCCCTCCCAGCCAGTGACAAGCTGGGATTGGGACCCTTTTATTCCTCTAGCTAAAAATGCTTGCTGAGTCACTTCCTGAATGTCTGGGAGACCCCAGCAGCCCCCTGCCCATGAGGATCTCTGTCCAGACCTTAGGGAGCGGACAGGGGAACACGTTGGCAAGTGTTACCCCCTTTCTGCTCAGCCCACCTCTGGACATCCTGGCCACCAGCCCACTCCAGCGGGCCCCTGCCCCCCCCCCCCCAGCCCTACTCCCTCCACCCTCCCTTCTCCTTCTCCCTGGAACATCTCCTGCTCGAGACAAATGGCAGCTTCTTCCTGCCCATCCATCACTGCTCACGGACCCATCCATTAGCCACCGCTCCCTGGCCTGGCCCGGCCACACCGTCCTTGCTTGGGGACGGCTCCATTGATCAGAGGCCCATCTGCCGCTTGTCATATGCTGGCAGCCGTGACAGCAGGAGACAGAGCTGTTGCCGGCCAGGGTAGCCTGAGGCCAAGGGAGAGAAGGAAGGACCGAAGGACCATGTTCTCCCTGGGAATGGGGCAAAGGCCAGGAACCCCTAATGGGAGACACTAAGGCCATTAGCATTGCCTCCCCCAAAAGATGCTGCTAGGGGTCCTCAGGGAAAGTGAACCCCCAGGTCAGGCTTCCCAAGGTTCTCTCATCCCCACCTACCCCCATCTATACTGTTCCAGTCTGGATGAGCAGAGCTGAGAGGATATCCAAAGGCTGAGCTCCACCACCGCTATCACCCACGAATCAGGAATCCCCACATTATCCCTCCACCTGCACAAGACCTCCACAGTCTTGAACTTGGCAAAGTCTCCAAACTCACTGTCCCCAATTTCTCCCCATGAGGACACCCTGGAGGACCAGCCCAAGGGCCCCTATGCCTCTGGTTGCAGGAGGCCAGAAAAAATGTGAGGCACCTGCTGAAATGTGGGAAGAGGAGCCAAATTGTGGTGGCCATGGCTCCTGCCCTTTTAGCCAGCCCTCACAAGGCCCCAGTTTCCCAAAAGACACCCATAATACCTCCTAGTCTTCCACCTCCACCCCCTTCGCCTGGCCCAACTCAAAGGGCCCTCTCCATCTTCAAGGGCATCCCACTTCCTGCTCAACTTCTAACCTGGACTCACATTCCACCCGGAGACTCAAGGCCTGGCTTCCTCCCTCATGAGATCTGCACCCATGTAGACTTCTTTCTACCCTTAGTGAGTGTGTGTGTGTGTGTGTGTGTGTGTGTGTGTGTGTGTGTGTGTGTGTGCGCGCGCGCGCGCGCAGCCCTCACTTCTCCATCTGCCTGAGGATTTCAAGACCGCAGGTCCCTATCTTCACACACACAGACAAAAACATACACCAGCAGAGCCCAGAGCAAAGGAAAAGGAAGAACCTGGTTCTTATTCAGAAGGATCTGTCCCAATGGCACATTCCTCTTCCCCAACCCCTTGCCCACCCCATCATGGTATTTTCACAGCCTGTAAATATGTCATGGGAACCCTCAGAAGCACCAGGATACCCAAGCCTGGCCTCTGGCTCTCAGGGTGTCTATCTGTATTAGGAGCAGGGAGGAAGCTCCCTCATTTTGATGCCCCTTCATGCAATCGCTGCCTTAACCATAGAAGAGTGATTTCCCACCACCCAGGGTAACAAGCTTTGTCTGCTCCAGCATTTGCTTCACACCTGAAAGTAGGGCCAGATAAGAGGTCTGCCCCCACAGGGAGGAGCACAGCTGTCTCATGACCCAGTGCCCAAGATCAGGCTTGGGGACCCCTGGGACCAAGCTCCAAGTCCCTACTCCACTATCCCCAAACACTTTGCTCATAAAACACAAATTCAGAATAAAGGAATTGAGGGTTTAAAGATCTTGAGCTAGAGCAATAATTCAGTGAACTAGAATGCAGCTTTGCATGCCAAAGATCCAGGTTTGATCCTCAACACAGCATAAGGGCCCCAAGCACCACCAGGAGCAACCACTAAGCAGTGAGCCAGGAGTATCCCTGAGCACCTCCAAGTATGACCTCCCAAAAAAGTGTTAAAGTATAGCAGGCAGGGCTCTTGCTCCGCATATGGACAACCCAATGATTCACTGAGTCCCACCAGAAGAAATCCCTGGGCACAGAGCCAGGAAGAAACGCTGAGCACTGCTGGGTGTAGGCAAAAAATATTTTTTAATGTTTTTCAAGACCATAACCAAAGAGGTGAGACCCTTGTGTCCATGGCTCCATAGGGCCAAAACATGGCACATGCACCAGGCCCTTCCAACACCCTTAGCCTAAAAGAGGCACCTCCCACCTAGACATCACTCTGGGTCCCAACATCTCCAGAACCTCACTTCCCATAATACAGCTCAGCTCTGCAGGACACAACTTTTCAGAAACCTCCATGAGCGCTATCTAACACCTGCTTGCTGGAAGCCACTGTGGTTGTGTCAGCAAAACAGCTTGGCAGCTTGGAGCAGAAGCAAGTCTCCCAGAAAGATGCTTCTTCTTGAAGCACGACTTCTATTCCTACAGTTTAATCTTTTACCACAAGGTGGCGCGACCTCTGGAATGTCTCTTTCCCATACAGGTGGATAACTCTGTGCCTAGCTATCAGTCTTCTCCAATAGACTTCTTTCGGAAGGCAGATCCCATAAAAAAATAAATAAACCCCATTCTGGACCTGAAGATGGTATAGGGTTAAGGCACTTTCTTTGCAGGTGGTTGATCCGGTTTGATTCCTACAGTCCTCTAAGCACTGCAGGAGTGGTCCTTGGGTGCAGAACCAGAAGTAAGCCCTGAGCAAAGCCCAGATTGGCCTCAAAATAAGCAGACCAAAAGGAATAGGTAAGTTAAAGGTATAGGCCTTGCCTTTCATGGTGACCAACTCGAGTTTGAACCCAGATCCCATTTGATCTCTCAGGCCCATTAGAAGTGCAGAGCCAGGATTCAGTCCTCTAACAGCTAGCTAAATAATAATTAAAAAAAAAAATTTAAGCAGGCCCCGGAGAGATAGCACAGCGGCGTTTGCCTTGCAAGCAGCCTATCCAGGACCAAAGGTGGTTGGTTCAAATCCTCGTGTCCCATATGGTCCCCCGTGCCTGCCAGGAGCTATTTCTGAGCAGACAGCCAGGAGTAACCCCTGAGCACCCGCCAGGTGTGGCCCAAAACCCCAAAAAAAAAAAAAATTTAAGCAGGCTGTATCCAAAAAGCTATATGAGTTTTCTTTTTATATAGCATATTACACAATATGTGGGTATTTAACATTATAATATATATTTATATCCACAACCTCACCTTTGTCCCTCAGAACCTTAAGGAGTGAATACGACTCTTCCCATTGACCAGAGAAGAAACTGAGGCTCTCAGGAGTAGATCTAACCCCAACCAAGTGCTCCTGGTGGGTGATTCCACCTTCTCAGCACCAACTTTTCTGAGTCTTGGGTCTCTAATTCAAATCACTTTAAAGCTCTGATTTCACAAACTCTGGGACCTGAGCACTCTCCCTGCAGGAGGATAGGGGAGCACCCAGGGCCTCTCTCCTCCACATTCTTCCACCTATTTTTAAGAATTCCCAAGCTAGCCTGTATACAGGCCTCCTGGGAGAAACTTCAGAAATTTTCAAGCCTATATCTCACCCCAAGACTGTGAGTTAGCCTGGAACATTGTAAAGATACCCCCCAAGTAATTCCATGAATTGACTAGCAACCTCTAAAATCACGCCCTTCTTTCTCAGTTGATCCATTGATCAATATTTCTAAAAAGGTGAGGGGAAGAAAAAGTAGATCACAATTTCTCTCTGGGGCCCTGTGCCGGGTCCTTTTCCACTTTGTCCACTTTCAGCCCACAGCCCAGCAGAGCCTGGTCCAGGAAGAATCTTTTTCCATCAAAATACAGAGAATTCCAGTGGTTAGGTCTCTTTTATCATGAACTTTTCAAGTCAAATACTATCTATAGCAGAAATGCTCCTACTTGGCTATACAGGAGTCACCCCACATGCTATTAAAACCACAGTGCTTGGGCCACATCCCAGAACATTTCATCAGCGACTCTAGGGTACCAGCAGCCCAGCTCTCCCAAGTGGGAGAAAGAACCAGGGTTCAACACCTTCATTCCTCACCCGGGGTCCATATGTCCCTGTGGGCTTCCCAGGGTATTCCAAGGGGTGCATAGGTGAAAGCTTTGTAAGCACAAAACCAGGAGCCCAACTTGTAGGACAGGAGGCCCCAACAAGGAAACAAGTCCAAAAGGTGCCAAGACTGTTAAAAAGAAAGTTGAGAAACTCTGAACTAGACCCTTGTTTCTGAAGTGTAACTATGAGGCCACCAGCAAGGCTGAGAGCTGCGGCGGAAAATCTGGTCCCTAGATCTTTGAGGATATGAATTTGCACAGGGGTCTCACACCAAGGGCTCCTAAAGTGCCCTCGAGCGTCAGAATTAAGTCCAAGAACACACCTACAGGGAGGCCTCATGTCACTGGCCTTTGCTGCCAACTAAAGTCTCTTCTTGAAGTTCACCTGCACACGACAGAGCTGGAAATGTTTTTCTGCACCTGAGAGAAATTTATATTCATTCTTCGATGATTTATAGGGCTTTGTCCTTTGCTCATTTGATTTAGAGCCAGGGCTTTTCTTTATGAATTGACAGACATTAACCTTTTATTGTTATATATGTTCAAAAGGCTTTGTCAGTTTGGCTTTTGCCCTTTCCTTGGCAATTATGCCTTGACATCTATACAGGCAAACATCTTGGGAGCCATATCAATCTTTTCATTCAGGCTCTACCCAAGGTCATGGATAAAACCTTCTTCGTCTGGACACCCCATTATGCTCTTCACAGGCCTCTTTCTAAACTGGGATTGTTTGTTTTTTTTTAATTTTCAACTGTTCACCCATCTAGTTTTTTACTTTTGGACCTAGAATGAGATGCAAATCTACATAAAGTGATTTCCAAATAATTCCATTTACCAATATTTTCTATTTTCCAAATAACTTCATTTAGCATTTGCCAAATAATTTTGTCTTCTCCTGTTGAGGGGCAGCCTTTCTCTTTTCACAACCTGGCTCCAGCTCAGGAATTTATTTCACCCCATTGATTTGTCTGCTTCATCTCCCGGGCACACACTGGTTTTATTATTGTAGCTCTATAATGCCTTTTAATGCCTAGGAAAACAAGCCAGTTTTTTAACCACATCGATCTAGCTATTCTCATCTTGTTTAGGTTTGCCTTCTACAACACAACGTGTAGCCCTGTTTTTACTTGTCATCACGGAGCTGTGGTCTGGTCTCTTCCAGAAGAACTGAACTTCAGGAGGCAGCCCTAGTGACCCCTGGCAGGGTTTCGCCCTAGTTAATATGGATATGGCAGCAGATATGGCACTCCAGGGCATGGAGGAACATTCTAGCACAATGTGGGGGTCAAATGTGTGCTCCCTCCCTCCAACTATTTTAGTGTCTCTGCTAAATAAAAGTCCATTTTTATTCTTATAGGAGCTGAGCAGGGAGATGCTTTACACCCCAGTTTTCACCCATCGTGATCTATGTCCCTTTTACAAACTTATCTCTGGGTTTTTGCTCAGTTTATAAGCAAGGGGCTATCTTTCTTCCCTAAAGCCTCCTTCCACCGAGGACTGCAGGAACCTTGAGATTTCCTGCCGATGATTTAAAGGGCTATAACACTCGCAGGCTAGATTTGTTTTAGTGTCCATAAAACTCAAAAATTTCATAAAACAATTGGTGAAAATAAAATTACCCAAAAATGATATAGTGCCAGCAGACTGTATAATAGTTACGGGAGAAATGGAGACCATGATTCACTGGGGAATAAAAATGACAATGTATTTATTGCAGTGCACTGACAAGAAACTAATTTGTCCCTTTTACTTTTGAGACAGGGCAAGAATCCCGATTTTTCTCTTCTAGCTCTAACTGACAGAGCAGAAGGAGGCAGCAAATAGTTCTCTATGTGTATGTGCATGCACACACATACTAGCATGAAGAAAGGTTTCAATACAAACTATTGTTGCTTTTTTTGCAGTCTGTATCTTTTTTAATCTAAAAAGAAAGAAAAGAAAAGTCTGAAGAACCTGAGAGATAGTGTAATGGGTAGGACACTGGCCAGATCTGGTTCTATCCAGGGCACCAAGCACCACCAGGAGTAATCCCTGAGTACAGAGTGAAGAGCAAGCTCTGATGACAGCCAGGTGTAGTCCAAACCCCAATACACCACACACACACACACACACACACACACACACACACACACACACACACGAGTCTCCTTGACCTATAATATGTAGACCTGTCCGTGATGTCGATGTGTATAAGTGTGAATGCACATGTTCATCTTTCTTGTGAGAATAGTGGTGCAGACAGATGCATATGTGTCTGTTGTATATGGCATTACCAACTTTGATGAAAGAAAGGAAGTGGGAGAAAAGAGATCTGTCTACTCAGGATGTGTGCCCCAGACCAGATTCTCAGCCAAAGGACATATGGATCCCTGTGGGTCTCCAGAATATTCCAAGGGAATCAAGGTGAAAATCTCATCAGTGGGAGGCTAACTGCAACTTGGGGTCAACTTGTAACTTGGGGGAGAGACAGGAGAATGAAGGAAACAAAGTAGAAACAAGGTTGAAGCTGAAGCTTTGGTACAAGGCTCTGAGGCTGAAGGAGCCTCTTTTGCTTTGTGGTGAAATGCACTGCAGTAGGAGGGGTCAGACTACAATCAAAGAGCATGAAAGGTTATACTGATGATGTGGGTGTGTCCAAAGCACAACTCAGCAACACTAAAAACTGAGATCTAAGCTGCAACTACCAAACTTTGTTATGCGCCTTCCTGATTGGAGGGGAATAGAATATAGGAACACTAGTGGAGGAAAGTTGACGCTGGTGGTAGGACTGGTGTTGAAATACCATATGCCTAAAAACCAATTTTCAGTAACTTTTTAAATCATAGTTCTTTTTTGTTTTGTTTTGTTTTTGGGTCACACCTGGCAGTGCTCAGGGGTTACTCCTGGCTCTATGCTCAGAAATCGCTCCTGGCAGGCTCAGGGGAACCATATGGGATGCCGGGATTCGAACCACCGACCTTCTGCACGGAAGGCAAACACCTTACCTCCATGCTATCTCAGCCCCAAATCATAGCTCTTTAATTTAAAAAGTATATACTACTATGCCAAAACAAATAAACTACCACACACATACACATACCCTTTTTTCTTTTCTTTTTTTCTTTTTTATATTTTAAGTAGAGGCTCCCGCCTTTTTCATAGAACCTTGGGACACGAATTATTTTGTTTTATCTTGTGTTTTTGCATGTTTTTCTATAAAACAGAAAAAAAGGGGGTCTGGAGTGATAGCACAGTGGTAGGACGTTTGTCTTGCACATACCTTGCACGTTTGCCTTGCACGGTCCTTGGCGTCCCATATGGTCCCCCAAGTCAGGAGCGATTTCTGACTCTGAGTGCATGACCAGGAGTAACCCTTGAGCATCACCAGGTGTGGCCCAAAAAACAAAAAACAAAACAAAACAAAAAAAACCTAAGAAGAAAGAAAAAAAAAGAGACTGGGCCAAGGGCCAAGTGGTCTCAGATGGGTTGGTAGAAAAAATAAAATTAATAATAAAATAAAATTAATAATAAATCATAATAAATTAATAAATAATAAAATAAAATATACAGAACTAAATATCTGAGTGAAAAACAACAATAAAGCAAGAGACCTGGGACCAAAATGGTGATGCTAGCCTAGGATGGACCCTGGCATCCCATATGATCACCCAAGCCAGGAACGATTTCTGAGTGCAAGAGACCTAAACTTCAACAGTCTAAACTTAAATGGGCCTGTTATACTGGCAGGTCAGGGGGCAAAGGGTGGTGGTATAGGATACACTCTGGGTCCATTAGTGGAGGGAGGTTGACATTGGTGGTGGGAATGGCCCTGACTCACTGTATATCTGAAATTCAACTATAAAGCACTTTGTAGATCAGACCTCTGACCACCCCTTTTTTCTGGCCTGCTAGAAGGTCAAAACTGACCTGATGGGTACCTGTATGGTCAACTGTGTCAACTTGACTCGTCTGCCCCGGACAAGTTTGAGGATGACACAATGCCCAAAGGAAGCAGACCACCTTCCTACCAAGGTGGGCTTCATCTAGGCAATGGTGCCTAAAAAAGCAAAAGAGGCTCCTACAGCCTCACAGCCTTGTACCAAAGCTTCAGCTTCTTTCCTGCCTTTGGATTCAAAGGAAGCAGCGGCTCTTCTCTGTCCAGAGCCTGCTGTCTTCAAATGGGAATGAGTCAGCTCTTGCAGCTCCGACACTCACAGTTCCTCTGCCAGAGAGTTTCAGGCCCTTTAGCAGTGCCTGGCAACTCTTTTTTTTTTTGGGGGGGGGGTCACACCCGGCTGTGCTCAGGGGTTACTCCTGGCTCTACGCTCAGAAATTGCTCCTGGTAGGCTCAGGGGACCATATGGGATGCCAGGATTCAAACCACCGTCCTTACACATTCAAGGCAAACATCTTACCTCCATGCTATCTCTCTGGCCCCGCCTAGCAACTCTTATCACAAAACTGATGCATGGATGCAGTATATATCTAGCACAGATTTGTACTGTATTATTGAATGAGCTGAGGCCCATATCTCATATCTGTATAAAAGCATTTCTATTTGCATCCTAAAGGGTGAGAGCTTGGCAAATGCCAGGTTCCTAGGAGATGAGAGCGAGCAGATAAGAGTTCGGCAAAGTTTTCTGCACCAGGCCACCCAAGGAGTGTTCGGGCCACATTTGAGCAGGGTGAGTGAGGCCTGGGTGCCTGAGATTGGGGGTGCCATAAAGGCAGTAGGGAGGCAGGGAGCATAGCCAAGTCCTGCCCCCATTGTTATTTTCTGCTCAGCCTCCAGCTTCCTGCCTAGGTTCTGCACACAAGCCTGCTCTTTTTCAGGTCATGGGGCCCAAGCTAAGCTGATCTTCCTCATTGTGAGCCTGGCCTGTCACATCTAGCCAGATGCATGGCTGTTGGCCATGGGAGTCAGTCCTGACAGATGGCTAGAACTATGATGAGTTGTAAATTTCTCCTTGCTCCAGGGCTGCTAAGCAGTGAAGGGTAAGTCTAGGGATGCAAGAGATACTTTGAGAAAATCAGAAACCACAGAAAGTACCAAAGGTATTGAGAAGATGCCTGACGGTACAGGCCACTACCCTAAATCCTGTCCTTCGGGAAGGCAGTTGGGTCTTGAGAAATTTCCATTCTACAAATCAATGAAGTCCTTACAAACAAGGAACTCATAAGGAAAAACAGGAATAAAGCAAAGGGTAGAGGAGGACAGCTGGAAGAAATCTGCAGTTCTGGAAGTTGCTCTGGAATGAGCAGGACTCGAGGGCAGGCAGAGGGGGGCATGGACTGGCCTCGAGATCTCAGCATGCCCAACATCCAGCATACTAAAGAAGGAGAGCAGGGAGCACCTTTCCCACAGCTCTAAGGAGAAACAGCAAAGTCAAATACAAGGTCATGGCTCCAGGCAGGAGCAAAACATACTCTTGTGATGTATCTCTGCTACCACGGTGTGCGGTTTGCAAACCTCTGAGGATGGAGTAGAGCACAGGGGGCTACAGACTGTAGTCCTTGTGCACCACCCTTCTTGATGTTCTGCAACAGCCTCACATGCAACATCAACACATTCTTCTCAGTCACCGCAACCAGCAATGCTTTGAGGGCATTGGCCCTAGGCTTCAGTAGCTCTTGCTTCTCCTCCTCTGCCACCTTACAAGCATCCCCTTGGGGCCGGAGAGTTAGCATGGAGGCAAGGTGTTTGCTTTCCATGCAGGAGGTCATCGGTTCGAATCCCGGCGTCCCATATGGTCCCCGGTGCCTGCCAGGAGCAATTTCTGAGCATGGAGCCAGGAATAACCCCTGAGCACTGCCGGTGTGACCCCCCAAAAAAAAAAACCCACAAGCATCCCCTTCTGCTCCTGGTCCAGAAATGGGTTAAGTTCCTCAAACTTCCTTGTGATTCTGCATCTTCAGCTTCTCCTACCACCACACCAATGACTTTCAGTCTCATCATCAAACTGAGGGCTGTGTACCCACCTACAGGGGAACCCACAAAACCCCACAGCATCCCTAACAACAGTGTGTCAGCCCATACACAGAGATCCTGTGATAAGGCTATAGGTTTACCCCTGTTAGGATAAACCCTTTGGGAACCCTATGGTCTGTGTGCAGATACTGAAGAAGAGATAAGAGCGCTGCTGTGTGTGTGGTTTGTGCATGTGCAGAGAGATGGGCACACTCGTGTGCATGAATGTGTGCATACACACACAGACCCTGGCAGGGCTCCTTGGCTTCCTATAGTGTGTACTACTTATCCCACAAATGCATGCCTGCAGGCACACCCAAATTGGAATGGTTGGCATCAGGCATGCACACGCAAACATATACCAGTTGGAAAGCTTGGGGTTAGCATGTAGACACACGTGTTCACAGCTGTGAACATGCAGTTAGAGCTGCCCATGACACACACAGAATCATCGTGTGCTGGGCACTGGTTTCCACACTTTCTCCCCCAGGGAAACACTCTAGGACACACATGGAACTGCTGGATTTCTCTTTATTGAGTTTTCTGCTTCCCATAAAACAAATGTTTTCTTCTCAGAGTTGAACTGTTAGTCCCACAACTCAATGTTCCTCAGCTTCTGTGCCCTCTAGGCCCCCAGTTCTTCCCCTTGACTCATCCAAATGGAAGATGCAAAGAGTAATGAGAATTAAACATGGACACAGCACTGAGACTTGAGGTTGAGGAGATCCTCTCAGCAAAGGGCTGTTTGGGGATGTTCCCCAGAAGTGCACAGGGGACCACACATAACACTGGGTTTACACATCATTTACCACAAGCCCCCTACTTTTCTTACCACTAACTCTAATTTTCTACCTCCAGCAACCCCATAAAGTAAATTTTTAATTTTTAATTTTTTATATGAGAGGCTAAAGTACAGGGTCCCATGAGTAATAAAACCAGGACCTAAACCCAGACAATCTGGCCCAGATTCCAATTTTAGTATATGTGCTGCCAGAGAGCACTGGCCCAGAATTTCAAACTCTTATCAGCACTGCGATAGACTTTTCCATCTTCTCCTTCTTGGTACAATCCTCACTTCTCTGAGAGCAAGCTAGGACTGCAAGG
Organism: Suncus etruscus; assembly: GCF_024139225.1. Lineage (NCBI taxonomy): Eukaryota > Metazoa > Chordata > Mammalia > Eulipotyphla > Soricidae > Suncus > Suncus etruscus. The sequence continues at coordinate 19,331,963 of NC_064856.1, read as the reverse complement.
GTTTGTGAAAAAGAAAGAAACAAGAGAAGGGGATGGAGCTAGGAGTTGAGGTGCTAAGGGTCCTCCCCTAGAAACTTCAGGAGGGAGGGTTGGGGGTCCACAGAGACATTGGCAAGGACAGTCACAATTTGAAAGCCCCTCACAAAGATATGCTCTGCCTGGTCAGCATAAAGGGAGGGAGCTGAGCTTCTCCAGGAGGAGAAGAATAGATCTCACTGCAGAAACCCCCCCTCAGCCTTCTTTTGCTAGACTATGTCAGCCTGGGTTGCTGGTACATTCCCAACAGAGGAAGAATGTCCAAGCAGGAGACTATGCCCCAGAGTGTTTGCATTTCCCTCCTCTTATAAGTCCCCCCAACATGGGATGAGGGTCTTACTCCAGTATGACCTCAGTGGGGACTGGGCATTTGCATAACACATCCCCATTACTATGGATGGGATCAAGGGTTGGTGACTTTGCCATCCTATTGATGGGAGGTGAGCAACCAGTCTATCACAGTGGGACCTCACACAGGAGGAGAGCCCTGACAAGAAGACCTGGATCTCTGTCACCATGAGGAAAGACCATAGAGCTCCCTGCTGCCATGCCTGGCTCCAGAGGAGAACCCTCAACTGGCCCTACCCCTGCTGGCCCCTTGACATTCAGCTCCCAGCCTCCAAACTATGTGAAAATATGGTCTGTCCTGTGGACCACCCAGTTGGTGGAATTTCCTTCTAGCAGCCTGAACTAATTTCTGCAAAGAAATGAAAGCACATTCACAGACCTTAGGGATTCGAACTTGAACCTAAGGTAGGGGCCATCATATAATTCCACCTGAAATAGAGCTGTGGCGGAAGGGAATTGAGAAGAAACACAGCTCCCTTTCCTGTCTGTCTTCTTGTGGGGCAGCAACAGCTCTCTATGGTTGCTGGAAGCTTGCCCACTCCCTCTCTCCAGGACAGCCTTACAGGTCTCAGCTCACCCACCTCACCTGTCTCCTACCAGCACCTGATAATTCAAGTCAGTTTGGTAAGTGATAAAGCAGCACTGCATGCTCTCTCCAATAGAAGGGGCTGTACCTTGGTATAACATCTGCTAGGAAACAAAGGCATACACTGAGTTCTACATGTCCCCTCCTGACTATATGCCTCAGAGAAATGCAGCCCTCATACTTCCAGTCACCTGTTGTTAGTAGAAGGCTCCAAGCAGCACTATTAGCAAAATCCCAAATCAGGATAAACCCCCAAATCTAGCAAGCATAAGGGAATGGGGATAGCCAATGAACTGCTCTGACCATTATTCTATGCTCTAGCCAGTGATTGCATTAGAGCCATAGGAAACTATTCAACAAGAAAAGGAAACCACAACTATATACCAAAGCCTGGTGAATTCCCACATCGTAATGTTAAATAGATGAAGCAAGCCAGAAGAGTCTACGTGATATCATTCCAACTGCTATAACATGTAAACAGTCAGCACTCAACTATGGTGCCTTGAGAGAAATTGCGAAGAGAGAAATGGAAAGGAAAAGACAACATGGGATCCCGACCAGACCTGACATTCTAAAATGTTCAAAAGAGGCTTGAGGGAACCCAGACTGGATCCTGGGATGAAAAAACAGCCTTGGTGGGAGGTCAGGCAAGGGGTGTCCTCCTATTTACAAAGCATCCACATTCCACAGCCCAGAACAAGCCCAGAACAAGAGTAGAAGCTACTGCAGAGAAGAGGGGCTCTGGCTCTTTTTTTGCAACTCATCAATCTAAAATGATTTCAAAATAAAGTTTTGCTTCTTTATAAGCAATAGAAGGGGTTTATAAGCAAGAAGAGAGAACTCCAAGGCTGAAGGCAAATACTTTGTATACGGGAGCCCCAGGTTTAATGGTCCCATGATTTACATGATTAAACCACTTACTGGCCCCATAATTTATGTGATTAAACCATGACAGTCTCACGAATCCATCCAGAACTGGGGAATAATATAGTGCCTGTCCCTTAGGACTGGTAAGACATGAAGAAGCATGGAAAAGCTCTTTGTGCAATCAGCAGTCCCCCCAAAGTTTTCCCTAAAAGGCACTCTTCTCCTGCTGTACTGGTTGCTAATCCAGATCATCTTAGCATATACAGAAGCGGGCCTCCATAGGATGCCATGTTGATGCAAACAAGCCCAGCTGTGGCAGTCAACAGGAAGTCAGCTTCCCCTTTCTCCGTTCGAACCCTCCATCAGTGCACAGATGCCTGTGACAGTGCACCTACCCGCCTCTCCCCTGCTCCAAGCACATCTTTCCTTCCTCCCCTGGTAATCCCCAACAATTCACCACTCCAAGTTCTTCCCTCTGCTCCTGGCCAAACTCTAACTTCTACCCAAGCAGACCCTACACCCCTTCTTCCTAGGCCTGCACCTACCTCTTGATTTTTCTCTGAGAGACTCAGAGACTCAATTCACAGCCCTCTCCCCTCCGTTATGCCCCCCACCCATTCAACCCTGACTGTCAGGACAGGTGGCTCTTCAAGGTTACAGGCTCAAGTTGTGCTGTTGTGTAAAATATAAAGAAGAAAGGGACCGGAATAATGGTGCAGTGGTAGGGCATTTGCCTTGCACGCAGCTGACTTAGGATGAACCGCAGTTCAATCCCCCGGTGTCCCATATGGTCCCCCAAGCCAGAAGCGATTTCTGAGCGCATAGCCAAGAGTAACCCCTGAATGTCTCAGGTGTGGCCCAAAAAACAAAAAAGGAAGGAAGGAAGGGAGGGAGGGAGGGAGGGAGGGAGGGAGGGAGGAAGGAAGGAAGGAAGGAAGGAAGGAAGGAAGGAAGGAAGGAAGGAAGGAAGGAAGGAAGGAAGGAAGGAAGGAAGGAAGGAAGGAAACTAGCCCAGAGCAGAAGTGCCCATCCCACAAATACAACAGCATGTGCTCTGAACCCTGCTCATGACTGCACAAATGTGCCTGTGAACACTCCAAACAGGTGCATGCATGCACGCATACATGTGTGCCCAGTCATATGTACACACCACTCTGTGCATTGCTTGTGCATGACCCATTGTGTCATGTGCTGTGCACACAGGGGCTATGTGCGCAAGCATGTGACCCCGCTCTCCAGTGTTCTGTGGTTAGTGCTGTTCAAATGTGCCCCATGGGTACAGGCTGTGTCAGACCCAGACTCAGGCCACTTCCTCCTCTAACTCAATGTACATTCCTTCACAGTCCCCCACTAGCCTCAAGAAACAAAGACAGTTTAGTAAGAACTCCCCAGCTAAGCGGTTTTTTTAAGACCTTCAGCGGCAGCCTCTGGGCTGAGCAGAACGTCTCACTTTATTAGTGAGTTTGGCCTTGGGCGTCTGGCTGTTTGATCAATCCTGCCGGGTCCGCGCACCTGATGAACAGCGCTGCCCCTGGACGCTGATCACCTATTGATTTTCCAGCCCCAGGCGGCATCTGCAGCCAGCTGCCATCTCTAGTCCTGTCACCGGCCCCTCTTGGTGACTAACTGGTCCCCTGGGTCCCTCTCTCTTTGCACATCAGACTCAGCACCTCACCACCACCAACCCCCACGCCCCCATTACACACTAACCGGCCCTGCCCTGCTGGCTTTGTCCCATTATTATTCTGTCACTTGGGGCTGAGTGTGGGAAACACAAGTACTGACCTCCTTTCCCTTAACCAGGGCCCCAGGCAGCTGGTCTTTGCTTCCCAGCTGCATGAGTCACTGTACCCTGCACTCTGCTGACCTCAGCTTCCTAAATCGTAAAACTGGGACATTTTAGATCTTGTCCAGAATGGGCAGAAGAGAGCAATGACTGAGCTGGAGAGACAGTACAGCAGGGAAGGCACTTGCCTTGCATAGAATCAACCCGGGTCCCCTGAGCCTCTCCAAGAGAGGCACAGAGACAAGAGAGATACTGAGAGAAGAAAGAAAGAAAGAAAGAAAGAAAGAAAGAAAGAAAGAAAGAAAGAAAGAAAGAAAGAAAGAAAGAAAGAAAGAAAGAAAGAAAGAAAGAAAGAAAGAAAGAAAGAAAGAAAGAAAGAAAGAAAGAAAGAAAGAAGGGAGGGAGGGAGGGAGGGAGGGAGGGAGGGAGGGAGGGAGGGAGGGAGGGAGGGAGGGAGGGAGGAAGGAAGGGAGGAAGGAAGGAAGGAAGGAAGGAAGGAAGGAAGGAAGGAAGGAAGGAAGGAAGGAAGGAAGGAAGGAAGGAAGGAAGGAAGGAAGGAAGGAAGGAAGGAAGGAAGGAAGGAAGGAAGAAGGGGGAAGGAAGGAACAAAGAGGAAAAGAGCAAACTGTGTATCCTGGCTGTGCACTCAGGGATCACTCTTGGTGGGCTTGTATGTGATACTGGGCCTCAAACCTATGTCACATGCACACAAAGTAAGCACTCTGTTCAGTTTACTATCTCTCTCTAGCCCCCAAGGCTGAGCCCTTTGGTCCTGTACCTGTGTTGTGCTTCCCCAAAGTTCTTGGGCTTTCGTCGCCAAAGTGAGAGGCAGGACAAGCAGTTTAGGGTTGGTTATTTGAAGAGAAGAGCTTAGTTGGGCAGGGCCCAGGATGAGTGCTGGTTGCTAGGGAAAGGGATGCGCTTTGGGGAACGGGGTTATGAATTGATGTATAAATTTAAAACGGGTCGGCAACATGGGTCAGTTCCAGGGCCTATTGTTCACTGGACTCTAGGAATTATACAGCCCTGGAAGAGGCAGTCAGAAAGTCTTCTGACACAGAAATAGCTTAGGGGTTAAGGCACTTGCCTTGCACACAGTCTTCCCCAGTTCCATCCTGGATGCAGCACCCACTAGCACCGCCAGGAGTGATAGTAAAAACATGATGAATACAAAGCTCTGTGTCACTTATATCTGCATTCTTCAGATGTGGATGCAAGGGGCAAGGCAGGGGATGCAATAGAACACTTGCCTCTAGGTCTAGTTCAATCCCCAGCTGCGGTCCAAAAACAGAAAGGCTGAGGAGATAAGACAGCTTGGCTTGGGGCTGGAGAGATAGCAAGGAGGTAAGGTGTTTGCCTTTCATGCAGGAGGTTATCAGTTCGAATCCCTGCATCCCATATGGTCCCACGTGCCTGCCAGGAGAAATTTCTGAGCCTGAAGCCAGGAATAACCCCTGAGCACTTCCGGGTGTGACCCAAAAACCACACACACACACACACACACACACACACACACACACACACACACACACACAAAGACAGCTTGGCTTGGGGCTGGAGCAGTGGAAGGGAGTTTGCCTAGCACGCGGCTGACCCAGGAGGGACCTTGGTTCGATAAGGGGGTCCCATATGGTCCTCCAAGCCAGGAGCGATTTCTGAGCGCAGAACCAGAAATAACCCCTGAGCATCACCGGGTGTGGCCCAAAATAAATAAATAAATAAATAAATAAATAAATAAATAAATAAATAATAAAGACATCTTGGCTTACACGCAGCTTAGTCAGTGAGCCCTGAACATCACTGGGAGTGCCCCCCTATGAAAGAAACTAGAGGGGGGTAGGAGTCTTGTCCCCACTCCCAGCTATGAAAGGCAGCAGAGCAAGGTTCCAGAGGACAAGCCCCCTAACCAACAGACCACACTGCCTTCTTCAGGGCTTCTCCTGGCTAGCACCAGCTCCTGAACAGAGTTGGCCTGTCCTGAGAGCTTCGGGCTATGACCATAACCTCAGCCTCAGGACCCTCCCAGAAGAGCACAGGTAGCTCTGAGAACTGGCCCTGAGGGGCTCTGTTCAGGCTCTGCAGGGGAGAGCAACTCTGAGCAGAGGAGCGGGTATGGGTGGCTAAGGCTGGCCCCTGCTCCTCCATTGACTGTGGCTCATTGCTCCTCACACGTCAGGACTACCAGGTGATGGTGTTCACCTGAGGAGAAGGGAAGGGTGCTGGCCTTACAACCCTGTCTTTCCCGTCTCCCATTCCAAGGGACCGGTGCATCCAGGTCAATCATTAGATGGACTTGCAAGTTATCTGGAACTGTCTGAAGTTAGTTGGTTAGTGTCTGGAGCTGACCCTTGGAAACTGGGATATGGCAGATCTGGTGGGTCGGATCCATCTCTGAGCAGAAGGAACAGAGTAGGGGCTCAGTGATAGGTGGTGCGGGAAAGGCTGTTCCCTTCGAGAGGGGCGCAGGCGGGTAATGAAGCAAAACCCACACTGGAAACTGGCTGCCCCAATGCAGCTGCTGCTGCAAACGCGGGGCGCCAGCGCCCCCTGCCAGCCGCCCTGCGCAGCATCAGCCAGTCCTTTCAGCTGGTACCCTGGCAGTGCGGGGTGCCAGGCTGGTGAGCCACAGAGAACCGGCTTCTTAGCCCTAAGGGAACCCAGCACGATCTATGTAATCCTTGGGCATGGTTCGTGGTCTTCTGGGTAGGTCTTACTTGGAGGAAACTAACTGGTGGGACTCAGCTTCTTCCACCACGCGCGTCCCTCACCAATGGTGCCCCTGTCGGCCCAAGCCCCACTCTCCTTGCACGCGGTGACCTGATGTTGGGGGCTGGCATGCTGTATCGGGGCTGCATCATGATTTGACCCTGAAACTCGGAGGCACAAAATTTCTGTTATTGGCGCCCAGATTTCCATGTACAGCCTCTAGAAAGCATTGCTGCTTGCAGCCTGGAGAACTTCGATTTTGGAGACTCTCCTGCTGGATGTACACTGAGAGGCTCCCCGGTCCTGCAGGGGGCAAAGCCATGAGCCAGGGAGATAGGATGGTGTTCCCGTGTAGGCCTTGAACCCCAATCTAGGCGCCATCCCCTGGATCGCATGATTTCCTGAACATTGGTGGGTGCAGCCCCCAAAGATTCCCTTACCCAGCATTACTAGAGTGACCCAAACAGTCCCCAGAACCCCAGGACCCAAGCAGCACCACATCCTCAGACCCTAGTACTGAACTGAAAATATTCACTTGGCTTCATATTTTTTGGAGGGAGGGGCAAGAGCAGCCCCTGAGCCCCTTGAGCATACTTGGGGAAACCACATCCCACACACACAGTTAAAGAGTATAGTGAGAGCCAGAACAATAGCACAGTGAGTAGGGTGTTTGCCTTGCATGCAGCTGACCCAGGTTCCATCCTTGGTACCCCTTTTGTCCCTCAAGCCTACTAGGAGTGATCTGAGTATAGAAACAAGAGTAAGCCCTGAGTACCATCGTATATGATGAATGAAAGAGAGGGGAAAAAAGGAAGGAAGGAAGGAAGGAAGGAAGGAAGGAAGGAAGGAAGGAAGGAAGGAAGGAAGGAAGGAAGGAAGGAAGGAAGGAAGGAAGGAAGGAAGGAAGGAAGGAAGGAAGGAAGGAAGGAAGGAAAGGGAAGAAAGGAGAGAAAGAAAGAAAGAAAGAAAGAAAGAAAGAAAGAAAGAAAGAAAGAAAGAAAGAAAGAAAGAAAGAAAGAAAGAAAGAAAGAAAGAAAGAAAGAAAGAAAGAAAGAAAGAAAGAAAGAAAGAAAGAAAGAAAGAAAGAAAGAAAGAAAGAAAGAAGAGAGAAAGAAAAAGGAGAGGAGAGAAAGAAAAAGAGCAATTGTAATACTGAGTCTGGGACTCAATTCTCTTTCCTAATCCAGATGCTCGGAAGGAGACATGAAGGAAATAAGGAGTCGGAGGACAGGGGGGAAAGCCTTCGCATTGGTCCTGCCCCTCCCCGTTTGGAGAGGCGCTGTTTCAAGGTGGCCAGCAGAGGGCAGCACAGCCCAGTGCCGCACAACCTGATTGCAGACTGGCAAGAGTAGGGAAATAAAAGTCTGGGTGAGGATAAGAGTTCTCAGCACCACGGGGGGGAAACGGTACAGCCTGAAAGTAGAGTGAGCTCCCAGGGGACAGAGACCTCACTGTATCACTGCTGCAGCTCCTAGTGCCCTGGACACAGAAGACGGTTACTGTGTACTGATTGTTGGCGTGACTGTTAGCAGTTCTCTGACCTGATCCTGCTTCCAGAGCACCCAAGGCTAAGCATGAAGTCCTGGGGTGTCCTGTTCCTGGAAGAAGGCCCAGCTCTTACCTTCAGTTTACAGACAAGGCATTGGAGATGAAGCTGGAAATAGTATCTCACCAGGCTGAGATTCAGGCTTAAAACCAGATCTTATCCAGCCAGGAAAGAATGTACTAATGGTTCTGTTTATAGAAAAGACAAAACTCATCCACCATGACAGAGAGCCACATTATGATGCCTGAGGAAGTGTGGGGACTATGGAAGACAGAAGGAAGCTAGGCATGGAAGTGTTCAAGGCTTGATTGGGGCAGTCATTAGGAGAGGAGAGAGGGAGGGAGAGGGGGGGGAAAGGGAGAAAGGGAGAGAGAGAGAGGGAGAAGAGAGAGAAAGGGGAGGGAGAGAGAGAGTGGTATACAGGAGACATGAGTTCATGAGGTGGAGAGAGAGGACAGCATTCAGCATTGGGGTCACACCAATGGCCCCTGGTACTTAGGAACCATTGCTGGCTCTGTACTCAAGTGAGACCCCTGCTAGTGCTTAAGGGACCAACCATATGTGGTGCTGGGGACTCAAACTCATTATGCAAGACAAGCACCTTAGCCCCTGTACTCTTTCTGGCCCAGAAAGAGCTCGTTTGCAATAAAGATTCCCAGGGAAAGGTATGCCTTACCTAAGGACAGGGGTGCTAGCTCAGATGTCCATTCTCTGCCAGCCTCCCTCAGGTCAATCATGATGTCACCAGCACGGCCTTAGGTCCTATAAGAGTTATTCCTGCCCTCCAGAGGTGTGGCAAATCCCTTGGGTCCCCTTAGGAGAAGGCATAGGAAAGGGGAGGCCCTGGATCTCAGATTGACCAAGACAGAGGATTCATCTGAGAGCAAAATTCAAATGTAGCTTTGCCTCCAGCTGAGCTCTCTTTCGACACAGTTCAGGAGACCTTGAGCTGAGCTTCTAAATCTGGACCGGGGGTGGGGGTGGGGAGGTGGCGAGAATGTTGGTGGTGAGAATGTTGTACTGATGAAGGGGGGCATTCTGTTTATGACTGAAACCCAACTACAATCATGCTTGTAATCATGGTGCTTAAAGATTTTATTTAAAATAAATATGGAAACTGGCCTGAGCTCCCAAGCACTGAACTTTTAGGACATGACCCCCCCGGCCCCCGCTATTGCAATAGGCAGAGACTGCCCGTGAAGAATCCTTTCCAGGTGGCCTCTTATAAAGTATCACCTCATAGACTGAGCCCCCAATACTCTGGTCTAGGAAGACCAGACTCTGAGCTGCCCAAGCAGATTCTCGATGGCCAGCGAGCTAATGCTAAGGCAGTGGAGCCACAGACACGTGGACATGACTGAAGTATAGAGATCATGGAGTGAAGGTCAATTTTCCCATGTCCTGTGCTCTAGAAGCTATGTGCTGCCAGCTAAAAGGAAGAACAATAGTCCCCATGGGTGGTGGGCATAACACCCTCAGGAATGCTCCCCAGCAGGAAGAAATCACAGTGAGCAGTATCTGGAAATCTGGATAAATTGGCCCAGCAGAGCCCAGGAAAAAGTCGGCCCTGAGTCTCCCAAGGGCCACAGGTAAGATGACTTAACACGTGAATCAGGGTAAAGGCCCTAAAATGTGGGCTTTGGTGGGTACCTGACACCCTTTATTCCATCTCTCACGTTCTTACTGAATTCTGTCCACTCCTCACTCACTCACCCCCACCACAGGCCCTCCGGGTACTCCTGGCTGTGTCCACCTTCTGCAGATGCTAGTGGTGCTGTGTGGAGTGGACGGAGTTGGCTGGGACTTTTGGTGCTCAGCCATCTCCCAGGTCTATGTGTGTGGACGGACCTGCTTGCGTAAGCCCCTGGGTGTCTCCACTGCCCCAAACCCTCCAGTCCCTCCTGGCCACACCTAGGGGAGCGACCTGACTGGTGTTCAAAGGGTGTTCAGGTGACACAATAAAGACACAGGAAGGAGTTCGGGGGCTCACACAGACCTCAAGAGAGTTGCTCCTCAGATGCCTCCCTGGCACTTGGTCTTATCCCCGTTATAGTTGCTTTAGTCTGTGTATCTCTGGCGACTATATCTGGCACCTCCTCAAAGGCTTGACAGATCTGGGGGTCTGCGGCAGGAAATAGCTGGGTGAGCTCTTGGACAGGTCCTCTACTGGATTTTAGTCTTGATTTAACCCTTTGTGGGCTTTCACCACTGCAAACCTCACTCTGCTGCCACCAAGGAAACTAACTTACAGGATCTGGGAATGTAGGTTATGAAAAGGAACTAAAATAAAAGTCAATCCCTATTTTAGGTGTGTTTTTGTTTGGTGAGAGGGTTCGAGGGAAGTGTTGGTTTGGGCCACACCCAGCAGTGCTCAAGGGATATGACTGGTGCCAGGGATCAAACAGGGTTGGCATATGCAAGGGGTGCCCAGGGGAACAGCCTTCTCTCTCTGACCCAATTAGCTAGTAACATGAAGTTAAACCTGAATTTAACATGAGTTAACATGAATTTAAACCTTAAAGTGAAAACATGAAACAAAAATCATAAAAGGAAATATTTGCTGAACCAAAAAGATAAAGATGACTAGGTTTCTTTGTACCTACAAGTATAAAACAGAATTTAGAAACAGCTTAAAATCAACCTAGAAATTAAGTAAACAATGGGGGCAGGGAAGAGAGAAAAAAATCCCTGTTGATCCGGAGAGAGGGAGACAGCTGGGCTAACCTTGAGTGCCTTGGGCAGCAGGCAGTGCTGGGGCCCTGACCTGTCTGGGTTCCAGGACTGAGCTGCCCAATCCCACTCCCACCCTGCTAGCTCACCCAGCCAGCGAGGCTGAAGCCTCTATCCCTGAGGCCAGGGCCAAGGAAAAGGGCAGCACTGGGAATACCCCTCAGGCATGCCAGCTCCGTAGATCAAATTCCACACCACCAAGTGTCCACAGGTGCCATGAGTTTCTGGATCAATTCACCCTGGCCAGGGCAAGATGGCACACAAGACAATGACCTGAGACAAAACAATCAGACACAGTGGCCCATCGTGTACAAAATGACTGGACTGGCTGGTCCCAGTGTCAAGGACAGAGTATATCACTGCATTCACTGGCAGGCATCCTGGCATCCATAGGAGGAGGTGAGGACAACTCTAAGTGAGTCATGGGAAACAAGGGGAAATCTGGACATAGACAGCAGCAGCAGCAGCACACACACACACACACACACACACACACACACACACACACACACACACACACACACACACACACACACACACACACACACACACACCCAGCACTGGGAAGCCTGGCAGAGGTAGTACCAGAACCCCACCACCACCAGAACCACCACAACCCTGCACTTCTGACCCTGGAATTTCATTTGCTGGATTGTCTATGTGTTGAATTGGTTTTTCATTGGAGAATGATGTAAGATTCTGTCTTTTCTTATTAGTCCACATTCCGTTTAAGGCAGGGAGTTGGGAATAGTTATGGGGCCTCCACCACAACCTGCCAAGGCTGAACTCAAAGTATACTGACCAGAGCATGCAGATTATATGAGTATCTAGACACATGGCAGGGCACAGCCTGTACAGAAACCAACTTGCCACTGGCACTGGCATCCAGTGCCCTCTCTGACCTTTCTCCCCAGCCTCATAGACTCAGATCTTCACTTCTATCTCCTTGACTGCTAGATCCCAGACCACCCTACCCTTCGAACCATCCAGGCTGAAGCTGACAGAGCTGGGGTGAACCTCAGGCAGCAAGCAGCTGGTGTGCACATGTGTGGGAAGCCATAAGTTCAACTGTGGGTACCCCCCACTGAAAAACAAATCAAAGCAAAACACTGAACCCCTTAGCATAGGGATGCAGCTACTGGGGATAGGGTCTGTCTGGCACTCCAGCATGGGACACAGCATGACCTGTGTCCCTGCCCGGAGACCTATGACATGAATAACAGAAGCTGAGCCCTGGGACTGTGCTGATGTGGCAAGGGACAGGATCAAGGTCACCAGATGAAAATCACACAGGCACTAGACTCTGCAGTGCTACCCAAGTTTCACAACCCACGATGTGGGGCCTTTGACATTCACTGCAGAACTCCTCAGGGACAGACAAGTTAGTGTGTGGTCCAGTGGTGTAGCCCTGCTGCCTGCCTCAGCCAGCCCAGGTCACCCCTCTGAGAGCCTGTTTCCTCAGATCCATGAAGGGCCAAAGCCCGGTCAGGATCTGCTGCTACAGACTCTGAGCATAGTCACTCTTCTTAGTCCTGCCTGACCAGGGGCATCCCCAGGGCAGAGCTTGGGAATCTGGGGCCAGGTGGCTGTAAAGAGGTGATGTGGTGACCGGGCACCTATGTGGGAACTGCCTTCTCACCCCACACAATGTGAATTTCACTCCCTTTTCTCCCTCCACCTCCAACAGCAACTTATTAGAACAGTCTTGGTCCTAACTGAGGCCTCAAAAATAAATATTTCTAGATGCAGAATATAGCTCAGTGGTAGAGAACTTGCCTCATGTAAGAAAGACCCCAAGAAGGAGTAGACATCAGTCTTTTGGGAACCGTGTTGCAACAACACCATAGGGTGGCAATAAGGTTCTGATGCCATTGGGACCTTTGTATGGGGCTTTCCAGGGCCATGTATCCCCGAAAGCTGCCATCAGCCACAGTGTCAGGCACCCAGGGTCAGGCCCTCCCCAGACCATCTGCAAACACAAACATAAGACTGTGTGCGGGAGGGAATATTTACTTCCGGTATAAAAGCTTTCTATTATTTACATGTTTTATAAAATGAAAATTAAAAATAACAGACACATTTGGTGCCTAAAGTGGCACATCCAAACAAATCAGTAGAAAAATAAATGTTCAAGCTATGTGGTTCTAAAGAAACATCACCGGAACAGAGCGGGAGAAATGCAAACATCATTGCAGCAAAGAGGCAGCTGGTGGGGGTGGCCATGAGGCAGCCCTGAGCCCTGTACCTGCTGGAAGGGCTGCCCCAGGGGCCATGAGAGTCCAAGCAAACACAGAAAAGGGGTCCTTGGGTCACGAGTCACGGTCCCAAGCTGCAGAAGCTTCACACCTCTGCACTGCTGTGGTATGTCCCACCTGGGGGCTGTGCTAAGAGCTGAGGGTGGTGGGGTCACCCTGGAGCTGAGCTGGTGCTCCAGGACTTGGTTGTGTCCTTGGAGAAAAAAGAAAGCTAAGCCACTTGTGAAAGAGAAAACTCATTATTGCTATCAGAGAAAAGAGCCCATGGGTTCTTTCTTGGGGTCCCCGATGCCTTCAAGAGAAATGAAGATGCAGGCAGAGGGAAAAGCCATACATTGGATTCTTATCTTCTGTGGACACACGAGAGCTCCCACCTGGCAACCACTTTCTGGGTCACTCTGCCTGGGCCTGCCAGCCTCACCTGGGTCCCCTGGTCCCAGCATGGCATGGTGCTCACATGGCTGGCACTCCCAATCACTCCCCACAGAGCTGGGCCAGGGAGAGGCCTGTGGGCAAGGGAGCAGCTGTGAGAGCAGAGAGCATGACTCCACCACTCCACTCTTCAGCCTGACATGCACAGACCCTCCTGGGACCCAGCGGGGTGGGATGGGAATAAAGGGTGAGGAGCCGCACTTCAGAGCTGACAAGTAGATGGAGCAGACGCAGGGCCACAGCAGCAGTGCCAGCACCGCCAGGGCCTGGACCACAGCAGAGCAGAGGAGACGCTGGCAAGCCCTGTGGCCACAGGCAGACTCTGATCACTGGTCCTGGATTTTGGCCCTCTTGGCTTTCAGGGACAGGTGCTAAGAGAGAAGAGAAAATATGGTGATTGGGGTTGAAAAGACAGAGAAATTTCAGCATAATTCCTACATATAATAGGCCAATTAAAATTCAGTTTAGGATGAACATCCCCCCATAACACACACACATTATCATTCTACCACTGGAAAACCCAGCAGCCCCCACCCACAGCCACTAACATCCTGGCAGGAAAATGGCCCAGTTCCTCCACCTCGCTCAAAAAAAAAGGGGGAGGGGGGACACTGATACCTCCTAATTAGCCCAGTCCTGACTGATACCTCTGTGATATTCTCAGAAAGTGGGGCTAGGAGGCCAGACTCCCCTTTACGAATGAACCACAACCTCTACAGCCTTCAACAGAAATAGCCAAGTTTCATGACAGACAACCTTATCAAACCGTCAAGTCACCTAATTTGTTTTATATCTATAAATCCTGGACAGAGATATCTCAATATTTTAAAGCAGTATCAGCCCAGTAGTATAACAGGAAATCTGACGGGAAAGTTATATAGAAATCTACCAAGCTCAATGAGCCTAAGCAGTGTCAACGAAGACACAGCTACCACCAACTATAGCCCAGTAAATTCTTAGATACTGACTTTATTAACACCATATAACAATCATTTCAGAATGGCCTGAATTAATCTATATTTTGATAATTCCATTTGCCTTTGTGTTGTAACAAATAATATGAAGTAAATTTGTTTGTGCCTACATGAAGGCAGGCTTTGGTGGTAGCTGTGAGACTGGGAACACTGTCAGAGGGGAAGTCACAGTGGTAGTGAGATTGGTGTTTGAACATTCAATGCCTGAAACAGATTTGTAAATTATGGTGTAATAACAAAAACTAGGCGGGGAGGAATCCCCCTTCCCAGCCCTTTTAGATGGCAGGGAAGGGTCTAGGAAAAAAACTGATTGTTACCACAAATGGACAAGTACAGAGCAGAAGTGGGGGCCACAGTTGCACCTGGCTCATGGTTCCTGGGAATTCAGCCCAGAGGACAGTGCCACAGTCAATCAAACTTGGGACAGGCAAAAGGAGCTTCTGAGAGACAAGACCCAGCAGGCCAGCAAGCCCCTCAATATGTGGGGGTGGAAGTCTCCAAGCACACACACAACTCAGGCCTCCAGGCCCTTCCTGAGCAACACTAGGAAGACAAAGGGGCAATGGAGAGCTTGTAAATGGGCTGAGCATAGGGCCTGGGGGGGGGGGGGGGGGGCGCGCCAGATTCAATCCCCAGCACAGCTGTGTGAGATCCAGAAACCCAAATGAAAGAAACAGACCAAAAAGAACAGATTCTACCAGTGTAAGTGGCAGTCAAGCTGTAACCTCACCTTCCTGCACAGAGAGTAACTTAAAAGGGCCAAGCTCCCATTCAAAAGACAAGCACACAGGGCAGGAAATCATGCAAAGGGCAGAGTAGCAGAGTGCACTAACTTGAGTGTCTCATACAGGACCTCAGCCTGACTTCACCATCCTATGCCGAGAACCCAATGGCTTGGGCATGCCACCCTCATGCCAGGGCTCTGCTCTGATGAACTCCACCACCGAACCACATCAAAGCAATGTCCCCACGCCACCTCCGATGCCTGAAATATTCAGTGGCCAAACCCCAGGGCCTCAGGCCCCTGATCCTGTCTGCTGCTGACAGACTAGTACACACTCAGAAACACACATGGTGCAAAAGAACCCCCCTCTCCACCCCTGCATGTCAACCAAGAAGCAGATTGAGTAGGATGGGGTCAGGACTGTGTGGCTGCAGGAAGTCCCTGCTTCTGTGAAACGACGAAGCTGTGGGCATCCTACACCAGCCAAGCAGGAAGTGTTGCACAGACCCCCTAGGGCAGGTGGGCAAGCTGGGAAACACAGAGTGGCAGAGAAGCCTCTGTGCTGGACAGCCAGCCCCCTCCCGCTCAGGCTGTGGGTCTGGCAGCTTCTGGGCCAGGCTTGCGCACACCTCCCTGCATTTACCTCAAGTGACCCTAACAGCTGAGGTCAGACACCCCCAGACTTGGCTGGGAAAAGGGAGATGATGTCACAATGCCAGAAGGACCATTTTTGGTATAATTTCAGGGAAGAATGTTGAGTTTATAAACACAGCTGAGTGTGGGCCTTCTCGGGCCTCTTAGAGGACACGTAGTAATGGAAAGTTCCAAAGGGGCCCAGAACAGAGGCAGGTAGAACAGTGGACCACAGACGGTCTGGGCCCACCACCTCCCATATTTGGAAAATGGCTGGAGCCTAAAGCCTCTCAAAGAAAGCTGACAGAAGTGTCTTTAGATTGCAGTGTTTGAGTACTGCTCAGGGAGGTAGAACTACCTCTCTCCCTGCCTTCAGCTAGAGTCTGACAACCATGTCACTCTCTTCTCTTCTCATGGGCCTTTTTCTAGTCAATTCTCTTGGTTTCTGTGTGAACTTGGTCCCCATAAAGGACAGTAATCTCTGACAGTGACAAAGTGGTGAGAGTGGGAAGATGCTTCCAGAATGCTGCTAGTGAGAGATAAGAATCCAATAGCCCCAGGTAGGCAGTGACAAACATAAACACTGCTCCTCCACCTGCCCATAGAAACTCAGGCCCAGGGCAGGCAAAGAGAACCAGGCAACCAGGTGAAGAACAGCCTGAGGCCAGGATCACTGTGAACAGCCTGCTGGTTTCAGTTCAGCTGGTTGTACTGTACCAGCACAGACCAGAAAGATACAGACATACAGACTTCTCTGGTCCTGATGAAGTAGCAGGTACTGGGCTTCCCTTCCAAGAGATATAAGATGGACAAAGCCTCTGAAACAACTATTTCCAAGGATTTCCAAATTGGGGTGGGTGGGAAGAGGGGGAAGAAAGGGAGAGAGAGGAGAGAGAAGAGAGAAAGAAAGGGAGAGGGCGAAAGAGGGAGAAGGGGAGAGAAAGAGAGAGGGAGAGGAGGAAGAAAGAGGTAGAGAGGGAGAGGGGGAAAAGAGAGAGAGGGAGAGAGAGAAAAAGAGAGATAGAGGGAGAGGGAGACACCAAACACACACTTAAAATGACCTGGATGATCCTTCCAGGACTCCTGGTATGAGCAAGGAGAAGTGCGTGCTGAACTGAGGCCATCATGTCTGGGCAGAGGAGAAAGAGCTGTGTTCAGGGCTGCTAAGGCAACTGGGAAATGCAGGGCAGTATTTATGGGCTTTGGTTTTGTGACCTATCTGTTTGTTGTGCAATAAATGGGTCAATTTTCATAAACATGAAAGAGAGAAAACTCTGCCCCTCTCTGTTCTCCCGCTTACCCCTGGCTCACTCCACAGGGCCTGCATGGAAAGCTGCTACAAGGGATGTCGGTGCTCAGCATCTCCAGCACCTATACCCTGCAGGGCTGACACCTGCCAGGCAGCCTCAGGAGAGAGCACACTTGTCTTTCCTCCTGAGCAGGGTCATCAGGGGCCAGGATCTGTGGGACAGGTCAGGAGGAGCAAGAGAGCAGAGGCACCAACTCTACACTGTTCGAACTTCTGAGTCAGAGGGACTCAATTTCAGGTGCACCGTGTTGACCAGGAGTGGATACTAGCTTGTGTGTAGATGTCCTCTATCAATGAATGGCGCAGTTCTTTTACACAGACAGAGACAGAGCAGCGGTCTCACCCCCTCTGCACAAAGGAGAGAGCATACTAAGAGCATTAAGTTGGAGAATACAGTTTTACTTAAAAGCATAAAGATGCGTGTGCTCGCTTCGGCAGCACCTATACTAAAATTGGAACGGTACAGAGAAGATTAGCATGGCCTCTGCGCAAGGATGACATGCAAAT
Organism: Suncus etruscus; assembly: GCF_024139225.1. NCBI lineage: Eukaryota > Metazoa > Chordata > Mammalia > Eulipotyphla > Soricidae > Suncus > Suncus etruscus. The sequence continues at coordinate 19,314,524 of NC_064856.1, read as the reverse complement.
TCGTGACGTGTTCCATATTTAAAAAAAAAAAAAGCATAAAGACGCGGGTAACAGACAATGTTGGGGCACAGTGTCTGTGTGTTCCTACCGTTCCCTGTTGATAGAAGTGTGGAGCCAGCTCCAACAGCCAAGCAGACTCAATGGCGGTCACATCTCTCATGTAATACTTGGAGGTTTGTATGACTTCATTATAGAGTACCCTGAGGAGAACAGGAAAGAGATCGTGCGTCAGGTGCAGAATTAAGAGCCACAATCAGAATTGCAGGTCTTTCTCCTTCCCCTTCCCTAGGAAGCGATTCTGGGTGACAGGCACTATGCTAAACAAGTACACTTATGTTGCTCACTTAGGCTTCAGCACCTGAGTGGTAACAGCACATCCACTTTTCCAATGAAACTCTGATTTCTAGGACATTTCCATCAGTGGCACAGGAACTTTCAACAGAGCCTAACAATGTCACTAAAAAAAGACAAAACAGATGCATAGCCTTGCCTGACTCTAAAACAGGCAGGGAATGAACTGTCCAGAGATACAAGGGAACTTTCTAGAGTCTTGTTTTGTTTTTGTTTCTGGGTCCACATAGCAGCATTCAGGGCTTTCTCCTGCCTTTGTGGGCTCAGGAAACCATATGGGGTAACAGGGATCAAACCTGGGTCAGCCACATGCAAGGTAAGTGTCCTACCATCGTGCCATCTCTCTGGCCCACTGGAATCATTCTGATAGGAAAACTATCATTCTGAGTATAGGCTACATGAGAATACAGTTATCAATAATCTACTAGAGAAAGAGGGGAAAAGGCTTACCGAGGCTAATATCACTCATGTAAAAGCCTAGACTTTAGGGTTCACATACTAGATATACTAGATACAGAGATTAGCAATAATTCCCCCTCCCAACAAGAACTACCTCAGCACTTGGCACTGTTCCCCAGAACACAATGCCGGGTCAGATGCTGAAGGTGGAACCAGTGAAAGGGGAATGGGGAGCATCAAGGGCTTCCCCATCTCCCTTGATGACAAGAATTAGCTGCAGGGCTAGCTCTACCAGGCAATAAAACAGGAAAGATCAACATCTCTTCCCTTTTTTTGGTTTATGGTTTTTTGGGTCATGCCTGGCGGCACTCAGGGGTTACTCTTGACTCTGCACTCAGAAATCGCTCCTGGCAGGCACAAGATACCATAGGGGATGCCGGAATTCGAACCACCGTCTGTCCTGGGTCAGCTGCGTGCAAGGCAAATGCCCCACCGCTGTGGTATCTCTCCAGCTCCAACATCTCTTCCTTTTAAACATCTCCTAAATTTAATCAGCCATAAGTAAAACTGGTCTTGAACTGAGGTCTGGCTTCCCTCTTCAGATCCCGCAATAGAATAGTCCTATAAAGCCCTAAACTGACTAAGCCCCTCTCTCTTTCTCTCTCTCTCTTCTCGCTCTCCTCTCCCTGTCTCTCTCTCCCCTCTCCCCATCTCTCTGTCTCTCTCTCTCTCCCCTCTCCCTGTCTGTCTCTCTCTCTCTCCTCTCTCTGTCTCTCTCCCCCTTTCCCTGTTTCTATCTCTCTCTTCTCTACCTCTGTATCTGTCTCTCTCTCCTTCCCTGTTTCTCTCTCTGTCTCTCTCTCCTCTCTCTGTCTCTCTTCCCCCTCCCTGTCTCTCTGTCTCTCTTCCCCCCCTCCCTGTCTCTCTGTCTCTCTCTCCCCCTCCCTGTCTCTCCCCCTCCCCCCCTCTCTTTCTTTCTTTCTTGGTCTCAAGGGCCCATAGCTGCACTGCTTACAGGATCATGGCCGATTCATTTATCTATCAAGAAAGATCTCAAACTCTCCTCTCTACTAAGTTACTCAGAGGCTATTCAGCAGTTGCTGGACCTCAGCTTGTACCTCACACAGCAGGACCAAGCAGGACTAGAAACTGTACTTCTAATGAATCCCCAGTCAGGCCAGTCAGGGCCACACTTTAAAGACTAGTGCTCTAAGGTACACACAGGGCTTGTATACACTCCACCATAATCTGCCATTAGTGCCCTCCCTCTAGCCACTGCACCATAACCCCACCCTTTCTTCTCCAATATCTGATTAGAAACAAGTTGTTTTTAAAATGTTCAATCCAGGGGCTAGTGCAACAGTATTCAGTGATGGCTAACCTTTTTGAGCCCGAGTGCCCAAACCACTGCACAATGCCTGGTCCTCCCAATGGCCAGCCTGGCCCTGTTACCAGGTGAGCTGCAAAGCAGACACCGGCATACTCGCCTCCAGCCGAGCTGAACATCTTAATTGTGAACCCCTTCCCGAGTGTCAGCTGCAAGGCCTTCTCGTGCCACTGCTGGCACGTGTGCCATAGGTTCACCATCGAGGGTATAGATAGTAGGGCACTTGCCTTGCACTCAGTCAAACTAGGTTCAATGGTCCCCGAGCACTATCTGAAGTGATTCCTGACTGTGGAACCAGGATTAAATAAATTCTGAACATAATTGGTGTGACAGCCCCCAAAAATAAAATAAAATACTCAGATCTCATATGGTCCCCAAGCATGCCAGGAGCAATTTCTAAGTGCAGAGCCAGGAGTAACCCGAGTTCCGCCAGGTGTAGCCCAAAAACAAAAAAAATATTTTTTGTAAGATACAATATAAATCGATTACTAGAGGAAGGATCACATTTTTAAAAACAAAATACAAGCCTCAATTTTTTTTATTATCAATTAGGTAAATTTAATCTACCAAATGGCTAATTTGAGGCCAGAGACAAAGCAAAATGGACTGGAGTAAACAGACAGCATGCAAGGTTTTTTTGTGGGTTTTTTTTGGTTTTTTTTTTTTTTGGGTTTTTGGTTTTTGGGTCACACCCAGCAGTGCTCAGGGGTTACTCCTGGTTCTAGGCTCAGAAATTGCTCCTGGCAGGCTTGGGGGACCATATGGGATGCCAGGATTCGAACCACCACCCTTCTGCATGCAAGGCAACTGCCTTACCTCCATGCTATCTCTCTGGCCCCAGCATGCAAGTTTTGATCTTAGTTTGATTCCAGAATTTGGCCCCCCAACACTACCAGGAATGATACCCCCACCCCTAGCACAAGCACTGAGCTGTGAGTAGCTCCTGAATATTGCCAGCTACAAACCAAAATTCCAAACCAAAATCAAAAAGGGGTCTCTGTCTATTTTCAGAGCCCACTCACTCCTCCCCTTCATAAATAGCATCAGTGTCTCACCAATACTCTCTGCAAAGATTATAGCTTCTTTCTCTCTAGCTCTGCCTGTGACTGTGTTGGTCTACGTTCCCTACATGGGCCTTTCCACCCACACACTTCAGGTCCAAAGCAAGGCCATCCCCCAGCCCGCACTCCCATCCCACAAGGCTGGCTCTTATTCTCCTCAGGACTCACCAATCAAAGCTTTTTCTCCAACACACTAACTTTTGTGTTTCTGTTAGGACTGTAGGCTGGACCCCAAGCCATGTTTGCAAAGCTTCACCAAGCCCAAGTCAGCAGCCCCCAAATAGGATAAAACTGAGTGAGGAGTATCACCATTGGTAGAAGAGCTCTGAGGAAGCTGAAATTCTATGTTACATAGGCACAAATGGACAGGTGGCACTAGGAGGGGCCTCAGGAACCCTGAGCTGAATGAGTTCTAGCAAGGCCTGCAAAGTGAGGAGGGGCTTACCATCGAGGAGGCTTCTCGGCATAGAGGACAGAGGCTGGATGGATGTGTAATTCATGATCATCACGGATGGTCCTAGGGAAACAGAAGGGTGTGTCACTGACACATGTGCCACAAGACTCCCCACATATGCTCACTATAATAAAAAAAAAAAAGGCCAATGGGGCCATCACAGGGACCACACTGTCCTTCCATCTCTGCTATGGCTACCCCCTTGCTGCCTTCAGAAATGAAGACTAAACCACGCAGCCAGAACATACTGGCTATCTTCCATGGGTGTTCCTTCAGAACCATTTCTGGTTGCTAGAAATAAAAGGATTGTATCTACAAAGTGAAACAGCCAGGAGAAAGGGTCTTGGGGAAGTAACCATGGAGTTAGAGGTGAGGCAGGTAGCTCATTAGATGGCATTTCAAATTCCAACTCAATATGAGACCTAACAACCTGAGTAACTAATACATGGCTCTGAGTCTACAGACAGAAAGAGATTAAGAGTAGAGACCATGGATTGGCACTGTCCAAATCACAGTCAGGGAGTGTTTCTGTGGGTGCCTGAGACTTGGTGTATGAGAACAACATGGTTCAAATATCAAAGACACTAACCAGAGAAATTTGAATGCCAGGAGATTCTGCTAAGAAATGGTCTTGAGAAGAATGGGGGTCATCAAATAGATGACAAAATAAGGGTGTTTCATTTATGATAAAAATTTTCAACAATGGGGGCTGAAGCAATAGCACAGTGGGAAGGGTGTTTGACTTGCATGCAGTCAATCCAGTGTTTAATTCTCAGCATCTCAGATAGTCCTCTGAGACTGCCAGGAGTAATTTCTGAGCTTAGAACCAAAAGTAAACCCTGAGCGCCACCAGTGTGGCCAAAAAAAAAAAAAAAAAGGCAAAAAAATCTTAAAAGATGGGACTTGAAGGAACTTTACTTAATATAGTCAAATCATTTACCACACTCAATGGGGGAAAACCCCTTTCCTCTAAGATCTGGCACAAGACAAGGTTGTCCACTCTTACCATTTCTCGTCTATATATAGTACTAGTATTTACTATGGCAATTAGGCAAGAAAAATATATCGAAGATACACAGATAAGAAAGAAAGAAGTCTGGAGCCGGAGAGATAGCATGGAGGTAAGGCATTTGCCTTGCATGCAGAAAGACAGTGGTTCGAATCCCAGCATCCCACATGGTCCCCCGAGCCTGCCAGGGGCGATTTCTGAGCACAGAACCAGGAGTAGCCCCTGAGTGCTGCCGGGTGTGACCCAAAAACCAAAAAAAAAAAAAAAAGGAAGAAGTCAAGCTCTCACTGTTTCTCTCTCCTCTTTCCTCCTCCTCTCTCTCTCTCTCTTCCTCCTCTCCCTTCCTATTGTAAACCATAGTTTACAATTCTGTTACTGCAAGCTTTTTTAAGATTTCTGCTTTAGCAAGCAGCCTCATATAGTGCCAGGTTACCTGTAAGCTCCTGTTGAATGAAACCTTGCTGCATTGGCAAAGAATCCCGCCACGATGCACCTCAGAACAGGATCTGGATCACCTGTACAGGGCAGTAAACAGAAAGGAATAAGACCCCTGTCTACACTGGGCTGTGCTGGAACACAGAGGACCCAGACACAGGTTCACTGCAGACTGCTGTGAGTCCTCAACAGCCCAGTCCTCTGCTCTCCTGGGCTGGAGGCCTGCCTTGCCTGTCTCCCTCTCCTGCCCTACACTACATTCTTACCAGCAATGTCTTGGCAAAAAGGTACCTCGTCCCTTACTGCACATGTGTTTGATTACTACCTAATGTCTTCTTGGGTGAATTTTCTATTTTTTTTCTTTTGATCTGTCTATCAATTTGGAAACTAGTGCTCTTTGTTAATGCATTACATAGACTCATTCCGTAGTATTACAGCTTTTAGATTGTTTTCTCATGCTGCTAACAATATTTTCACTAGTTGCTTTTTTTTAATCTTGTAGTTTTAGATTTATATGTATTTTATCAAACCTCCGTGGTTTTCTCTATTGTTCCTGGGCATGAATAGGATCAGTCACGATCACATTTCTAACCATATTCTGATTCAAGATCCAGTCCCTTCTCTACAAGTGTCAATTGAAAATCTTCATGTAGAAGAAATCATGCATCTTATCAGAGCACTTTCATTTCTATAGGGGTGAAAATTGGTATTTAGGGAGAGTTAAGCTATGACGATGGCTACAGCCTTCAAAATCCAGCTCTATCTCACAAAATCTCGTTTCTTAGTATTGCACTTCTCACATCACAAAGATTCAAAGTTCAGGTAACTTTTCTCCTGGGTGGGGATGGGGGTATGAAACCCAGGTGAATAAACACAGATGCAGAAGTCAGAGTGTTAACTCTGTAAGGCCAAAGCAGCCTGTTAGCTTCTCCTCATTAGCTTCCCCTGGAAGTTTCTGGTTTCTCTCAAAAACAACTTCTAGCCCAGGTTCTAGGTCTAAATTCTTTCCTCTATAGTGAACTTACCCATGAAAATGCCCTGAACTCCAGCAGGAGTTCCACACCATTCACTTGACTCCAGTCCTCCTTGCCTCACTTGCGCTCTGCTTTCTATTCCCACTCATCGCAGTCACCACTTGAGGCCGAAATGGACAAACCAAAGGCATTCTTGCCTCCACATCCCGCCCTCTTTATAACTAGGGCAGTCACCAATGCTAGGTTGCCTGTTCCTTCAACCTCCAAGAACAGAACATCTTGTAGTACAGTATGTTTGTCTAACTGTAAGCTACAGAACCATTCTCTCCACTGCACCAACTCTGGGTAAGACCAGGTCTTCATCATTCTGTAATTGTATACAAAGTCAAAATAAGGTTTTGACATAAAACTGTCTAAGTTTGAGCTATAACTCCACTCAACTCTCACAGTGTAACTTTCAGCAAGTTCCTCTGTGTCTCTTAGCCTCCTCCTTCTCATCTCTAAAATGGACAGGACAGCAGCGTTTATTTCACTGCATCAGTGTGGAGCAGGAAGGGATCAATATAGGGCTACACTATGGATGCTGCCTGGCTTACCAGAGATACTCCAGAGATGTCCACAAGGACTTGCTGAGTGAAAGAACAGCAGTATTTGGCACAAGACAGTACTTATTTGACAACTATGGAATTTGCATCACGTAGGACTGAGTGTCTGCCTGGGCTGGGCAAATCTGGCCTGTTGGCCAGTCACCAACTGTGCAGCCCAGAACTTCACTGAATTTCTCAGGACCTTACAGTAGCAAAGACCCTAGTCCCCCTCCACCTCACAGAGCAGGAGATGAGCAGGACAACAGTGGGAGGAGCCCTGGCACACTCTCTGGTGTGTTTTCAATCCCCAGGAGTCAATGTTGTTGACAAGAGTCCAGGTCTGATGTAATATTTCTGATTAATCCAAGGGGCTGCCAGGATGAACACTAAAATGCTAGCACAGATCCTGTTTGGTTAAGACCTGGGTTTCACAAATAAGTATAATTTATTTGTAACAAGCATGAACAATACCCACTTAAAGGTATTATGTCTGGCAAATCCTACATGGGAAATTTATTATATAAAGGGCACCAAAGCAGATGTTCACTATTCCTAAGTGTTTTCAGGGGCTACTGGAATAGCAAATATTTTTTAAAGAAAGGAGAACCCTCAGAATCAAAAATTATGTGGGAGGGGGATAGAGGTGGAGAAATACTCTCCTTTCCCAGATTGCTTTTCACCAGTGTAGGAAATGCCAGCAGGGCAGCTAGTAGGGGGAGAGCCTGGGAGAGCAGGAGCACACTTGAAGGCTGGCAATGCAAGGGCCAATGTAAGCAGTGCTCACCTTCGCTGGAGTTCTTGGGTACCTGGAACTTGATGAGAAGCTTCTTTAGTTGTTCTCGCACAGTCGAAGCTCGGACTAGACCCTTGTAATTCAAGAAATGTTCCTGACACCACTGTGAGCTCTTATTGTGCTATGGAAGACCCAGACAGGGGAGGATAAGGAGATAAGTTACAGGTGCTAGATGCCCCCCGCCAGGGAGCAGATCTCCCCACTTCCACTCCTCCCTAACAGGCCCCATAAGCCCCAAAACTCTCCAGGTGAACTCAGCACACTCTACACAAACACACAAGTGTCACCTCACTACAGAGAGTCCTACAAAGAGTCTACAAAGAGGCCTTCCAAAACTTAAGCACCCGCATGAGAGGCAGGCTAGTAGAAAGAACAGCTTCTCTGAAGCCCTACACCAGCCAACTTCCCTTCTGCAGAGCCTGAGTGAGTTGATCACCTTGTTTAACTACTGGCAACCAATTTCACACTTACCAACTTAGAAATTATTATTTGTCTCCACTACATGATTTTTTTCTAGCAATAATGCTTCAACATTTCTTTCCACATCCCCTTCTCCCTTTCCACATCCTAATTTTCCTATGGTGTGGTGTCAGAGATTAAACCAAGGAATTGGACATGAACTTTATGTCCTATATTAAGTTATTACTATATGAATAACCTCTAAAGTCATATTCTAAGTCAGGAAGTAAAGTGTGCTAAGTAATAAAATTTAAATTAGAGGCCATTGATCAGACAGCAAGTAGGGCACTTGCCTCACATTTGGCTGACTCAGGTTCAATCCTTGGCGTCCCATATGGTCCTCTGAACTTCACCAGAAGTAGCCCTGAGGGCAAAGCCAGGAGTTAAGTACTGGGCACTGCAGTTGTGGCCCAAAAACAAAACCAAAATGAAAAAAAGAAAGAAAATATAAATCATAGCAGATTTTCCAAAAAGAGAATAGAATAATAGTGCCATTCTACAGGCAGAGGAAAGTTCTCATTGGAGAATGCACTGTTTGTAAAATGAATTTTTACCTACTTAACCCATAATTAATAATCTCAACAATACATTTGTCTGGTTTTTATGAAACATCTCCCTCAAATCAGTTAGACATTTGTTCTCTCCTAAGAAAAGATTTAGAAAATGAATGTGAGGCATTGAAAAATCTAAAATATCTAATTTTCCCCTTCTATCATTTCCTTTATAGGAGGTTTCTTTTTCCATTGTTTCCATTATCTCTAGATCTATTTGCTATTTTTTTGTTTTGTTTTGTTTTTTGATTTTTGGGCCACAAATGGTGACACTCAGGGATTACTCCCAGCTCTGCACTCAGAAATCGCTCCTGGACTGGGGGAGGGGGGCACATAGGAGGCCAGAGATTGAACCTGGAATGGTCCTAGGTGGGCAGCGTGCAAGGCAAATGCCCTACCATGTGCTAGCACTCTGATCCCTATTAGCAATTTTTAGTGACAACTTTCTGCTGTATTATTGCCTTTAATTTGTAGACTAATAAGCACCACAAAAGTTAGCATTTCCAAGGCTAATGACAGTATGTGTGAAGAGACCTGAGTATCCTCAAGTGATGCTAAGTGTGGCAGTCAGAGGAAAGGTGACCGGTGCAGCCTGAACTCTCCGGCACAGCTCTGCAGCTCCTACCTAGACTTATTTACTTTCCACCTAACAGTAAATAGAATAGAACTTCTACTCATAGGCCACTGCAATGGGTGGGCAGGCTAAGAAAGCTGGCAGAGCTAGCTGAAAAGAGAAGTGTTCAAAACAGGAAGCCAGAACACAGGAATCCTAGTATTCTACTAACACATTCCTTCTGTGGGCCAGAAGGAAAGGTCATGGTCTGACAGGAGGACACCCTGGTCTCATGGCATTTGACATGCACTGAAATTCTGGAAGCATGGCTGGCAGACCAGTCTCAGGGGCTGTGCTTACTTTGATGAACGCTTCGTACACATTGAGCATGGTGAGATGATCCCCCTCCTCCACAGCGAATCTTCGGTGCACACGCATCTGGGGAGATGACAGGACACTGAGAAGCGGGCCTGTATCTCTGAGATGGGAAGGGACAGTACAGGGAGCAGCACCTGGACAGAGGAATCAGAGATCTGGCCTGTGGAAGTTCCAGCTCTGCCGATACATGCAAGGCCTAGGATGGGTTACCTCATCCATCTCAATGTCCTCACCTGGTGAATCTGGAAATTAAACCACTCTAGCAAGAATACTGAGGGAGATACTTGCCTGCAGTGCCCCCGGCACTGGAGCTGAATGAACACCAATGTCCTAGTCTCACTCCCCAACTAGCCAGTTTCTTCACTTTTCTCAAGAACACTCTCATCTGCCCTCAACTGAGTGAAAGCTCCATGAGAACAGAGGCTGCCACTTGGTACAGGGTGGCCTCCTGGTCCTTTCACATCTTCCTCCCCTGAACACTGTTTTTGTGAGACCCTGGGCAGTGCCATTTGTTCGCGAGTTCATAGAGCAGCATGCACAGAACAGACAGATCTGCAAACTCACTTATTAGCTTCAGACTTTCTCCCTACATCAGATAGCACATACTTATACAATCTTTCTTCCTCCCAGAATCCCGCTCTCTTTCTGCCTTTCTGATGCTTACTGAACACCACTCAGGGACCAGGACCCACTCTGAGTACATGAAATCTGACATGACCACAACAGTGGGGGGACAAAAGCAACAAACAAACATACAGGGAGGCAGCAAACTAATACTGAGAGATGACTGGATCTGGGGGAGATAATATATCAGGGATGGATTGAGGAGTTCCAAATGCTAAACTTTATTTCCCTCAGCCTATCCCAAGAAAGACTTGTCAGAGATTGACAGAAAAGCAAATGAGCCAGCAAATATGGGCAAAGGAAAAACCTTGGCTCCAGCCTCTTCCCTGCTGCACGGCTTCTAGCTTGCCCACAGGAACCAAAGAGGTCCTGGTGACCCGCATTGAACCACATGCCTCACCTGTATGGGGCTCCCAATGCCTTGCCTTATGCTTGATCTTTCCAACATTCACTCTCTCAGCTGTCCCTGATGCTGGGCCTTCTGCAGGTCTGGTATCGACTTTACTGATTTTCAGCACAACCAAATGGGGCAGGCTCTGCCTAAACACCAATTCCTTAGGTTCACTTGTGTGCTCACCAGGACTGTGCCTACCAGGATTGCCCTTACTAGAAAGTCGGGCAGATGATGGCTGAGATGAGAGGCTCTGGACTGCCTGCCCAGCCCTGGCTGTGCAACCCGGAAGTAGTTATCTGACCTCTCTAGGCCTCCATCTCTAACCACAAACCATCAGTATCTACTCCCTAGGACAAAAGTAAAATACAAAATGATTTACGTAATGCATTGGCACTTGTTTAGATATCTCTACCATCAGCCTTTTTCAGGGGTTTTGATAAGGGAAACCAGAGTAAAAGAGATGGGAATGAAGACCTCTGGGACATGGGACTTACTGCTTGATTCTTCTGGTTGGAGGGGACTACAAAGATATTCTGGATCTGCATCATGGCAGCAATGCTCAGGATTTCCTGTGAGCAGCCAAAAGTTCCTAGGAAGCAAAAAGCATACGTGATTCCAATTTACCACACATCTATGAGCAACAAAGATGTGGCCCTGTTATTTAGTTTCTTAGGATTATACTTGGGATCCTCTTTACTCTGACAAGTGCAGTGTCAACTACACAGTCAAGATGAGGAGAGACCAGGATAGACTCAGAGCGGGATAGTTGGACACTCTGTTTACTTCATAATTGCTCTGACTTGTATGTGGACAATGGGGAGTCCTAGGAGTGGGGGAAGTTAGGTCTCTCTGACTGATGGCCCAGCCTCACCTGGCATAACTTTGGTCTCGCTAGCCTAGAGCAACTCTCACAGGAAACAAACCAGAGTTTACTGAAGTAATGACGACTAATTCTGAATCAAAGTTAGCAATACACCCCAACTGGCATTTCATGAAAAGCTCCTTCACGACTCTAAGTATTAGCAGGCCTTCTTTTCTTCCTCAGGCAGCACAGGATTCAGGGAACTAATTCAGGGGACTCAGAAAATAAAATCCATGAAAACTGAGATCTCCACCCACCTGATTCAAGCAGCATCTTTGCAAACATGGGATTTAGAGGAAACTCAGCTATTCGCATGCCAAGTGGTTCAGTAAGGCGACAGTCTTTGTCCAAACCTGCCATGAGAACAACAAATATCAGAAGCATGCAACATCACGCTGGAAGATGCAAAGTTGCTGAAAGAATGACAGATGATGTATGCTTTGAAAAAAGAAGACAAGGTATACACAAATGAATCAGCCTGGCACCACACTGCCTTACATTAAAATGAAAAAGGGCAGGGCCGGAGAGATAGCATGGAGGTAAGGCGTTTGCCTTTCATGCAGAAGGTCAGTGGTTCAAATCCCGGAATCCCATATGGTCCCCTGAGCCTGCCAGGAGCGATTTCTGGGCACAGAGCCAGGAGTGACCTTTAAGCGCTGCCAGGTGTGACCCAAAAACCAAAAACCAAAAAAAAAAAAAAAAAAAAAAGAGGGCTAGAGATGTGGTATAGCAGTAGATCACTTTGCCTTATATGTGTGAAGCTCTGAATTCAAGTCCCAGCAGAGCATTTTTAAAAAAAAAGTACAGCAGGTAGAGCACTTGCACTGCACACAGTTAATCAGGGTTCAATTCCTTGCACCCATGGAGTACAGAGCCAGAAGTGAGCCCTGAGCTCACTGAGTTCTGAATGCTGCTCATGTTTAAAAGACCCTGGAAATGGTTTCTTCATCAAGGAAATAATAAGGCCTCTATTGTCAGTCTCCTCACTCAGAGTATCCTCTGCCTGGTCCCACTTACCCAAATCATTTCCCACAGGCCCTACAACCAAACAGGCCAATACTCAAAAAAAGAGTCTTTTCTTTTCTTTCTTTCTTTCTTTTGTGTGTGTGTGTGTGTGTGTGTGTGTGTGTGTGTGTGTGTGTGTGTGTGTGTGTGTGTGTGTGTGTGTGCCAATACTCAAAGAGTCTTGTCTTTTCTTTTGTGTGTGTGTGTGTGTGTGTGTGTGTGTGTGTGTGTGTTGTTTCTTTGGGGGAGTCTCTCAAACAGTGGCCAAGAGGCATGGAGCAATTCATGTTTAGCATTAGCACTAGGGGCTAAGGATGTAGTGTTGTCTCAGCCTTGTGATACCAAGGACAATCAGGGCTACCCCTTTGTTGTTCGGGAATCTCCGGAATCACAGTCAGTAAAGCTAAAGAGGCCAGGCGTTGGCAAGGATCAAACTCAAGTCAGGTGTATGCAAGGCACGTGCCCAGAGACCTGGACTATCTCCCAGTTGCACCAGTGCATTTTCCTCAGGTTCCCCAGCAACCTGGCCTCAGCTCATTTTTCCATGAGATGAATGTAGCTCATCCCATTACAGAGTATTCCAGGAAACTGTACTTCCCAGTTCTACTATGTGCCTGAGAACAAGAGATAATCACTCTTCACCACCCACTCTATTCAGAGTGGGAGGACTCTATACAGACCCACTGGCAGGTATTGTAAACCACCAAAGATCTTTTAAATCAATTACTATTTTATTCCTTAACAAAGGAGTTATCACAAACATAATAAATAAAGGAAGACCTCCTACCTCACCCTGTATCAAAAACAAAATGACTGAGATGGGAAAGATGACTTAAAGAGCTGGAACAGCCTTTGCATGTGGGAGGTCCAGGTTCAAACCAGGGAACTGCATGATTCTCTGAATATTGCCAGGAGTAATCCCACATCAATAAGTCCAAAAGTACCACAGCATGTGGGCCCCACCCAATTCCACATGGATTTAGTATCTATTAATATATGCTAAAACTATAAAAATGCTTCAAAGAAAATCTTCATCCCCACAGATCAGGAAATCATTTGTTAGATATAATGTTATAACAACTTACAAAAATATTAATTTGGCTATATAAAAACTGGAGAGATAGAACAGGTGTTAAGCTTTATCTGCGGAAAATAAAAAACCTGCATATGAACAAGCTGTATCCATAGTGTTTAAATAAAAATTAAAATAAAAAACAGGATTAAGGTACTTGTATTGACTATAGCTTATTTTAGTTCAATCCCTGACACCACATATGGTCCCCGCAAGCAATGCCAGGAGTACCTCTGAGCAGAGTCAGAAGCAAGCCATGAACACAGCCAGAAGTGATTCAAAAACCCCAAATTTTTAAACCAAAAGTCTTTTCTAGCAATGATACTAAGAAGAAAGTGAAATACCAACCCACAGAATCAAAGAAATATTCATAAATCAGATCTGAGAAGAAACTCACAATCAGATATATAAAGAACTACTCCAACTTAATAACAAAAAGAAAAATGCTATATGAAAATGGGAAAGGAGTTAACTAAACATGTCTCCAAAGATAATATACAAATGGCCAACAAGCATATGAAAAGGAATTCAACATCATTAGTCATTAGGGAAATACAAAGCAAACCATAAGACATACTTGCACATCCATGAGGATGGATAAAATACAAGAACAGATAATAATGGTAAGTACTTAAATCCTCACACACTGAAAGCTTGAACATGAATGTTTTGAGAGGCAGCACATTAACCAAAAAGGGGAAACCACCCAAATGCCCATCACCTGATGAAAGGACATGCATAATTTGCAGTAGAGATGCACAATGAATAATGTCCAACAATAAAAAGAAATGAAATCCAACCCGTGTGACAACATAAAGAAATCTCAAAACAAAATACAGGGTGAGGGCCCGGAGAGATAGCACAGCTTGCCCTGCAAGCAGCCGATCCAGGACCAAAGGTGGTTGGTTCGAATCCCGGTGTCCCATATGGTCCCCCGTGCCTGCCAGAAGCTATTTCTGAGCAGACAGCCAGGAGTAACCCCTGAGCATCGCCGGGTGTGGCCCAAAAACCAAAAAAAAAAAAAAAAAAAAAAAAAACCAAAATCCCAAAAAAAAAAAAAAAAAAAAAAGATACAAAAGGACAAAATGAATCCAAATCAATAAAAAAAAAATTTTTTTTTTTTTTTTTTTTTTTGTGTGTGTGGTTTTTGGGTCACACCCGGCAGTGCTCAGGGGTTATTCCTGGCTCCATGCTCAGGAATTGCTCCTGGCAGGCACGGGGGACCATATGGGACGCCGGGATTTGAACCGATGACCTTCTGCATGAAAGGCAAATGCCTTACCTCCATGCTATCTCTCCGGCCCCTAAAAAAAAATTTTTTAATTTAAAAAAACAAAAGGACTCCAAGCACATATCTGATGATGCCGTGTGGAAATAAATTCCTGAGTTTCCTGGACAATGACCAAACCAAAAATTTTTTTTCTGAAAAATGCACATATACCAAAAAACTTTGTTAGTTTGTCTCTTGTCATAGTCACCCAATTTTCTTAAATTTTGTCTCAAAATGTGTTTTTTTTTTTTTTTTTTTTTTTTTTTTGGTTTTTCGGGCCACACCCATTTGATGCTCAGGGGTTATTCCTGGCTACGCACTCACTCAGAAATTGCCCCTGGCTTAGGGGGACCATATGGGATGCTGGGGGGATCGAACTGTGGTCCTTTCCTTGGCTAGCGCTTGCAAGGCAGACACCTTACCTCTAGTGCCACCTCGCTGACCCCAAAATGTGTTTATTTTTAAGATGTTAATTTTTTGTTTGTTTTCTACTTAAGTACAATGGAAATAAATGTTTGTCCTTATTGGCTTTCAAAAACAGTTTTATCAAATCTGCTAAGGTGCTTAAAGTTTTGTTTTTGGTTTAGTTTATTTTGCATTCTTATTTGTTATTCATTAAAAATTAAGCTATTTTTCTTTTTTTAAAGGAAAAAAAAAGGACAAAACTTTTACTAAAATACAAAACTGAGTATTTTATATTCTATTTTATAAACTGGCGGTAACATTCAGGGAAAGACCTGGACTTCCAAAAGGGGTAAATTCAGACTATGGTTTAGGCTCTTCTGTAACAAGATGTTTTCTTGCCCACAACCTCTGGTTGTGCCCAGAATAAATTAAGGGCCTTAAAGAGAAAACAATGAGCCACAGACTTCAGGATGAGAGAGGAGACTGAGAGAAAGGTTAGGAGAGGTAACATCCAGAGAGGGAATCTTGAATTAGGTCACAGGGCAACTTCAGGAGATCTCTTAGAAGTACAGCACTGATATGGTTATTACTAGCTTTTGTGTACTGACATATTCTATAAATTCACTGTCATAACTGGGCTTTATGTGCTCTTAATCTCTTTATGGTTGCCACCTTCTAATTTTGATAAAGCTTAAAGATTATTAAGAAGGATTATATATGGAAGAAGCCATCCCGTTCCTGAAGATACAAAGAATCCTACAGTAAATATGAACTCACTAAAATCCCTTATTAGGAAACAAAGCAGAGATCACATAAGAGACATACCTCCCAGAGCATAGAGTAACTCCAATGCTTGAACCATCGATTGTGCTGGAGGGGGCTGTAAAAAAACATAAAAAATCCTCCTCAGTTAATTCCAGTAACAGACAAAAAAGCAAGACTACTTCCCATTCAACTCCATTTTTCCCAATGGCCTGCCCTGTTCTTCACCCTCTATGCCTTTTTTTTTTTTTTTTTTTTGGTTTTTGGGCCACCCCCGGGGGGGGGGGGGGGATATGGGACACCGGGATTCGAACCAACCACCTTTTGGTCCCTGGATCGGCTGCTTGCAAGGCAAACGCCGCTGTGCTATCTCTCCGGGCCCACCCTCTATGCTTTAATGCACATTAAGCTTTGTGTTTTCTCCACATAGGAATAAATCACAGAGGCCCACTTCCAATTCACCAAGTCTTTGAAATTTTCTCACTATTAATCAAAATAAATTTCTTGTACTTCCCCCAAATATCCAGGGTTTTTTCCTCCCTTTGAATTAACTTTTCAGGAGAAAGTTCCCTAAGAGTTACAGGCATTTGTATAGTGCCAAAAATAATGCCAGGAAATCCTTCATTAAGTCTGAAAACAAACTAAAAAGTCTTTTCTACAAATTATGTAAACTTTGGATCTTATCAGATTTCTTTATATCTGATCACTGAATTAGCATAAAACAGCACTGTACATCCAACTCAATCTACATTTGTCTTTCTGTTAGAAGCTAAACATACTCTAATATGAGTTTACTATTTGTGCTACCCTCTTTTCTGTAGTTTTCTTTAGTAGGTATTTGATTTGTTCTAAATGTTTGAAAACACTAGCTTTTGTGCTATTGAGCTGACATTTGTCATGCTTAGCTTTCACAGATCTTTAATTTGCATGTATTGCTCCTCTTTCCTAAATTCTATATTCTACATTCTTATTCTATAAACCAAAAAGCAAAGGGTTCTTCCATATTTCCAATAAACAAACATCGGTTTTCTTGAGAAGACTGATATTCTTCTATGCCTTAACTATCCTAAGCATAAAGCATGTAGTATTAAGGACTATATTATCCAAGCATCCAGATTTGTATTTTAAGACCATTTTGTAGAATAAATCTAATGTGCAAGTCTGCAAATTCTACAAATCCAAGAAGAAAATGAGTGACTGTTAAATGACCCAGATATAAAGAAACATTTGTCAATCACAGAAGAACAGAAGAAATAGCAGCAAAGACAGGAAGGCTTTACTGCAGAAATACTATCTGATCTTAAAAATAATGGACAACTACAAATAAATGCAAAAAGAAACTTGGAAAAAGTACTACACACAAATAAAGAATAAATTATAGAACACTTAAAGAACTTATAAAAATGACTGACAAAGATAAAAAAGATAAATGGCTTAACAAATCAGAACAAGGGCAAGAAAAATAGTACAGGGGTTTAGGTACTTGTAGCCAAGCCCAGTTTCACCCCCATTGCTACCTATGGCCAGTCCTTTGAGAACAGAGCCAGCATCAAGTCCTAAGCACTGCTGGTGTGGACCCAAAACAAACAACAAGAACAAAGCAAAAGAAATATAAAATAGTCAATGATAATTTTTTATTATAGGTTTTTGGTGGGGGGTACTGTTGTTGCTGTTGTTATTCGGGGGGGGGGGGTTCTTGAACATACTCAGCAGCGCTCAAAGATTACTCCTGACTTTGCACTCAGAAACTACTTCAAGAGGGCTTGGGGAACCAAACGAAATGCCAAGGATTGAACCTAGGTCAGCTGTATGCAAGCCACCCCGTTGTGTTATCACTCTGGCCCCATTAAAGAATTTTTTTTTTGTTTTTTTTTGTTTTTTGGGGCCACACTCGGCGGTGCTCAGGGGTTACTCCTGGCTATCTGCTCAGAAATAGCTCCTGGCAGGCACGGGGACCATATGGGACACATGGATTCGAACCAACCACTTTTGGTCCTGGATCGGCTGCTTGCAAGGCAAACGCCGCTGTGCTATCTCTCCGGGCCCTAAAGAATTTTTTAAAAAAGATACAGATAATAGTTCCCACTCACCCACCACCACCTCAACTAAATGAACAAAACTCAAGAAGAAAAATAAAAAGGGCAAAAAAAGAAAAGAAAAGAAAAGAAAAGAAAAAGGGCAGGACAGAGGCACAAGATGTCAGCATTCATTCTCTGCTTGAGTTTGCTCTGGACTAGTGTCCAAGACAGAGAAATAATAAATAATTATGGCCCACTGATCCAGTAATTCTACTCATAAAAAATGGCCTTCAAAACCTATGAGAAATGCAATCAGCCTCAGGGACATTCCCTGAGGTTCTCCTAAGACGCTCCCATACCCTCACCAACCCGTCATGAGGTTCCAACTTCTAGCCTCCTCATCAATTCAATGGCCTGACCCTCCCAACCTGCTGATGAAACCTGGATTTCACAAACAACTTTGAAACTCAGGTAGTAGAGCACATAACCACAACATAACCATTCTTCTTAACCTCTCTTTACCATAACCTCTCTACTCTAATTGCTTCATCTGGCTGTACCCCTCCGCCCTGCACAGGGCCTAGCATAGAACACACATAATGTGTGCAGAAAAAGTGGAGAGGTGGCAGGTTCGGAAACAATGTCCACACCTCCCCAGAGCAGCCCAGGTGTCCCCTGGCCCCAGAGAGAAGACCAGACTTACTGACATGAAGTGAAACCTGAGGACATTGTCAATTCCTAGCGCCTTCAGCTGCAGGATGACGGGTGCCAAGTTGCTCCGTTGCATCTCGGGAACTGTACTCTGGGGCAGCTGTTCAAAGGCTTCCTCTGAGGAGAGGAAATCAGAACTATCTGAGCTCAAATGTCACAATCTAATGAGATTATGCCAAAAGGGCAGTTTTTCTCCTCCACCATGATGCTCGAAGAATCTAGTATTATCATGACAAAGAGCCATGATATTACTAAAAAGCCATATTCAAAAAAGATCATCTTGGGGGGATCGGAGAGATAGCATGGAAGTAGGGTGTTTGCCTTGCATGCAGAAGGACAGTGGTTTGAATCCCAGCATCCCATATGGTCCCCTGAGCCTTTCTTTTAGAAGGAGTAATTTCTGAGCGTAGAGCCAGGAGTAACCCCTGAACATTGCTGGGTGTGACCCAAAAGCAAAAAAAAAACAAAAAAAAAAAAAAGGAAAGAAAAGATCATCTTATTTGGGAAAAGATACAGTGCCTGGGAAGATATATTCAAATAAAATATAAAGGGATGATAAATAAATAGTACCCACCACTGGGGAAACATTAACATTTTCAGTGAAAAGGACACAACCAACTGATACCAGATTTAATTAAAAGGTCTCAAACACTACTGAAATACTTCCAACAAACCAGCTAAAAAAGGACAGGGGAGACAGCCCAAAGGGCTGGAGCCATGCTCAGTATGTACAAGCCCTGGGCTGGAACCCTAGAGTGCAATGGTCTCCTGCAAAATGCCAGGAGCAAGCCCTGAACACTAACCCCAGAGTAGCACCCCTACTCCAGCACCGCCAGGTATGGCCCCAAAGCAAAAACAAATAAATAAATAGAACCAAAAAAATAAAATAAAATAATGAGTTCCTCAAAAGTTAATAAATGATATGATCACCAAACCCATTCCCAGGTATGCACCCACAAGAATTAAAAACAGAACATGAGAGTGATCTGACTGTAACATGTCATCCCCACTGATTGCCATTTTTGAGTCAGCTGATCTGGCTTCCCAGGAGTGTCTCCTCCTCTCTCTTTCTCTCTGCTACATATGCATGCCTCCCAAAGCTACACACTTGGTTGAAGAGAAAAGCCAGCCCCAAAAGAAAATGACTGTTCTTAGGCTGAGAGCATATGGGTAGCTGTGCTCTGCCACTAGAACCTCCAAACAAGCTCTGAGGCATTAAAAAGAGTCATTCACATAAATACAGTTACAGGACATGTTCACAGGAACACCATGCACAACAGACAGAAGCAGAAACATCCACCCACCCATACCCATTGGTGACCAGAGAAACAATCAGGTCTATTTCTATAGGGAATATTATTCAGTCATAAGATAAAATGAAACACTGATATAACAGAGATGACTTATAAAGCAGTGAGAAAATGAGGAAGTCAGAAACAAATATTATAGAAGCCTATAATATACAAAATATTCCCAAAGAAAGTTGGAGACATAGAACAAAAACTGTGGGGTAGGGGTCTCAGGGACTGGGTGGGAGGGAAGGAGGAAATAAATTGCTGAGTGGGTGGGTGGTTTTAATTTGATGTGAAGGAAAGTTTGTTAAAACTAGACAAGTGGTTATTCTCAGTTACCACCTTGAGAATTTTAAAAAGGACACAAAACTGCTGAATTTAAAGAAGGTTAATGTTATGCAGATTTCATTTAAACAAATTTCTTAAGAATATGGAAAATTTCTCTCCACTATATTTCACCATCTTTCAAGTACCTGTAACATTGCTCATCCCATTTTATTTTTATCTGATTATGTACAGTATATATATGGTATATGGTATAAAAACTGACTGAACTACTTTATTTCTATCAATGGAGTTTCAGGATAGAACTTGCCATTTTGTCTTCTCAGAGATACTCTGAATCAGGAATGAGGACAAGAACCCAAAGAGAGGGCTCACAAGATTAAAGGCTCCCTGACCAGTACATTAAGCTAAGAGAAAAGTAAGAGAGACAGCATCTGAGATGCACAGCCCAAATACAGGATCACCAGGCTCCAGACAAGCTGATGCTGTCAATCGACTCATATCACCAATGCTGTGGACCACCTCGGCCAATGAAGGAATAGCAGAAAAGAAATGTAGTGTTAAAAATGAGGAAGGATGGGGCTGGCGAGGCAGCGCTAGAGGGTAAGATGTCTGCCTTGCAAGTGCTAGCCAAGGAAGGGACCGCAGGTTCGATCCCCCCGCTCCCATATGGTCCCCCCAAGCCAGGGGCGATTTCTGAGTGCTTAGCCAGGAGTAACCCCTGAGCATCAAACGGTGTGGCCCGAAAAACCAAAAAAAAAAAAAAAAAAAGAGGAAGGCTGGGGCCTGAGAGATATCATAGCAGTAGGGTGTTTGCCTTGCACGAAGCAGATCCAGGACAGATGGTGGTTCGAATCCCATATGGTCCCTGAGCCTGGCCAGGGGTAATTTCTGAGCGCAGAGCCAGGAGTAACCCGAGTGTTGCCAGGTGTGACCCAAAAAAAACAAGAATGAGGAAGGCTGCCAGCAGCAGGGCCACAGAGGGTCTCAGAAAGGAAGCCTAAATGCTACATTAAGTTCTGTACCTTAAGACATATACCTTTCGGGGGCCGGAGAGAGATAGCATGGAGGTAAGGCATTTGCCTTTCATGCAGGAGGTCATTGGTTCGAATCCCGGCGCCCCATATGGTCCCCCGTGCCTGCCAGGAGCAATTTCTGAGCCTGGAGCCAGGAATAACCCTGAGCACTGCCGGGTGTGACCCAAAAACCACAAAAACAAAACAAACAAAAAAAAAAAGACATATACCTTTCAATTATTTCCCAGTATTTAGTCTGACTAAAGGAAATTAAAGAACACATAGGGAGAGCCCCACTGACCTGTATAAAGACGGTAACATTTTCCTGAGCGGTTGCGGCCCCCACGTCCTGCTCGCTGGTTTGCTGATGCCTGAGACACTGGCACTACCACCAAGCACTCAATAGCTGTTCTGGGATTATAGGCCCGGAGTTTCATGAAGCCACAGTCGATCACATACACAATCCCACTGATGGTAATGGAGGTTTCGGCCACATTGGTGGCCACTACAACCTACATTTACCATGGAAGAAAAAGTGAGAGATACAAGTTATTTGCCTTTTCACTTTTTATAAACTATTCAAAACTGGAAAAGCTATAAAGCTATTTCTGACATTACAGATCACTGAGAGTAAAATGTTTTAGCCATTAAACAGGTGGATGAATAGTGGATAGCGCAAGAATTTTAGAATAAGGATGTCCTGAGTTTAAATTCCACCTCCCCAGGACTAGAGCAATAGTACAGCAGATAATGGTACTTGTCTTGCATTATGCCTGACCTGGGTTTAAGCTCCAGAACTTCATATGGTTCCCTGAGTCCTGCTAGGAGTGACCCCTGAATGCAGAGCCAGGTATGACCCCAAAACCGAACAAAAGAATCAAGTAAGTAAATCCTACCTTCCTATGTGACTTTAGACATCACCTGGCTCCACAGCATGGTTCCTCATTATAAGGATAACAGTTGTCTCAACCAAGGTCATCATGGAGAATATGCTCATAAGATATATAGATATTTCATTTTCTAATAATTCACAACAATCAGAGCCTGAGAGATGGCCCAAAATAAACATTCAACAAATATTGCTTTTTCCTTCTGCACAACTAAACGGCATCACCACATTATATATGCATATTCCTTTCTGTACTCAAATTCTAACTAGTTTCTACTTATCTGTAAGTTTTCCAGGCATGTTCAAGGTTCTAGGGGTATACAAAGCACAAGACAAGAGTCTTGCTTTTCTTAAATTCATCACAGAGTGAGAGCCTGGGTGAATAGTGAACATAAATAAGTAGTTAATTTCAGATTCTGACAAATACTAGGACAGAAGGCAATAAGTGAATAATATATTATGTGATTTCAAGCCTGAGTGGTAGTACAGCAAGTAAGGCACTTGTCTTGTATGCGGCCAACCTGGGTTCCATCCCTGACATCCTATATGGTTATCCAAGCTTGTTAGGCGTGATGCCTGAGTGCAGAGCCAGGAGTAAGTCCTTAGCAATACTGGATGTGGTCCCAAAATAAAAATTTTCAATTAATGGTTAAAATATATACATGTACTAGTTAAAGTATATACTATAGCTAATAGTATTAAAATAAGGGGGGACAGGTGCGACTTTAGATGCTGAAGAAAAGACTCTGAGAGAGTATTTTAAGCCCAGTTCTAGTTTCTAGCAGCAACCAATGCTAGAAACCCATGCAGAAAAGAAAACATAAAAGAGGAGGAAAAGCCAGTGGAGTCAGAGTCCCAAGAACAGGATGAGGCTGAGATGAAAGTAGTACCAGTTGTTCATTACAGTCTCTGGGCCAAGGGAAGGTATTGGCATTTTATTCCAGGCATATTTAGCTTGGATGTGAAGCAACAGAGGTATGCACCTTAGAACTTTTATTCAAACACTCTTCCATCTGTCATTTCAAATCATCCTACCTGGTCTTTTTGTAGAAAGTAAGAAGTAATGCTATGAAACCACCATAGTGTTACTATTATTCCTTAATTTGATCAAAAGTTGATCAAAGAAGGCCTCAAGGTTGAATATGTCAATCCAGGGAACAGAATAACCCGGGGATCAGAAGAACCCCAACTCCCTGGCCAGTTGAAGTATTTCAGCACTGATGGGCAGGCTTGATGCTACAATACTAGGGAAGGAGGAAGCTGTGCACTCCTCCAGGAGTCCCAAGGTCAGTCTTATTTCAGGAGCCACAGCAGCAAAGAAACAGTGTTTCAGAGGAAGAATGACAAAAGGCAGCAGGAACAGAGGGTCTTGTGAAGGAGGCCTGGATGCTAAGTTCTGCACGTGTATTCTTTGCTACCCACAGATGCAAAGCTATTCCAGTTCAACTCCAACCAGGGACTTCTCCGTACCAGGGACTTCTCAAGTGACAGAAAGAAAAAGCAGCAGAAGCCCAGGGGACGAGAGGGGAGCAGAAGCTGACTCACCACATCCTTCCCCCACCCTATTTCAAGGCCGAATGTTTTTAAGCCACACCACAAATTAACTGACTTAGACTTGGCTCTCTAGGCAAGTAGACACTTAAAACAAATGGTTAGAAAACAACTTAATTGGGGCCGGAGAGATAGCATGGAGGTAAGGTGTTTGCCTTTCATGCAGAAGGTCATCGGTTCGAATCCCGGCGTCCCATATGGTCCCCCGTGCCTGCCAGGAGCAATTTCTGAGCGTGAAGCCAGGAATAACCCCTGAGCACTGCCGGGTGTGACCCAAAAAAAAAAAAAAAAAAGAAAACAACTTAATTATTCTAGATATATTACAATCCACCAAAGAAGGCATTCCTTTAAGTCAAGGAGATGGTAATGTTAGGAAGGCAGAAAAGAAACCAAGGGAAGTCACCTGTTTTCATCAGTAGTGTACCAGTCACCATTCAGTGGGGTTGCAACCCTAAACACTGTGTGCCTTTAAACCTACTGGAAAATAAACCAAAATTCTAGATTCCACCAACCAGCTAACCAACCAGTCCAGTGCGCTGCCAAGAGGCCCAACAAGGGTCCAGAAAGCTACGAACATCCTGGGCCATCAGCCCTGCCTCACCTTTCTGACACTGTGTGACACCCTCTCAAAGACTTTCATCTGCTCGAAGGAAGGCAGTCCTGCATACATGGGGAGCACTCGCAGATGCCTCTTCATCCCAGTGC
The DNA here is from genome assembly GCF_024139225.1 of Suncus etruscus. Taxonomy (NCBI): domain Eukaryota; kingdom Metazoa; phylum Chordata; class Mammalia; order Eulipotyphla; family Soricidae; genus Suncus; species Suncus etruscus. The sequence continues at coordinate 19,290,272 of NC_064856.1, read as the reverse complement.
GGCCAAGTGCTCGAGCCTGCTCAATCAGCAGAGACACAACGGTTTCCACCTCTTCCTAAAAACAGGTGACCAGGAGTCAGAAAACAAATAAGGTCAACATGAAACATGAAGCTTTACTGTACTTAAAAAAAAAAATTCAGGTCTAGGATTTTCATTTTGGTCAGATGCATGAAGTTTAGTGTGAACATGTTCCACTCCAGGATAGTATTAATACTATGCCCAAAGAATACAAATGCCCAAAGAATGATGCCTGTGGGGTGAAAATTTGTACCTGTCAGCTTAATGACTGAAATCTCTACAATCTGCAGTGAACAAAAGAGTTCTCAATAAACAAAAGCAATGACTATTTAATTCATGTACTTGGCGAACAAAGCATCTAACACATATGGACAAGTTGGAACATATAAAATCACTATCAGCTTTCCCCAGAAAGATTACCAAGCTCTGGAAAACATTCAACAGTGGAAAAGATGACAGCTGGAACAGAGTTCTGCACACTGGGGTTTGTTCAGCTTCTTTTCCAGTGCCATGCCCACTCACCACCTCCAGTATAAGCAGGAGGTGTCAGTGGAAAAGAACCAGGGAACAGAGGCATGCATGCAGCACAACGGGCCCTGTCAAATCTTTAATTCTGCTGTGAAAATATCCCCCAAACTGAAGTCAAATTCCTCAGGCATCAGCAATTACCTTTAAAATATACTTAACCCTCTTACAAAGATAACCGTAGGGCTAATGACTCCATGACAGTCTAGTCAGCATGACACAAAACAAACAACTGCTGTGCCGTCAAAAAACTATAACATACAACAAAACAGAAAATAAGTGACCAATATAACAGGTCTCTAATAATTCATAGTGAAATTACCTGGCCAGTAAGAAATGCTAATATGTCTCCATCTCCCTCTGTCTGGTGAATTTTCATCACAGTGTCTACTGTTGATTTGATATAATCTGGAACAGGGCTAAAAAGATAGGAGGAGATAAGTGCATGAGAACAATATGCTCATTATCTATAGATGATTACCCTAACAGTCTGGCAGTGAGACTTCCCAAAAGTTAGAGCCTGATAAGTTATCAGTACATGAGTAAATGTAAATAATGACTCATTTTTTTTAAATGTAACCCTCTGCAGCCAGAGCCATACTACAGTGCATGCTTTCCATTGTGGTCAGCCTGGGTCCATCCCCAGCACCTCATATGATCCCCCAAACCACCAAGACTGCATCCGTAAGTGCAAAACAAGTAGTAAGCCCTGAACACCACTAGATATGGCAGAAGGGAGGGAGGGAGGAAGGGAGGAAGGGAGGAAGAGAGAGAGGGAGAGAGGGAGAGAGGGAGGGAAGAAGGGAGGAAGGGAGGAAAGGGAGGGAGGGGGGAAGGAGGAAGAAAGGAAGGAAGGAAGGAAGGAAGGAAGGAGAGGAAGGAAGGAAGAGGAAGGAAGGAAGGAAGGAAGAGAAGGAAGGAAGGAAGGAAGAAGGAAGGAAGGAAGGGAGGGAGGGAGGGAGGGAGGGAGGAAGGAAGGAAGGGAGAGGAAGAAGGGAGGAAGGAAGAAAGGGAAGGAAGGGAGGGAAGAAGGGGAGGAAGGGAGGGGATGGAGAAGGGAGGGAAGAAAGGAAGGAAGGAAGGAGGGAGGGAGGGAGAGAAGGGAGGGAAGAAGGAAGAAAGGGAGGGAGGGAGGGAGAAGAAGGAAGAAGGAAGGAAGGAAGGAAGGAAGGAAGGAAGGAAGGAAGGAAGGAAGGAAGGAAGGAAAAGGAAGAAGAAAGGAAAAGAAAGGAAGGGAAGAAGGGAAGAAGGGAGGGAGGGAGGGGAAGAAGAAAGGGAGGAAGAAGGAAGGAAGGAAGGAAGGAAGGAAGGAAGGAGGAAGGAAGGAAGGAAGGAAGGAAGGAAGGAAGGAAGGAAGGAAGGAAGGGAGGGAGGGAGGGAAGGAGGGAGGAAGGGAGGGAGGAGGGAGGAAGGAAGGAAGGAAGGAAGGAAGGAAGGAAGGAAGGAAGGAAGGAAGGAAGGAAGGAAGGAAGGAAGGAAGGAAGGAAGGAAGGAAGGAAGAAGGGGGGAAGGGAGGGAGGGAAGGAAGGAAGAAGGGGGAAGGGAGGGAGGGGGATGGAGAAGGGAGGGAAGGAAGGAAGGAAGGAAGGAAGGAAGGAAGGAAGGAAGGAAGGAAGGAAGGAAGGAAGGAAGGAAGGAAGGAAGGAAGGAAGGAAGGAAGGAAGGGAGGGAGGGAGGGAGGGAGGGAGGGAGGGAGGGAGGGAAGGAGGGAGGGAGGAAGGAAGGGAGGAAGGGAGGGAGGAAGGGGAGGGAGGGAAGGGAGGGAAGGAGGGAGGGAGGGAGGAAGGAAGGGAAGGGAGGAAGGGAGGGAAGGGAGGGAAGGGAGGGAGGGAGGAGGGAAGGGAGGGAGGGAGGGAGGGAGGGAGGGAGGGAGGGAAGGAGGGAGGGAGGAAGGGAGGGAGGGAGGAAGGGAGGAAGGGAGGAAGGGGAAGGAGTTTTGCCTACTGAGTTTTGCCTGGTGACAAGCTATAAAAGTTAGTGACCCCTCCCTGTCCAAAAGGGTCCTCAGAAGGGTCTGAGAACCAAATGAGGCAAAGGGTCTCTCCTGCCCCCCACTTTGTAAACCACAGTTGTGAGAACAAATAGCTTTGCTGCTACTGAGTTCTTCCCAACTAAGTTAGAGCCACAGGTTCAGAGAAAACTGCTCATCACTACCAAAAGCTAAAATTGATTCCTTAGCGATGTAGAACAGGGCTGTAGAACATCCTATCAAAGACAGGAGATACCAAGTCTTCTCCTCTCCAACCTGGCAGATCACACCCCCAGAGCTTCAGACAGATATCATGCTGGAGAGAGCGCTCACTAGGCTACAGTGCTTGCTTCCCATGTTGGAGGACCAGGATTTATCCTAGTGTTATAAAGTACCCTGAGCACTGGTAGGAGCAACCTGAACACTGAGCCAAGAATAGCCCCCTGAGCACTGCCAGATATAAAAATATTTTCTTTTAATTATTTAAGTAAGACTCATCAAACCTCTGCAGATAGAAATATCCACTGGGAATGTCCGCCCTTCCACGGTCAAGATCACACATGGTGTCCTGGTGTGGTCACTGGTCTCATTCTGATTAAAGAATCCCGAAATTTCTATTTAAAAAAAAAAGAAAGAGAGTATTCATCTCTCAAAATAAAAACGCTTCGTATTAACTCATGAAAGAAACAAAATAATACAAAGCAAGCAGGAGTAGCTATAGGTGGCAGGAATATGTGGAGTATGCGTGTACACATACATATGTCTGCATATATGTATGTATACGTGTATCTATACAAAACATAAACTATAGGTTGCAAACTTATTATCAGAAAAAATCTTATGACTGACACATTAGGGAATCAGAATTCAATTACTATTCCAAGATTTGAGTAAAAATAATAAAATTCAATGGCAAAACTACATTCAATAATAATGTATGAGTCAACATTTAGCTGGATATTTTTCTAATCCTGTGAATGCATTTAACCAAAAATTAGGTCAAAGGCGTGACTCCAATTAAATCATTAACTCAGGTTAATGTGTAATTCTAATCTGAAACCATAGATCTGATCATACAAGGTTATCAATTTACAAAGGAAACATGTGCTCTTGTGCACGGGTCAGGTGCTCTGGCATCACAACGGATGTACTTTTCCATTAAGAATGCCAGCAGATACAGACCACCTGACAGTAGACAGCATCCGCTCTCTTTTTTCCTTATATATATAAAATCTTTATTTAAGTACCATGATTACAAGCATGACTGTTGTTGGTTTCAGTCATAAACAGAGCACCCCACTTAATCAGTGCAACATTCCCACCACCAATGCCCCCTCCTTCCCAACCCTTGCCTGTATTTGAGACAGGCATTCGTGCAGAGGGCTAGAGTCTCTTCAGTAGCAATCTTACCACCAAACCAGCAATCTATAGAATGGCCTGAGACCTCCAGCTAATAAAATGGGGAAGGAATCACCAATGAGCTCCAGTGAATGTAACCCGAGATACACAAAAATAAATGAGATTGGAGGAAGAACTGAACCCCCAAACTGGCAGGTGATGAGTACAAGCAAGATGAGAAACAGAGACCAGAGAGACAGCACAGTAGATAAGGTGCTTGACTTGCATTCCTGCCAAACGGGAATCCATCCTTCCCCCCTCACTTGCTGGTCCCCCAAGACCAGCCAGGAGTGACCCCAGTACAGAGCAAAAAGGTAAGGCCTTAAACACAGCCAGCGATAGCACAAACAAAAATGGTAAAAATTGGTCATGCCAGTGGTCTGTGATGGAAGGCAGTCTATTAGACAATTATTAGTCTATTATTCTCTGATTCTTCATGACTTTCCCACTCCCCAACTCCAATGCCCCTGAGTCCATGCTGTGTGGATCACAAAATCCTTTCTTCTTTGTTTCCCATAACTTTATAAAGCATGCCAATGCTGATCTGAGAAACCAGAACCAGCAACAAGCCAAAGAAGTACTGATAAAAGATGCTCAACAGGATAGAACCACAAAGACTTGGATGCCGTTTTTTGCTAACCTCAAAGGTTATGTTTGAGGACAAGTAAGTCCAGACATCATGTGCATTGTGAAAGCTGAAAAACCACGTGGGGGCCATGAAGAGCCAGCTGGCTTCATTTTTCCCTTTCCTTCAGACAAGGGACAATTCGCTTCCCCTTTCAACAAGGGGGCACACCAGAAGTGAGGCACAAACAACAGAGAGAGACCCACCCCCATTTTTTCCCAAAGTATGAGTCATCCCAGAAAGACAGGTAGGCAAAGAACCCATGTAGAATAAACTGAAGCAGAGGGGACTAAAGCAGAGGATAGAACCTGCTACCACTTAAGAGTGGAGCAAGGAACAGGTCAGTCATTGCTGCATTGAGGAAGGGCTTTGTGGGGTTGTGAGAGCCTTGGCCAGGCCTGGAAGAATTGCTGCTTCCAGACTAGAGAGAAAAGAGAAAACCATCCCAAGAGGATAAGAGAATCCATATGGAATGCTGAGGATCAAACCCAGTCGGGTCACGTGCAAGGCAAATGGCAACTATTCTGGAGAAGGGCAGGGAACAATCTACTGAGAGTAGCTGTAATAATAAGCTCAAGAGGAGAGAAGAAAACATCAGTTTGGATAGGGCCAGAGAACAGCTCCTCACAGAACAGGCCACCCTCACACGCACACACGTGTGCACTAGGGAGAAGGAGGAGAAATGTCTACTAATGAGCTGGGGACAATCCTCCCAAAGCATGAAGGCCTGAGCTCCACTGTAACAAGAAAGGGGAGCATCACAGAGTCGGAAGAATCCTAGGCCCTACATTCAGCTGGCAGCTCATGTTAGAACCAGAGAACAACCAAAGGGGCCACACAACCAAGGAGCAGGCAGCTACAAGGAGGGTGGAGAGTGGGGAGACACAGCACTCCACGCATTGTGGGGCAGAAAAAAAACCCAGATGTATTTGGTGCATGAGCTGATAGCAAAAACATATGCAGCAGGGAAGAAAGATGACACCATACTGAGTAGTATAGAAGATAAGCTATTCCTTAGCTGTGAGGACTAAGATTCTGAAGAATCAAGTCCAGGAATTCTTTCAAGAAAGAAATAAAACTATGAAGTTCCTAAGAAGGCACATAGTTTTATCCTCAAGATTCTAATCTTTTTGGGTTAGAGAGCTAGTTCAGCAGGTGGCTTTTACTTTTGTCTTACATGCAGTTGACCCAGGTTTGATCCCTAGCATCACCTGACTTGATCAAGCTGCTTTGTTGATGTAAGCCTAATTAAAACCAGTCATTAAAAAAAAATTGCCAAATATTTATTGTCCATTGTATTGTCTCATTTGTTTTTATTTGTTTTGTTTATTTTGGCCATACCCAGAAGTGCTAGGGACCAGGCCCTGGGTTGATACTCAGCAGACCATGCAGAACCAGGAATTGAGCCCCAGGCCTCACACATGTAAAGAAATGCTCTACAGCATACCAAGGCAACCTCTCCATTTTGGTCTCCCATGGAAAACCTTGAGTAGGGGAGGTGAGTATACTAATGATGGGAGAGGTGTTGGAATTGTGACATAGGAAAGCATCATTATTAATACTGTAAATCGGGGCTGGAGCCATAGCACTGTGGATAGAGCATGTGCCTTGCACACTACCATGGTTTCAATTCCCAGCATCCCATATGGTCCCCTGAGCCTGCCAGGAATGATTTTCTGAGCTCAGAGCCAGGAGTAACCCCTGAGTGCTGCCGGGTATGGCCCAAAAGCCAAAATAATAATAATAATAATAATAATAATAATAATAAAGTAAATACTGTAAATAATAGTACCTTAATCGATCAAGAAAAATGCTTAAAGAAAATCTCCTATTGCTTCCTAGTCAATCAAAATTCATTCCATCTAATGAACTTACTTGGTGCCAGACTCTGTTTTTTTGAGAAAAGGGTGAAATGATGAATTTTGAGATAGTCCTAATCTTCCTAGAGCTTCCATGAGTAGCAACAGAAACATACAATAAGCAAGAACTGGGGATGCACAGAACTGAACAAAAGACCAAACAGAACAAAAGACAAAGTTGGTAGTAATAGGCACATTTTAGCTGGGCTGGTCAAGAGAGACTACTCAGAGAGCCTATCAATCAAGACTAGGGGGAAATGAGTGGAGTAAGAGAACATCTGGGAGAACAGTCTAGAATGAAGTGTTTCAGTCTAGAATAAAGTGAGTGGACTACAGCGTAAGTGGAAGGGTGAAGAGGCCAGATGAATTTAGGCAATCTTTTTAAATCTTGCCAATGGGAACAGGAAGCTACTTGAGTGTGTGAGATAGCAGTAAATCGAAGGAGTAAAGGAGTCTGTCTGTCTGTCTGTCTGTCTGTCTGTCTGTCTTGTCTCTCTCTCTCTCTTTCTATCTCAGAAAGCAGGAATAAACCGAGAACTGCTGGGATACAGTTGAGAGAGGGCCCAGGATCTCACCCACAAGCACATGGCCACAGGTTAGAGACTAAGGAAAGCTTGGACAAGACATCAGGGAATGTTGGTGGTACATTCAGGAAAAGACCCCAGGGATGTGACTTCAGATGAGAAAGCAGACATGGGACAGAGATTGACATAGGGACAGAACCAAGCCATTGTACAGAAGAGGCAAGTACAGTGTGGGGCAGAACTGAGAAGGTCATATCCAGTGAGACTGGACAGCATCAGGGACACTGACAAGTGACATCATTCAAGGATGAAGGGAGGCCTAGAGATTCAGGGAGGGATCTGAAAGTACAATGGACACTCACTTCTTTATTTTCCAAGATATAAAATATAATTCTCAGAACCCACTATGCAGGGAAAATACAAAGGTACATATGCAAACTCCTGAGTGTCTTTCAGAGCTGGCTGGGAGAGCCCTCCAATGAGAGCATCTCAACATGGAGCCCCCTAGTTAGACAGACATACTCACCCATCAGCACAACCATAAACACCCCAGTAGGTGCCACCCCTGCAGAAGCTGGGAACAGGGGAATCACCCCACACCCAACAGAACTGAGCAGGCACGCACATTTCAGGATGGAAATGGACTCAGAGGTAGAGTAGGCACTTCACACATACATTTCAAATTCTCAAAACTATCTGTTGAGTTAACTGCTCTTTGCAACAAAAGATTAGTCACTGTAAGAAAGGGGGTGAACTGTTGTAACACAGAAACTATTATATACACAGAGACTATTATATGTACAGAGTTTCAACAGTATAAAAAAAAAAGCTAAAGGCAATATAGTCATATATAAAATTCAAGAAATAGAACCTCATAGTGAAAAAATATTCAGTAAGAAGCTGCCTGAATAAGGAGAAACACATCTGCACAGAAACAAGACAAGTAGGTAATCATGAATTCAATTAATTATAGGCTCAGCTACACCCACAAACAGAGGCAGGAGTCCTCAGAATCTAGGCCATCAGATGGCCCCATCAGAAACAAGGCATTCAGGGACCAGAGAGATAGCATGGAGGCAAGACATTTGCTTTGCATGCAGAAGGATGGTGGTTCAAATCCTGGCATCCCATATGGTACCCTGAGCCTGCCAGGAGCAATTTCTGAGTGTAAAGCCAGGAGGAACCCCTGAGCACTGACGGGTGTGACCCAAAAACCAAAAAAAAAAAAGAAAGAAGCCATTCAGCCTAAGATAAACCCTTGCCAGAGGTGACATCTCAAGGCCATGGCCATTGAAAGTTCAGTGGCCTCCCAAATCCACATCCAGCAGATTTTATAGAGGGGAACAGGAAATACTCTCACCTCTGCATCCAGCGTGGCTGAGGCCACAATCAACCGCAGATCCCCTCGTTTTTTCTGAATCTGAAATACAAGGCATCAGGAAACAGTGACTGTCTGTGGGTGAAAGGATCTGATATCTGAAATCTAGTTCAAAATCACTCAATTTATGTGGTTTTGGGGTGGGCAGAAAGGTATTTTTACCTTTACTAGGTAACAAGGTGGTTATGACTTTTTTTTTTTTTTTTTTTTTTTTGGTTTTTGGGCCACACCTGGCGATGCTCAGGGGTTACTCCTAGCTGTCTGCTCAGAAATAGCTCCTGGCAGGCACGGGGGACCATATGGGACACCGGGATTCGAACCAACCATCTTAGGTCCTGGATCGGCTGCTTGCAAGGCAAACACCGCTGTGCTATCTCTCCGGGCCCATCACTTTTTCTTATTGTAAATGAGTGTATGTACTGTAGCACCATTTCTAATGGTGAATGTATAACATTTTCCAAAGTGAAAAAAAGTAACCAGGAATACAATTTAGTGGATGGGCACATGCTTCACATATATGAGATCCTGAGTTTGATTCCCAGCACTGTAAAAAGTTTATAGAAAGTATAAAGCTAGGGTGCATAATCAATCTCTCATCTTCTTCAAATCTCCCCCTCTCTTCCCTTCTCTTATATTTCCTAAATAAATATACTTTTCTGATACTTCATATCAATCTCCAAGTGCAATCTCCAAGTGCAAAACCATGTTTTATTGACATCTGGATATCGAGTCAGCATATAAATACACACACAATGCATGTCCACATGTATATACATATATACATCTATAATTAAAGTATGAAAAAGTACATAAAAAAGAAATGTGATAATACCAGGACAGAAATAGTTTAAGATATAAAGGGTTATTCAAAGACACAAATGATAAACAGACACTGGAAAAATGGTTAAGCTATAGAAAAAAAAAAAAATATATATATATAAAATGAAATTATTTTTTCACTGAAAGATTTTTTGTTTTATTTTGTTTTGGGGGCTACATCCTGCAATGTTCAGGGATTACTCTTGGCTGTACACTCAGGAAATCATATAAGATGCCTGGAATCAAACCTGGTTCTGCACATGCAAAGCAAATGCCTTCCCTGCTGCACTATCATTTCAGCTTCAGGATTTAATTTTTAAGGCTGATATTCACTTAGTTGGCAAAGATTCGGCGGCACAGTCTTTTATTATACTGTTCCTGAGAGAGTAACAAGCTAAGGACATAATATCCTTATAAGGATTAAAAAAAAAACTCCATTTTTAGCCAAGAAATATAATAAGGAAAAGAGCAGAAGCAGTGGCCACTGGCATGGAGAAAGCTGTGCTGTTGTCGGACCCCTGTACCCAGTTGTGCAACTTTTGAATGTGTTTGGTTTGGGGCCATACCCATCAGTGCTCAGGGCATACTCCTGGCTCTGTGCTCAAACAGTGCTCAGGAGACTATATGGATGCCAGAAATTGGATCCAGGTCACCCATGTATAGGTCAAGTATCCTACCTGCTGTACTATCTTCCTAGCCCCTTTTATTCTACTTTTAAGTTTATTATTATTTAAACCTAATGTGACATGACTATCAGATCAGAAATTGTTCTAGTACAGACATAAAGGCTTCTATTGTTCCCATTTCAGAAGTGAGTAAAGTTGGCCAAGTCAGAACGTGAGCCCAGGAAGTCTGACCAGAAGTACATGTCTTCAATCACCCTGACGTAGCCAGCAACTAGAAACTCTCAAAAAGAAAATAACAGGGTCCGAAGAAATAGCATGGAGGTAGGGCGTTTGCCTTGCATCCAGAACGGTGGTTCAAATCCTGGCATCCCATGATTCCCCGAGCCTGCCAGGAGCGATTTCTGACGGTAGAACCAGGAGTAACCCCTGAGCGCTGCCGCATGTGACCCCCACCCCCCAAGAAAGAAAGAAAGAAAGAAGAAAGAAAGAAGAAAGAAGAAAGAAAGAAAGAAAGAAAGAAAAGAAGAGAGAGAGAGAGAGAGAGAGAGAGAGAGAGAGAGAGAAAAGAAAGAAAGAAAGAAGAAAGAAAAAGAAAGAAAGAAAGAAAGAAAGAAGAAAGAAAGAAAGAAAAAAAGAAAGAAAGAAAGAAAGAAGAAGAAGAAAGAAAGAAAGAAAGAAAGAAGAAGAAAGAAAGAAAGAAAGAGAAGAGAAGAAAAAAAAGAAGAAAGAAAGAAAGAAAGAAAGAAAGAAAGAAAGAGGAAGGGGAGGAAGGGAGAGGGAGGAAGGAAGGGAGGAGAGGGAGGGGGAGAGAGAGAGAGAGGGAGGGAGAGGAAGGAAGGAAGGAAGGAAGGAAGGAAGGAAGGAAGGAAGGAGGAAGGAAGGAAGGAAGGAAGGAAGGAAGGAAGGAAGGAAGGAAGGAAGGAAGGAAGGAAGGAGGAAGGAAGGAAGAGAGAAGAGAGAGAAAGAGAGAAAGAGAGAAGAAAGAGAAAGAGAGAAAGAAAGAAAAAAGAGAAAGAAAGAAAGAAAGAAAGAAAAAGAGAAAAAGAAAATAGCAGAAAGCACAGTAAGAACAGAGGATAAAGGTAAGGCTAAAACAAGACTGGCTATCAGCTGCAAATAATGAAGAAAGATATGGGTACATGGAAATCACTAAATCTTTCTATCCTCTCTGAGATACGTTTTATCATAATCATCATAAAAGTTAAAAAAAAAAAAGGAATAGGGGCCAGGGTGATAGCACAGTGGTAGGGTGTTGCCTGGGACAAACTGGTATTCGATCAGCCTAGTCCCCGAGCCTGCCAGGAGCGATTTCTGAGTGCAGAGCTAGGAGTAACCTCTGAGCACTGCCAGGTATGGCCCAAAAACAAAAACAAAAAAAAAAAATCTAAAAAAAAATTAAAACCAGAAATGCAACAGATTTTGTTACAAAGGTGCTCAATGAAAAAAAAAATTTTTTGGCTTTTTGGGCCACACTCGGCAGTGCTCAGGGGTTACTCCTGGCTCTGCACTCAGAAATCACTCCTGGCAGGCTCAGGGGACCATAGGGGATGCCAGGATTTGAAACACCATTTGTTTGAATCAGCTGCGTGCAAGGCAAAAACGCCTTACCGCTATGCTATCTCTCCAGCTCTCAATGAAAATTATTGAAGTATTTCAAATCTAAAAGCTATGCAAATGCTTCGAAATAGAAGGCTCAAATACTTGATGTAGAGACATAAGTTACTGGCAGTTACACTAAAATATTGTCTTCCCGGGCCCGGAGAGATAGCACAGAGAGATAGTACAGCTGTTTGCCTTGCAAGCAGCTGATCCAGGACCAAAGGTGGTTGGTTCGAATCCCGGTGTCCCATATGATCCCCCGTGCCTGCCAGGAGCTATTTCTGAGCAGACAGCCAGGAGTAACCCCTGAGCACCACCGGGTATGGCCCAAAAACCAAACAAACAAACAAACAAACAAAAAAAAAAAAAAAATATATATATATATATTGTCTTCCCAAGAATAGTTAAGGACATTGAAAAATAGGCTTGATAAAATGGTGATAATGAAAGATACAAATTAGAACAGTCTAGTACCATTATTCCAAAACAAATCACACAAAGAAAACACACCAACATTCTAGAGCAAGAGAGACAAAACAGAGAACAAGGCACTTGCGTTGCCTGAAGCCAACCCAGGTCTGATCCCAGCACTTAATGGTCCCCTGAGAATTGCTGGGTATGGCCCAAAACCCAGTAACAAATGACCAGTGATTTTTCTCTATATGAACAGGATTATAAAATTTTTTAATTGTGGGGGGGAGTGCCTGGGATCCAACCCAATGTATGGCTTTGACTCTTACACACACAAGACTGATAGCAAAGGCCTACCTTTTTCAGCAAGCCAAGCAATGTCAGTGTACAAGGTCCTCTCGTGAGCTTCATCCAGCATAATGACACTAAAGATCAGAGGAAAGACCTCAGCGATCATCAAAAACTTCCCCTAACCCCATCCAGATCATCCAATGAACTTTTGGGTAGACAACTCCCATACTACTACCTGGTATCAAAAAGAAAAACTTATATTCTTCTGAGTCAAAGAAGCCACATTTAACACTACTAAAAGGAACAACATATCCTGGTGACTGCTACTTTAAAGAGCTTCACTGCCCTCATTGGAGTCCAATAGGATCTAATACTTGACTTTAAAATTAAATTACAACATAATATGTAATAAAAAATGTTATATTGCACATAAAAAATGAGTACATATAATCAAAGCAAGACTCAACCACCTCAAATTTGTTAAGTTACAGAAAACAGCACAAATAGGCAGGTGATATGATATGGGATACCTGATATGAAAGGATATGTCACATCCTTTCCCAGACCACCACAGATCCCAGATGAGACCAATAGGAATGTCATAAGTGATGGACAAAGACATGCAAGTGTAAATTATTACTTGGATTTTGCAAACTATTTTCTACAGAACATTGCCCAGTTCTATGCTTATGATTCTGCAATTACCATCAATCGTAGAATTATTAAGGAAAACTAAAATGACAAGTTAACAGCTGTAGTAAGGAGAAAAGTTTGGGAGAGCTGAATTAAGATATAAACCTCAGCTAGTAACAAAATGCTTCTTAAGCTATTTGCATTTTTGGAACTTTAGGAAAAGTGCCCTATGAGAAATACATTTACCTGTATTTTGTTAACAATGGATCAACCATCATTTCCCTAACCAACATTCCATCAGTCAGAAACTAAAAAACAAAAACATGAAGTTTAATAATAAATATTTATACTTCTAAATTCAAGTGCATTCAAATACAATTCCCACAAAGAACTGTAAGAAAACGTCTCAAAAGTTTAGTATTAAGCAATGGAACAGTTCATAAGATTTCAAACAGATTCTTCAACTGTAAATCTTTCAACAGAATTACTTCTGTATTAACTATTGAAACATGGGTAAGCCCAAGCCTCCAGGCCTGCATCTCATTGACTCCAGATGGATAGATGCTAAAGACAAGCGTGTGCCTGCCCAAGGAATAATTGGTCTTGAAACATCCCAAGGGGACAAACATGCAATTCTTGAGGTCACTAACCTCTATTTCAATTGCTATAAGTTGAGAAAGGCTGAATGAGGTTGTGATGATAAGAACAGGTGTCGAATCGCAGGGAGTTCAGATCTGAATTGGGCAATTACTTGCTCTGAGCCTTAGTCCTCACTTATAAAACACCTTAGTGAGTTGTCATGAAACTGACAAGAGCATTTGTGAATTGTTTAGAACAGGCCTGAGAACACAGATAATGTTCAAGAAAGTCAGCTCTTACCAAATGAGATTAATGAAAGTTTATAAAGCACTTTAGAAATAAATACTAGGGGCCTAGAGAGATAGCACAGTGGCATTTGCCTTGCAAGCAGCCGATCCAGGACCAAAGATGGTTGGTTCGAATCCCGGTGTCCCATATGGTCCCCCGTGCCTGCCAGGAGCTATTTCTGAGCAGACAGCCAGCAGTAACCCCTGAGCATTGCCGGGTGTGGCCCAAAAACCAAAAAAAAAAAGAAAAAGAAATACTAGATCTTGTTACTTTCACCCAAAACAATTTATTAATAATTTTACAAGATTAAACATAAACAGCTGTCTCTCTGGCTGTATATATATATATATAAAACAAGTGTTTTTTTTTTTTTTTTTGTTCATAAGCACAGGATGCTTTGGGTTTTTTTAGGGGGATTTTGCCATCTGGCAGGTGCTCAGAGTATAATCCTACCTCTGTGTTCAGGGGTAACATTTTTTTTTTTCAGGTTTTTTTTTTGGGGGGGGGGGCACACCCATTGACGCTCAGGGGTTACTCTGGCTATAAACTCAGAAATCGCTCCTGGCTTGAGGGGACCATATGGGAAGCGGGAAGGGAGTGGGGGGAATCGAACCAAGGTCCATCTTGGGCTAGTGCTTGCAAGACAGACACCTTACCTCTAGCACCATCACTCAGGCCCAACTTCTTTTTGTTTGTTTTTATTTGGTTGTTTTGTTTTGAGGCCATACCTGGCAGTGCTCAGGGCTTACTCCTGGCTCTGCACTCAGGAATCAACCCTAAAGGCCTCAGGGCGTAATATAAGATATTGGGAATTTAATTGGGTTGGCTTAATCCCTGTACTACTGCTCAGACCATCAGGGGTCACTTCTGGTGACATGGGTTGGCAACATGAAAGGCAAACACCTTACCCCCAGTACTCTCTAACACACACACACACACACACACACACACACACACACACACACACACACCAGAGTGAAAACATAAATTTGACACCAATAATGGGTTAGCAACATGAAAGGCAAACACCTTACTCCCAGTACTCTCTAACACACACACACACACACACACACACACACACACACACAGAGTGAAAACATAAATTTGACACCAATAATGGGTTAGCAACATGAAAGGCAAACACCTTACCCCCAGTACTCTCTAACACACACACACACACACACACACACACACACAGTGAAAGTGAAAATTTGCCATCAATAATAGATCATCAGTTGGAACTGGGGCATCTGTGGCCAGAGAGATAGTATAGCAGATAGAGAACTTGCCTTACATGAGGCCAGCCCAGGTTCAATCCCCAGCACTACATATGGTCCCCTGAAACCCACCAGGAGTGACCCCTGACTACTGAGCCAGGAATAAGCCTTAAGCACTGCTGGGTAAAACCCAAAAAGCATTTTTAAAAAGTGGGGTACCTTCAAATTATGACAAAATGAAATAACATGTTTTTCATGAAATCAACCATTTGCTGATAATAATCCACTGGAAATATATCTTGATTAATCATTTAAATATGTTTAATAGTATAAAGGAATATTTCTTTTACATAGCAAAATGAATGTCAAAGATAACAAAACACAAATTTAGAAAGCAAGGCAAATCTCTACAAATCACTGCATTATTCACTTATCTGACCTGATTTCCAAGTTTCCTCCACTTCAAAGTGAGGGGTGACTGACATCTAATAACCAAGTTCCATTTCTTAGAGCACTTTTACTCACTGTCTTACAGTACTATCTGATTAGACTTTGATTCTAGCACAGTGGTACACAGTAGACACTGAGTTGAGTTGATTGTACATTGATTACTGTTGATGCTAATTACTTTAATATTAGCAACTAGGTCAAAGAACATACACAATAACATATACCATTATGTATGATGGGAAAATTCTGACTAGTACAAAGATATTTGTGAGTTTTAAACTTTGTCAAGTACACTATCTTACCCAGTTTTGTTTTATTTTTCATTGAATTACCAAGAATTACAAAGTTACAAAGATATTTATGACTGAGTTTTTGGCTTACAATGTTCTACAAGATTTAAAAAAAAAATCTTGCCCCATTTAGGTCTTCTACAAGACTTTGAACTTTGAAATATTGAAAACTGCAAGTTTCAATATTTAGACTTAGACTTGGATCAATGGAAAAGTAACAATACACACATAAAAAAAAAGACAGCTCTAAGTCCTCTTCTCCCACTGAGAGGTAGTTTGGGCCAGTCATTTAACTTTCCAGTCCCCCACAATGTCTTCATCTATAGGCCCAAGGGCATAATTCTACTTCATGGCTCTTTGTGGAAGATTTGAAGGCTCTGCTATACACTGTACATCGCAGTAGATGATATCCTACATTTCCTGCCAATGTATTAGAATCTTGAAATGCAGCAATGGGTGTAGGCTTTTAATCACTCCCAAATCATCGTACTCTTCCCTCACTATAGGAAAAGCAGCTTGAGCTCCTCACCTTAATCCGTGTAGCCAATGAGTCTGTGCAGTCATCAAAGCGGATGCAGTAGCCCACTTCATGGCCCAGCAAGGTACCCCTTTCCTCAGCCACTCTCCCTGCAACCTTTGGGAAGAAAGATAATGCTGAAATAGAGACATAGAAATTATTGCACAGAGCAATATGCTATGAAAAAATATACTATGAAAAAAATCGAAAGGTCATTACTCCTGCTATCTGCTCAGAAATAGCTCTTGGCAGGCATGGGGGACCATATGGGATGCCGGGATTCGAACCAACCACCTTAGGTCCTGGGTCGGCTGCTTGCAAGGCAAACGCCACTGGGCTATCTCTCCGGACCCGAAAGGTCATTATTTTTAAACAATAAATGAACGCAACAAAAATGAGATGAGGACAGTCTATTAGAGAATAAATTAATTAACTTTTGGTATCTATTGACTTCATTATTTTTTTACCTTATTCTACAACTGACTTGAGACAACCTATAAGAAAATAGACAGGGGCCGGGAAGATTGCACAATGGCGTTTGCCTTGCAAGCAGCCAACCCAGGACCTAAGGTGGTTGGTTCGAATCCCAGCATCCCATATGGTCCCCCATGCCTGCCAGGAGCTATTTCTGAGCAGATAGCCAGGAGTAACCCCTGAGTACCACCGGGTGTGGCCCAAAAACCAAAAAAGAACATATACAATTAAAACAGAATCCCATAAAGATGTTACAAGTTAGGATCTAAGAAATTCAAAAGATCAAAACCAACTAAGGAAATTTCAAAACTAAAGACATATCTAAGTTATCTAAATCACAAATAGGCTCTCAATTTCATGACTATCAAAGCAAATTGAAAAGGAAAAAAGATAAGAATTCTGTCCCTAATTCATTCATTCATTCATTCATTCTTTCTTTCTTTCTTTCTTTCCTTTCTTTCTTTCTCTCTCTCTTTCTTTCTTTCTTTGAAAAGGAAAAAAGATAAGAATTCTGTCCCTAATCCATCCTTCCTTCCTTCCTTCCTTTCTTCCTTCCTTTCTGTCCCTAATCCATCCTTCCATCCTTCCATCCTTCCTTCCTTCCTTCCTTCCTTTCTCCCTCCCTCCCTCCCTCTCTCTCTCTTTTCTCTCTCTCTCTCTCTTTCTTTCTTTTTTGGTTTTTGGGCCACACCTGTTAGCACTCAGGGGTTATTCCTGGCTCTGTACTCAGAAATAGCTCCTGGCATATGGGATGCCAGGATTCAAATCCGGGTCCATCCCGATTGGCTTCATGCAAGGTAAAAGCCCTGCCACTGTGCTATCGTTCCGCCCCCATGTTTTTTGTTTTGTTTTGTTTTGTTTTGTTTTTTTGGTTTTTGGGTCACACCCGGCAGAACTCAGGGGTTACTCCTGGCCCTACGCTCAGAAATCATTCCTGGCAGGCTCAGGGGACCATATGGGATGCCAGGATCTGAACCACTGTCCTTCTGCCTTACCTCCATGCTATCTCTCTGGCCCCAGCCCCCATGCTTTCTTTAGCAAATTATTTTTGAAGAAATGTTCATGTCTCATTCCTTGAAACAATGCATCTTTCACAGGACCATGAGGACAAGAGAAGAAAAATAATTGAATTCATTTTCTCTAGGCAAAAGGAAAACTTTTCAAGAGTCAGTTAATCTCAAACAATTTGCAATATCAGCTACCAAAAGCCATCAAAAGAAAAAAAAAATAAAGACAAAAATCAGTTTAAAAAATACAAGATTAATAAAGGATCCAAGTTAACATAGTAAAGTGAAAAAAAATAGATATACACGATAAAGACCATAAGCTAATGTTTCATTTGTCAATAAGAAAAGAGAATAAAGACTCAAAAAGGTCCAGAGAGATAGCATGAAGGTAGGGTGTTTGCCTTGCACGCAGAAGGATGGTGGTTCGAATCCTGGCATCCCATATGGTCCCCTGAGCCTGCTAGGAGCGATTTCTGAGAGTAGAGCCAGGAGTAACCCCGGAGCGCTGCCGGCTGTGACTCAAAACCAAAAAACCAAACCAAAACAAAACAAAACAAAACAAAAAACATTAAGTTCCAAAGAAGCCAGAGAGATAACATGGAAATAAGGCATTTGCCTTGCATACAGGAGGACGGTGGTTCGAATCCCAGCATCCCATATGATCCCTCGAGCCTGCCAGGAGCAATTTCTGAGCGTAGAGCCTGGAGTTAGTAACCCAAGTGCTGCCGGTTGTGACCCAAAAACCAAAAAAAAAAAAAAACCCCAGAATCAAACAGCAAAACAGCAAGATCCCCTATTACCTTTAAAATATCATTAACTTATTAACAGGAAGTATTTAAAATAATAATATAATAGAGCAATAGCTAGTTTACTGTCAAAATACAAAGTAAATAGTTTCATGTCTACCATACAGACTATCTAACTAAAACTGAGCCAGAGAGTGGGGCTGGAGAGATAGCATAGAGGTAGGGCATTTGCCTTGCATGTAGGACAGTGGTTTGAATCCCAGCATCCCATATGGTCCCCCGAGCCTGCCAGGAGCGATTTCTGAGAATAGAGCCAGGAGTAACTCCTGAGTGCTGCCAGGTGTGACCCAAAAAAAAAAAAAAAAAAAAAACCTGAGCCAAAGAAAGAATATTAGGGATTTCCTGTGGACCTAACACACCAGCCTCAATATGGAACAGCATTTCATCTGCCCTTTCACATAATATACCTCCCCATGTAGACCGTCATCAAGAACATGAGCAGACATAGGAGGCATCCTATGACAGAGCTTTCTGCTCCAGCCATCAGTCCAAAGCACCCCCAACCTCAGATGCCCAGGCCCCAACTTTCTGAGCTGACCACATCAACATTATCTGGCCATCGGCATTTAAGAAACTGAGGAGTGGGTATAGCTATATCCAAAGCAGTATAGCTATATACTCAAAGCACAGAGTCAACAACAACACTGAAAACATAAGATCTAAGCTGCAACTACTGAACTTTATAATGTGCCTGTTAGGTTGACAAACAGGGGTTAAGGAGACATGCCAACACTAGTAGAGGAAAGTTAGTACTGGTGGTAGGACTAATGTTTAAATACTGAACACCTAAAATTCAACTATCAAAAACTTTGTCCAAGTTTTAACCACAGTTCTTTGATTAAATAAAAAAGAATGTTTATGGGGCTGGGTAGGGCATTTGTCTTGTGCTTAGCTGACCTGGGTTCAAATTCTGGCATCCCATATGGTCCCCCAAGTCCTACCAGGAGTAATTCCTGAACACAGAGCCAGAAGTAATACCTGAGCACCATCAGGTATAGCCACCAAAAAAAAAAAAAAAAAAGTGAAAACATGTTGGAGACAGTGTCCTGTCAGAGATCAATTTTTCTGTCTTCTGTCTTTTATGCAGCCTTTTTCACCTAAGGCTGCCTACGTGCAGACTTTGCTATAAGCTCTTGAGCTAACAGGAAAGGTATTTTGCAGCTACAGGAGATTTTCTTTGAAGCCAGAGAGAAAAGTAAACACCCCGATACCATCCCCAGATTTAGGTGACTCCCTTTAGCTTCTTTCCGGAGTTAATGGCTATGCTACAAAACTTGCCCCTTCACAAACTGCTGTTAGCTCCAGATAAGTGAGCTGCAGACACCACTTTAGAGTCATAGGGCAATCCTTTGAAAGCTGCTGACTTGGGAATGATTGTAAAATTGTCACCCCTTCTCCCTCCCCTCTGGAATGATTTACTGCCTTTGTTCCATGGCCTTCGCGCCAAAAAGTATGATTGACATGTCTTTTTACCTGCCCATTTCTCCTCCTCTATATAAGAGATGCTGGACCCCAATAAAGGCACCTTAGACCGGTTATATCGCCTGAGGTCATTATTACTAACCTCTCTCAGATTTTTTACAGGTGTGGTTATTCTTCTGACCCAGCCAAATAAAGGTGTGGACGTCCGAGAGCCTCCCAGCCGCTTCCCGCTGGCCGGGCCCTCCGGGGGGCTCACAGGACCCCGCAAAAACAAAAACAAAATAATGTTTAAAAAGTTATTAGCTCTGTGGAGTCAGAAAGAAACTGAAGAGAATGATGAGAATGAGAAGTGACTTGAAATTATAGATCTGGTTGACGGAACAGAATCAACCACTGAGCAGTTGGTCTTCAACACAGTCTTTCAAAACACTGCTCTACCTCTGGAAGTTATTAGAAACCCGATAACCAGTATTTCTCCACGACAGTGTGGTTTCAACTTCAACCCCAGCCAATCAGTACCCGATAAACCTGGAGAAATGATATGAATAGAGCATATATGCATAGAGAGGAGCTTATGAGGAAAATGGGCATGTAAGAGTGTGCATAAATGAACCAACCCTGTCCCCTAAAAATACAATCAGCTTATAAATCTATAAAAGTACAAGTAAACATATTGCTCTTATTTCGCTATTTGTATAAATTTACTATAAGAAGATTTCTTTTCTTCTTTAATTTTAGGCCATACCAGGAGACGCTCAGGGGTTACTTCTAGCTCTACAATCAGGAATTATTCCTGATGGTGCTCACAGAACCATATGGGATGCCAAGCGTAAACCTGGGTCTGCAGCATGCAAGGCAAACACTCTACTCATTGTATTATCACTCCAGCCTCTATTTCAATTTTCAAAAAATTATTTTTTACAAGGCAAGCACCTTATCCACTCTGCAACAATTGTTATATAAATACTCCATTTTTGACAAAAACAAGCAGAGAGAAAGGAGGGTACTAAAAGGTAAACAGTTCCTGAGATCCTACTACAAGAAATTTGTTGTAGTCTGATGCTTTAAGAGCCAACAAGGTAACCAGAATGCTCTATGTTCTCTTTGCCACACCCAACCTGTCTCAGGGCTCAGGGTCTGTTTCCATAGTTTTCAAGGGACCATGCAGTGATAGGGATCAAACCCAAGACTTAGGCAGGCAGAGTATGCACTCAGGCCTTTGAGCTAACTCTCCAGCCTCAAGATGTTCTCATTTTTACCAAGGAAAAAGCTCCAGTAATTCAGGCATCAGAGCTGATCCCAGATCAAGAAGGACCTCCTCTGAAGTCAAACTCAGACCAGTGTCCACTAACTAACTGCATTAGTAACTGCCTCTCATAGAGATCAAGCAACAACTGTTCTTAGAGGGTTCTGAGATGGTTTTCAGATTTCAGTATGCACACAGAATATTTTCTGAAATGTAATATTTCAAATTCAACAACTCTATTATACTATATTTATAAACTCTTCGTTCTTTCAAGAGAAAGCATGTGTTTTCTTGGAAATTATCCATAGCTACAAATCTGGAGCTAAATTGCAAACTGAGTAAGAGCTGAGGTTTCAAACTACAAATAGAAGAGCAATGCTCTAATTTCTCAATAACTGAGTCATTTTTTTTTTTTTTTTTTTTTTGGTGAATGGCTCTTCTGGTATTTCCTTTGGTGTATTTAAGGAAGCTCACGCACACACAAGCACACGCATACATTTGCGTGCACACTTATGCCAAGACTGGTTCTGGAAGGATGCATTCAATACATGGTAATAGAAGTCTCAAGTTGGGGAGAGTAGGGGGCAGGAGGCAAACTTCAGATGATTTTTTGACTCTTCATTTTGCTGAGAATTCTTTTTTTTTTTTTTTAATTTCTTTCTCGGGTCACACCCAGCAGCGCTAGGGTTACTCTTGGGTTTGTGCTCAGAAAATGCTCCTGGGCAGGCATGGGGGACCATATGGGATGCCAATATTTGAACCACCATCCATCATGGATTGGTTGCATGCAAGGCAAATGCCCTACCGCTGTGCTATTTCTTCGGACCCTTGCTGAGAATTCTTACCATGTGCAAATAGTCTTTAAAGCATAAAGACAAGTTCTTAGTCAATCACTAGGTTATGGGAGTTTTTTGGACATAGTCCTAGGACTGAAGAGCCAAGAAAATATAGGAATTTTTTTGGGGGGGGCCACACCCATCTGATACTCAGGGGTTACTCCTGGCTAAGTGCTCAGAAATTGCCCATGGCTTAGGGGGACCATATGGGAAGCCAGGGGGATCGAACCGTGGTCCTTCCTTGGCTAGCGCTTGCAAGGCAGACATCTTACCTCGAATATAGGAATCTTTAAAGTTGTTTTATAACAATCCATCTGAACTCAGGTCTCCTGAAACAGTAGAGAACTTTCTTATTTTTATTTTTATTCTTGCTTTTTGGGCCACACCTGGGAGACACTCAAGGTTTACTGCTGGCTATGTGCTCAGAAATCACTCCTGGCTTGAGGGGGGACCATGGTCCGTCCTAGGTTAGCCGTGTGCAAGGCAAACGCCCCATCGCTTGAGCCACTGCTCTGGCCCCCAGAGTAGAGAACTTTATCCGTTTTCATACAGACTCTTTGAGGATCTCCTTTTCTGCTTTCATTGAATCTTCCAGCTCATCCCCAAATAGCTGAGGTCTTTTTTGGATTTCAGCAAGGCTGGGCCTTGGCCTCTGCCTCCTCAGCCCTGTCCTGGCTCAGGTGCTCCTGTGTATAAAAGCAAGCAAGTGTCTGCAGCCTTTTTCTCTCCTCTGCACTTAGGCCTTTTCTAAGACCAGAGGGCCGCTCTGCTCAGCTGGGCCCCAGCAGCTAAAGTCCATGAGAACTTCAGAATTGGCAGCTTTCTGGAAACTTTTCTTTCCCAATTTCTGGCATGTTGAGTGGATTCCCTGCCCTGCTTCAGACTGTGCTCAGGGGTTACTTGAGTTGAATCATGCAGGAATGTCTTGTGTCTTGCTCTTTTTTTTTTTTTTTCAGTTTTATAATTTTTTATTATGAATTATGAGAACAAAAGATGCAAAGAAAGAGGATAAGGTAAAGTTACAGTGGAAGGACAATCACCCATAACATAATTATCAGAAGAAGTCCCCTTGCTGATATCTTAACTTTGAACTTTCACCAAAGAAAGTTAAGATAAATAAAACAGAATCCATGTGCAATTACTTTGTCCCTCAAGTCCCCAGATTGTAGCACATTATAATATTTCTTAACAGCACACAAGGCAATCTAAAGCCATCAAACTTACGTAACTCCTTAAACATTAGAGGCATAGTATTTTTTACATTTCCATGTACATGCATATTAGCTTAAGTTAACCTCAAATTTTAAGTGGGTGTGTTTTAAGAATTAGAGTCAAAGGAGCACAGTAAAAACGGTGTTAGAGTGGCAATTGTTGTTTACATAGGCCCACCAAAATATGAGAGGCATGGAAAGGAATAGCCTTGGCCTAAATACAAAGAGATCCTACCCCTGAAGTTTCCTGGCATAAGACCAGCTCTAGGCCCCAGGAAAGTTATCGTTCGCTCCAAGACATTGTCCGTAGCGCCAACACACTTATCACACAGTCTCTGTTGTCGGTCTCATGTTTCTGTATTAAAGATTCTGGAATCTGCATGTCCTATATTGAAGTCATGATGTGGAGTGCCTTCTCGTTTCACCTCACCATGAAAGGGGAATGCAGGAAGCCCTGTCCTGTAAGCAGGTTGTTGTTGTTAAGTCTTCTCAGTGTTAAGGGAAGTCTCTTTTGAGCAGGACGATGTCTGAGCAGTGGTAGGGTCTTCCGTGGTAGAGGATTGCTTCCAGGTGATGTTATAGACAAACCTCACCATAAAGGGGCAATACAGCAAGCCCTGTCCAGTAAGCAGGTCATTGTTCTTGTTGTCTTCTCAGTGTTAAGGGATGTCTCTTTTGAGTAGATCGATGTCAGAGCAGCTGTAGGGTCGTCCCTGGTACAGGAATGCCTCCGGGTGATGTTATATACAACCTTGGATGTTTTGTAAATGTCTTCTGTAGATCAAGGGGTAAATGGAGAATGCCCATTCTTCTGAGGCCTGTGCCAGGTCTTTATGTCAATGTTCAGGGTGTAAGGTCTCATTGCACTACAAGATTTGTGTGTTCCCATTTCTATTAGATAAGAACTTATTGGTATGTATAGTATTTTCCCATGTTAGTGTGCCTACGCAAACAAGTAATAAAGCCACGTGGTGCTATCAGATATATGGGGGCATAAGAACATTTCCAACAAGACCCATGACTTGGTTCAAACATAAGTATTAAACTGAGGGATTCTTTCACACCAAATTCCATATTGAGCAATTCACAAAGAGAAGATAAAAAACATGGGGGGGGGGGATCATCACTGTATAAGAAAGTATTTAGCAAAAGTTATAGCCGTCAAAGAAAACACCCATAAAATGTTGAAAAGATATGCGTCATTTTTATGCCTTTTAAAATAGTTGGGTGGGTGTTAACTCTAGGGCACCACTTTGGTCTGTGAATTAGGACTCAACAGTACTTAAGTTAGAAAGGGTAAAAAAGGAGTAATGATGATAGGAGATAAAGAAGTTAAAGAGAAATATGAACTTATGAAGGGGTATGCAAAAGGGCAGAGTACAAAATGGACATTCTGCATACATAAAAACATAATTCAATGATAGTGAGTACTATTAATGTTTCTTGTGAGAGTACTATTAATGTTTCTTGTGCGCGTGGGGGCAATAGCCCCCACGCGATTTTGAAAATGTAGACTGGACAGAGATTACCAGTGCCAGCCAAACCTCCTCCTGCTAGACTCCCGGCTCCCAGGAAGGAGAGATCCTTCAAGAAGCTGGGAGACCAGAAGTTCAGAGCCCCACCCAGACCCTCCCTAAGGAGCCGCATGGATAGTGGGGGAAGGCCTAGGGTACCTTCAAGCTCCACCAAGGGACCCAACTCACCGGCTTGCCCAGGCGTGTGGGGGGAAGCCCTGGAGATCTGGAGCAAGGCGGCAGAGGGGTGCTGGGGTTACCCAAGTCCCGCACCCCCCAGGCCTGGCCAAGCAGGCCTCCGGCATGGCGTGGGCTTGCCAAACCTCCTCCTGCTAGACTCCCGGCTCCCAGGAAGGAGAGATCCTTCAAGAAGCTGGGAGACCAGAAGTTCAGAGCCCCACCCAGACCCTCCCTAAGGAGCCGCATGGATAGTGGGGGAAGGCCTAGGGTACCTTCAAGCTCCACCAAGGGACCCAACTCACCGGCTTGCCCAGGCGTGTGGCCCGGGGAAGCCCTGGAGATCTGGAGCAAGGCGGCAGAGGGGTGCTGGGGTTACCCAAGTCCCGCACCCCCCCAGGCCTGGCCAAGCAGGCCTCCGGCATGGCGTGGGCTTGCCAAACCTCCTCCTGCTAGACTCCCGGCTCCCAGGAAGGAGAGATCCTTCAAGAAGCTGGGAGACCAGAAGTTCAGAGCCCCACCCAGACCCTCCCTAAGGAGCCGCATGGATAGTGGGGGAAGGCCTAGGGTACCTTCAAGCTCCACCAAGGGACCCAACTCACCGGCTTGCCCAGGCGTGTGGCCCGGGGAAGCCCTGGAGATCTGGAGCAAGGCGGCAGAGGGGTGCTGGGGTTACCCAAGTCCCGCACCCCCCCAGGCCTGGCCAAGCAGGCCTCTGGCATGGCGTGGGCTTGCCAAACCTCCTCCTGCTAGACTCCCGGCTCCCAGAACTGAGTCATTTTTAATGTTATAGCCATTTATCCCTATTTTTCCCCACACCAGATTTGGAAAGCATTTATCAGTCATTCCAGCAAGCAGTGTACAAGCCCAAGAGAGAAATGAAGCATTATCAATAGAGACCCATCCTAACAGTGAAGTAGCACAGGAAAAGAGGAGTTTTTTAATCCCAAGTCAATGAGCCCAAAGAATTTATTGTCAGCCAGAGAAACCTTTCAAATGACTGAGATCACCACCAGATCGTCAACCTCACCCTCCCAAAAAAGAAAAGAGAGATGGGAAAGTGCCTGTGCGATATCACAAACTCACAAGTCTGCTGAAAGATGAGCAATTATCATAAAAATGCTCACACAAAGGTCAGAAGGAGCATTCAAGGGCTAGAACAGGTGTCCAGCATACACAAGGCCCTAAGTTTGATCAGGCACAACAGGGTCCTCCAGGTATCTTAGGACTGAACCTCCAGTCCTAAGCACAACACATACCAAGCCCCAAGACCCAACTATCAGACACGCTGAAGATCACAGGGAGTAGGTCCTGGGCTCCTGCGCACCACTGGGCAGGCCTCCTTCCCCCACCCAGAAAAGAGGGCTCACATGAGTCCTTTACATGACAACTACACAGGAAAGAATGGAAAGAAAACACAAACAAATCCAAAGAAAACCGTGGAAGTAAAAGCCAAGAAAACAAAAGTAGAGGTTAGCCATAGAAACCCAATTTCTAAGAAATCGAGGGTTTATGCAAAACC
Organism: Suncus etruscus; assembly: GCF_024139225.1. NCBI lineage: Eukaryota > Metazoa > Chordata > Mammalia > Eulipotyphla > Soricidae > Suncus > Suncus etruscus. Next base: position 19,264,041 of record NC_064856.1, on the reverse strand, counting down.
TCCTTAAGGAAGAGACACAAAGTGAAAGGAGAGCTGAAAAAGATGAGATCCACATACAGTTTAGAAGTGAGTCTGCAGAAATTTTCCAGAGCTACTAGTTAAGAGCTAGAGGCTTCTTCAGATTTGAGATCTCACATACAGTTTAGAAGTGAGTCTGCAGAAATTTTCCAGAGCTACTAGTTAAGAGCTAGAGGCTTTCTTCAGATTTGAGAGCAATGATGTTCATGGTTAGTAAGCTATAGGAACTTTTTCACAGCATCAGTAACAAAAAGAAATTTTAATCAACCATGATAAATACTAAAATGTTGTTCTGCTCTTGCTGTAAAAAAATAATAGGGAGCCGAAGTGGTAGCACAGTAGTAGGGCATTTGTTTGCCTTCCATGGGTCTGGCCCAGGACGGAACTGGTTTGACTTCCTGTATCCCATAGGGTCCCTCGAGCCAGGAGTGATTTCTGAGTTCAGAGCCAAAAGTAACCGCTGAGCGCCACCACGTGTGCCCCCGCCTCAAATAAATAAATAAATAAATAAATAAATAAATAAATAAATAATAAAAAAGAAAGAAAATAATAGGGAAAAATCACTATCATGTAAAAAAGATCAACAGGAATATAGCCAAAAGTTTCAGGGAGGGGCCGGAGCGATAACACAGCTATAAGGCATTTTTGCCTTGCACGTGGCCAACACAGGACGGACCCTGGTTCCAATCTCAGCATCCCATATGGTCACCGGAGCCTGCTAGGAGCACAGAGCCAAGAGTAATCCCTGAGCGGCGCGCCGGGTGTGACCCAAAAACGCAAAAAAAAAGTTTCAGGGAGAAAAAAATTATAAAAATCTATCATGCAGTTAAAAGAAATACTATACTAGTTTCCTGGGTTTTAAAAATTGTGGTGTTATCAAATTTTAAATTTTTAATGTATTATTCTATCTCTCCAAATCTATCTATTCACTTCTCTATCTATTAAAGAAAAATATATTCAAAGTGAGATCTAAAGAAAGTAAAACAATGAATATGACAAAAAAAAATCACGATCATCATGGACAGGTTTAATGAAATTAGCCAACTAAGAAAAATAAAGGAAGGGCCAAAGTGAGAATATAGCAGGTAATTCACTTAGCTGGCCAGGATTAGATACCTGGCATCATACCCTATGGTCCCCCATGCATTGCTAGAAGAATTCCTGAGTACAGAGCCAGGAATAACCGCTGTTGGTGTGGCCCAAAAACAAAAAAATAAATAAATAAAAGGGAAATAACCATAAGAACTGACAAAACCACAGAAAATAATTATTGATGAAAGATAAATCTATTTAAGATAGAATTAGAATTAAATTAAAACCCTTTGGGGGGCCAGAGAGGTGGCGCTAGAGGTAAGGTGTCTGCCTTGCAAGTGCTAGCCAAAGAAGGACCACGGTTCAATCCCCCGGTGTCCCATATGGTCCCCCCAAGCCAGGGGCAATTTCTGAGCCCTTATCCAGGAGTAACCCCTGAGCATCAAATGGGTGTGGCCCAAAAAAAAAAAACTTTGGAAGTTATGACTACAGAAGAAAACACATGATATAAATTTTTGAAATAAAAATTACAATCCTGGGGGGAGGACAAATTTGGTGGTGGGTATTCCCCTGATTCAATGTTAATATGTACCTAAAATACTAATGTGAAAGATATGTAAGCCACTATGATCAAAATAAAATTAAAAGAAAACTAAAAAAAATTACAATCCTATATCAATAAATAGAGGGAAGGTCAAAAGAATAAGGTTATTCACTTATACATGTATAATTTAATAGGAAACTATAATGAGTTTCAACAACCTTAAGTTTCTTATAACCCTTTTCCTTTTTTTTTCTTTTTTTCTTCCCTTTTCCTTTTAATAAAAGCTCTGGTACTGAATTATAAACACTCTACTTATAAAGCATATTTAAATAACTAATAAAGAACTGCTTAACTTAACATATCAAAAAGAAACCTTGTGGCCAGAGCCATAAACAGTGGATAGGGCATTTGCCTTACATGCCACTGACATTCAATCCCCAGCATCCCATATGGTCTTCCAAGCCTACGAGGAGTAATCCTGGCTGAGTGCTCCTGAGAGTTACCCAAAAATAAAATAAAACAAACAAAACAAAACAAAAAAAAAGAAACCATATGGTAAATAAATACATATCCAAAATTTAACATCTACCCAGTATTTTACTTCAGTTCCTTCTTTCATCAAATTCAAGAAAAGCAAATATATATGGCTATGATCTTATCATTTTAAGATTATTTCCAAGGCCAAAGTTATAATCTAGGAGGTAAGGAGGTACTACTTAAATATATGGTCTCTTAAGTACTGCCAAGGTACAGAGCACCACCAGGTGTGGCCCCAAAACAAACAAAAAAATAATTATTTCTGTTCATCTGGCCAAACATTCATTTTTATGTAAACATAAAACAGAAATTTGGAGTGATATTTAAAGACGTTCACATGATTTTTATTGGGCAGTGATATTTTGGTTATTTTAAATACCTTTTCTGTTTGTTTTGACTTGCTCTGTACTTTTTATGCTCTACAACTCATATAGTATAGGCATTAACTGTACCAAAATAATCAGCAATATACCTCTTATTTTAAATAGAAGAATTCTTAAGGAGCAATGACATATTCATTTGGAGTTTGTTAAGAAATGAAAATATAAAATGTCAGTGAAACAAGAGACACTGAAGCCTTGCAAAAGGAAAGAGAAACTCACTGTGACAGTGGCCACTCTTCGAGGCTGAGTGATCCCCACAATCCTTCCTTCTGCCGTCCAGCCAGCTTCTGCAAGGTACTGCAAAGTACAAACACCATCTTATCTAAGGAGACATCAGACACATATTCAAAACAAGCTCCCCCAGGCGACGTTGCATTGTACTTAAATCACTGAGAAGGGAAGTTACAGATGGTTCTTGTCCTAGTGCATATTTTGAAAGTTATCCTGCAAATGAAGTATCTGAAACTTGGAATTGTTAGCATTGCATTAAATTTGCATCAGTCTACTGAAAAGAATTTTAAAGTATAGAGAGAAAACTAGTACAATCATGACCAAACAAAATGTTTCAAACAGTTTAAATAGGTACTAGATATTATATACACAAATATGTGCCATTAGATTATGTTATTAGCATTCTTAACAACTTTTACAATTCTGTCAGTCATAATTAGTTTAAAAAGTGATTAAAGGTGGGTAAGCATCACAACTTAAAGATGTGTGAGCACCGTGGCCATAGCATGACCAAGCCCAGAACATATTTGTGTGAGCCTCAAAGTGAACCCTGTCAAGCATTACAACTAGAATATGCACGGTCTCAACTAAGCAAGTGTGATCCACAGCCAACACGTGTGCAAGCACACAAACAAGCATGTGCAACCCATGATCACTGCAACGATCATAGCAACAAAGGAAAATGAAGGGGAAAATGAACACATGTTTAAAATAAAGGCTGATGGGGCCAGAACGATAGCACAGCAGGTAGAGCATTTGTATTGCATGCGCTAACCCCAGGTTCCATCTCTAACATCCCATATGGTCCCTGAGCCTGCCAGGAGTGATGTCTGAGCACAGAGGGAGGAGTAACATCTGAGTGCTGCCAAATGTGGCCCAAAAACAAAACAAAACAAAAAATAGTAAGAAGGGCTGAAGAAACAGCTTAGCAGGTTGAGCACATGCTTTGCACGGGGCCCAAATCAACTGCCAGCACCACATTGTAACCCAGCACCACTGGGAGTGATACCCAAGCACAGAGCAAGGAATAGTCCCAGGCAACTCCAAGTATAGCCCTCAAATCAAATAATAATAATAATAATAATAATAATAATAATAATAATAATAAATAATAATAATAATAAAAGTTCTTTCTAAAGTCAGAAATAAAATGTTTTAGATAGCATCAGTTTTTTGCTATAGTGCAGCTTTGGTGAGAGAGAAAGCTCATTGGCTGGAACTCTGCATGCAGGAGACCCAGTTGGATCCTCAGTACTACATGGTCCCCCAAGCACCAAGCCAGGAGTAGCCCCTGAGCACTGTCAAATGTAACTCCCCAAAATAAGTAAATAAATAAAAACTGTAGTTTTTTCTCATATTACTTATACACAAAATACTACCACTTATCCAATCAATAGAAATGCAAGAATAGTTAAGATTCACAATGCATATTATTAAGTGACCGGAATTGTCCCAATCTCCTGGCATGCATCCCATTTAACCCTCACCACAAATTCTATGATCATCAATTCAGAGATGAGGAAACCAAGACCAAGATGAGGAAACATAACTTGTCTAAAGACACTGATAAAAATCTCAGGGCTAGTATTTAAGCTGAGCCAAACCATGTCTGTGACATAAAACCAGGGTATAATCCTCCCAACCAAAATAACACACACACTTATTCACAGTCAACTTCTTAGATATAGAGTTAAGGAAAGAAAAGTAATTTCAATCATACACAACCCTACCATGCTAGATTTTATTATGTGCAAGTAAAAAGAAATTGGAAGAAATTCAGAAATTATAAAAGTGGGTGTAATGTTGACAGCAAGAGGCGAGGGATGCCACAGAGGGAGCTGCTTAAATACTTCTCTATTCTCTCCGCTCTTTATAAGAGTCACTAAATCTGATCTTCCAGTTAAGACTGAATGTAAAAGCCCCCACTCACCCAAAAAAAACAGCACAAACATTACAGTGAAGATTCTGTTTTCCTAGCCATGGTTTTGACAAAGCTCTAATAAAAACTAGCACTTATATTACACATAGAGCTTTGGAATTTCAAAGTTGGTGTTTGGACTTTAGCATGCTGTACTTTATCAATGTAGCTGGGTAAGAAGAATACTGTACAACTTTGCTGTAATTCAGTCTTCCTGATTTCTCTTAAATTTAGTTTCATAAGGTAAAACAGACTGTCTCAGAAAAGGAATGTGAACAGTGTAAACAAATGAACTAATCCTTTCATAAAAGAACATAGATATTGGGGCCGAGAGAGATAGTATAGAGGTAAGGCGTTTGCCTTTCATGCAGAAGGCTGGTGGTTCGAATTCCAGCATCCCATATGGTCCCCTGAGCCTGCCAGGAGCAATTCCTGAGCGTGGAGCCAGGAGTAACCCCTGAGCACTGCCAGGTGTGACCAAAAAAAAAAATAAAATAAAATAAAAATAACATAGATATTAGGGGAAGGACATTGTGAGTACTGGGAGGGGTAGTTTTGGGACCACACCCAGTTTACTCCTGGCTTTGTGCTCATGAATCATTCCCAGCAGGTATCATGGGACCATATGAAATGCTGGGAATCAAACCTGGGTCAGTCATAACCTAAGAAAGCCCAAGGACAGGAAGATAATCTTTCATGGGGCCAGAGCAATAGTACAGCAGCTAGGGCACTAGCTTTGCAAACAGCTAACCCATGTTCAATCTCCAGCATCACATATGGTCCCTCAAACTCTGCCTGGAGTGACCCCTGCACACAGAACCAGGATTAAGCCTAGTGTGGCCCCAAAATAAAATTAATTAAATGTAAATGCATATATTCTTTGACCCAGCACTCTGCTATATCTATTATTAAAATAGAACCATATAGGGGCCGGAGTGATAGCACAGTAGGTAGGACATTTGCCTTGTAGACAGCTGACCCAGGTTTGATTTGACCATCTCATATGGTCCCCCAAGCCTGTCAAGAGTGATTTCTGAGCACAGAGCCAGAAGTAACTCCTAGGAGCTGCTGGGTGTGGCCCCAAAACAAATATGAATAAACAAATAAATAAAATTTTAAAACATGTATATAAAATTTTATATATACAAACCAATACACTGTATCAAGAAAACACAAAACTAGAATAGTCTACAGTGTCTAGAAAGTAGAAAATGGTAGTTTAGATAGAAGCTCCACAACTGTAAAAAGGCTGATACACAGTGGCTGGAGCAATAGCACAGTGGGTAGAATGTTTGCCTTGCACTTGGCAGATCCAGGTTCAATTTTCAGCATCCCATATGGTCCCCTGAGCCTATTAGGTGTGATTTCTGCTGCACAAGTATGGGTAACACCTGAAAGCCACCAGGTATGACACAAAAACAAATCAAAATACATAAATACAGTGTAAGTTACTGTTCATTTTTTAATTTATTTATTTTGGTTTGGAGGTACTCAAGGCTTACTCCTGGCTCTGTGCTCAGGGATTACTCTTGGTGAGGGTTAGAGGAACACATAGGATGCCAGGGATCAATCATGTCGACTTCAAGCAAGGCAAGCACCCTCCCCCAACCCGCTATACTATTTCTCTGGCCCCAAACAATTATCTTTTTAAACACACAAATACACACACAACACACAAACACACACACACACTTAAGAGGTATGAAATCACCCCACGTGCCATATTTCCAACCCCAGGTGAACTGATCTGAAGTAAGGTAGCCACGAAGAATTAATAAACCAAACCAGTCAAGAGAGAATCAGGAAGTCAGTTCACTTCTCATCTCAGGTCCCACTCTGAGCACCAATGAGAGTCAGTGAGATCCTGGTGGACTTTTACATGTCAAAGGGCTTGGTGAAAAGAAAAAATTAAAATTAAAATAAAAAATAAAAAAAGAGGAAGTTGGGGGAATGCCTTTGTTTTGGGAAAAGGCAGGGTGTGACCTAACAATCTTTCTGTTCAAAAAAAGTTTTGAGAAGCTGTTGCCACTAGATGTAAAATAAATCCCCAGTGTGGCTGTTAATTTGCATTGGCACAGTAAAAAGTTGAGGAAATAAAAAGAAAAAAAGATAAAGAAAAAAATCAATCTTTTAGCAGTAAGTAAGGTGGTGAGGACATTTTCTAATTCCTAGGAATCACAGCTGGTGAGGATAGACTTGGCTGTAGAAAGTGTCATGGGTTTGACTGTGCATGTATCATTCTCAAAATAATCAGTTTTTCCATATCCTTGTCTTATACATGTCACAGAATTTTTCATTAAACATTAGAACTTTCTGCAGATATACTTAATTTGAAAACAAGTGTACTCTTTACTAAACATTGTAATATGAGTCTAACAACCAAGTTCCTTTTCCATAAACCTTTCTAAAATAAGAACATTTCTGCAAAATATATAAGAATATTTCTGGGCCTGGAGAGATAGCACAGTGGCGTTTGCCTTGCAAGCAGCCGATCCAGGACCAAAGGAGGTTGGTTCGAATCCCGGTGTCCCATATGGTCCCCGTGCCTGCCAGGAGCTATTTCTGAGCAGACAGCCAGGAGTAATCCCTGAGCAATGCCGGGTGTGGCCCAAAAAAACCAAAAAAAAAAGAATATTTCTGCAGGGGCCGGAGAGATAGCATGGAGGTAAGGTGTTTGCCTTTCATGCAGAAGGACGTGGTTCGAATCCCGGCATCCCATATGGTCCCCCCGTGCCTGCCAGGAGCAATTTCTGAGTGTGGAGCCAGGAGTGACCCCTGAGCGCTGCCAGGTGTGACCCAAAAACAAAAAACAACAACAACAACAACAAAAAAAACAGAATATTTCTGCTAATTATATATATACACATACAGTTTGAAACTAAGTTTGCTAAATCATTCTTTTTTTGGGGGGGGGGCCCACACCCGGCATTGCTCAGGGGTTACTCCTGGCTGTCTGCTCAGAAATAGCTCCTGGCAGGTACAGGGGACCATATGGGACACGGGATTCGAACAACACCTTTGGTCCTGGATCGGCTGCTTGCAAGGCAAACACCGCTGTGCTATCTCTCCAGGCCGCTAAATCATTCTTATAGTGAGCACTGTAATAAGAGTTCATAGCATCCAAGATCCTTTTCCATAGATTTCTGTGGACAAAAACCTTAAAACATTTTTGCAGACACACTTTATTTTGAGAATAAGCTACTAAATGATACACAAAATCAAGCATCAGAGCAACTCGGAAAAATAAATAGGATAGCTGAGAACTATTAAAAAATCTAATAACATTGTGCATTTCCCCGGAACTGTGCAAACTAATATTAAACTACTAGAGTTAGATACAAATTATCTGTTTTCAGTTTTGTTTTCAGAACAAAAGAATAGCTATTAGTATCTAAACAGGTAGAACACACAGTGTAACCAGCAATACAGTGACTCACATAAATAGGGTCAAGAGATTAACCTAAAGAAAAGTTGCTGGATAGTCTCTGAAAGAAGCTTTCTTCAGTTGGGCTTTGGCTGAGTTCTCCATCTTTATTTGTGGTAGGCTGCTGAAGTTGCTGGGACAGAAATTCCCTCAGTATGGGGGGGGGGCGTCATAACCTGCTGTTAGTCCTCTCAAATGGGGCTCCTACCCCATCAGTGACCTCAATAAGCTGCTGCAAGTTGGGAGGGGAGGGGGGCGAGGTCCTCCTACAAAGCACCTCTGGTATTAAAAGGCAGTGGAAGTTGGCATCTGCTGTCCAGAATCTTCAGCTCTCTCCCTTCAATGCCTGCTTCTGTCCCACCTGAGGGTGCTTCTGCTACCAAGGTGGCGGAGCAGCCAAGCAAGGCCAGGGGATAAATCAACAGAACCTATGTCAATTGGGAGCATAGTGGCAACCTTTCACTAGCACTCTGCCAGGTCCAGATATATCAGTAGTTTTTGGACCCTCTCTCTTTCACGACATAAAACTCCCCATTTCCCCACTGTTTCCCCATCTCCAATGCTACAGGAAAACTTCCTGGGATTGTTTCTCTTAAAAGCTGTCCAGTGAATAGTCTTCTTTGGTGTCATTTCTGTTGATAAATAACCATTCCAGACATTGAACCATTTGACAGTGCCAGTCTGGCCTGTTCACCTGACTCAGAACTTGGGGTTTGGGTTATCTTCAGCTGAGCTCTTTTCAGACTCTCAGTAGTCAGTAATAATTCTTAGGAGATGGGGTCTCTCTGGTGGTAAATGATAAATTTACCCTGAGAACTCCTGTAAATGGAGAGCTCATCATCACTGAGAAGGCACCTTCACCTCTTGGGAGGCATGTGCGAGGGAGAATCTCTAGTGAGCCTGGCACATATAGTCCAGAGCAAGAAATGCAGTTAGATGGACCAGAACAATATGAAGCCATTCAAAACAGGGCCATGTGCACTGAGTTTCTAGTGAAGGGTACTACACACTCATTCTAGTTTAAAGGGGCCATCATGGAAAATATGAACCAGAGGGTCAAGTCATTCACCATTGTTGGGGTCTTCTCAGATCCCTGGGTGCCTGTTTGAGAATCAGTTGTAAAATCGCCCCACATGCCATATTCCCAATCCCAGATGAACAGGTCTGAAGCAGGGTAGCCACAAAGAATTAATAAACCAAGCCAGGGGCCGGGCGGTGGCGCTGGAGGTAAGGTGCCTGCCTTACAAGTGCTAGCCAAGGAACGGACAGCGGTTCGATCCCCGGCGTCCCATATGGTTCCCCAAGCCAGGGGCGATTTCTGAGCACATAGCCAGGAGTAACCCCTGAGCGTCAAACGGGTGTGGCCCAAAAACCAAAAAAAAAAAAATAAAAAAAAAAATAAACCAAGCCAGTCAGAAGAGAATCATGGAGTCAACTTGCTTCTCACCTCATGGTCTCACTCCATGCACTAAGCCAAACTGAAATCTCTTTTTTTTTTTTTAAACTGAGATCTCTTTATTAACCAACCAGGAGGAAGAGGGTCAAATGAGATCCAGGTGGACTTTTATAAGTCAAAGGGCTTGGTGAAAATAAAGAGGAAGGTGGGGGAAGGCCTTTGTTTTGAGTAAAAGCAGGGAGTGACCTAACAAAGGGGATCAGAGAGAGTACAAGGAGGTAAGGCAAGTTACTTGCCTTGTATGCAGCCTACCCCAGTTTAAATCCTATATGATCATATCATAAATCCCAATGCCACATATGATGCCCTGAGACACCAGGGGTCACTCCTAAGCACAAGGCCAGTAACATTCCTTGAATACTATCAAGCGTGGCACAACATCCTCCACCAAAATTTAAAAAAAAAAAAATGACAATGCTGATTGCATCTTTTGTTTATTTTTGGGCCCACCCAGGGGCACTCAGGGGTTTACTCCTGGCTCTGTGCTCAGAAATCACTCCTAGCAGGCTTAGGGACCATATGGGATGCCAGGGATTGAATCTGGGACTGTCCTGAGTCAGCTGCATGCAAAGCAAATGCCTACCACTGTGCTAAAACTCCATCCCAGCTTGCATTAATAAAGAATGTCAGAAGATAGGACAAAAGTAAAATCTTCATATCCTTTCATGTCTTTTATTTCTTTAATTTAAAAAAATATTTCAATAGTCAAAATCAAAACAAAGCCACTATTTACTTCCATTTGCTGCCACAGTGCCCACTCCACTTCCACCCAACTTTCTCTGGAGCCCACCCTCCAAAAACCTCTATTTCCAAGCAGCTTAGCCTCACTGAGGGGCACAGCTCTGTATCACTGACCCATATTCTGTAGCCCACCCTGCAGAAGGACTCCATCCACCACCCACTCCCATAAGGTCCAACCACGTCATTTGCTCTGACCATAGCTATGTAAACAGGAGTGTCACTGCTGGAAGGAAGTTTAAAGAGCCACCTCATGGTCCTACCACCCACCATAAGATACACAAGCCCAGGGAAGAGCCACAACATCGCCAGAAAATCAGTGATGGTGTGAGTAGCCCATAGCTTGAGTCATCAGCCCAAGATTACCACACAGTATGAGGAAGAAATAAATAAGCCTTTGTGTTTTTAAGCCATTGACTTTTTCAAGTTCTTTGTTATCATAACAGAGCTTTTCTAAAACTGACGAATCAACCACACAGACCAATTCCAAAAGAAGCCAAAACCAAGTAGCCTCTGACCTCTGTTCTATATTCTGCATCCTCAGTACACTCTATAGTTCTGTCCATTGTATAATGAGGATAATAACAGTCTCTGCTCCCATGGAAGTCACAGAGAATTAAATACCTTTACATATGAGGTGATCACTTTAGATAGCACCATGATGCAGCATTTATTATAAGTATTACATTATAATAACTCCCTGATCATCTCAGTAATTTAGCATGCCCTTCTTCTGTAATTTGTGAGAATTTATGTTATTGGCACATTTTCCCTCCAGGCCACCATTTTCTCAGCTGTCTGCATTTTACACAACCCTTGGCTACCAGGCCATTCACACTGGGCTGCCTTTACCTTGCCACACACTAGAGTACCAGGAGAACTATTATGTTAGATCTACATCTAGTTCCCATGCTAAAACCATTCATGAGAACTGGGGAGGGGAAATAAGACAGATATCAATAGTTCTTCAGACTCACTACCGTGTCCACAAGACCATGGAGAATACACACAGTCATCAAGTTGAAAAAAACAAAAGGGGAACTGAGAGGTAGTACAGCTGGAGCTTGCCTTGCACACGAATGACTTGTGTGCTTCAAATCTGGCTTCAATCCAGATTCCCATATGATCCCCTGAACTGACCAGGAGTGATTCCCGAGTACAGAGTTAAGTGTGAACCCTGAACACCATGGGTTATGGCCAAAAAAAAATTTTTTTAAAGTAAAAGGACTTCTATCGCCTCCTCACGACTCTCAGGCTGTTAAAGTCCATATACTCCTAGGTACTCCAACAATTCTCCCACCAAACACAGGTGCTACCATCACTATGTCACACCTCCAGCCACTGCTCCCTCACTGTTAGTCACCCTTTGCCTCTGCTTCTCTCCACCCCTAATCTCAGGCCTTTGACTCTCCAACACAAACAACTCAGAATAGAAATCACCTCTCCATGACCTCTTAGGCTGAAATCACCACCCAAGCCCATCCCAGAAAATTTCACTCCCCTTCTACTTCTGGCCTTATGAGCATCCATGGGCCAATCCTGCTTCCTGTCACCCACACCTCCAGCTCCATCATCTCTTCTTTCTGCTCCAGACTTTCAATCCTTAATGACTTCCATACCACAAACTCTACAAGATCAACAACACTGTGAAATAATCTCAGGCACTACTTACTAACATTGAATACATAAGCTAAGAAGTCCAACATAAATATGCAGAGATAGCCTCCAAAGTACAAGTAAATTCAAGGCAGCACCATTCATGATAACTGAACATTCAAATTAACTCCTACACCAATCAATGGTGGACAGTAGAAGCTCACACCTGGAGAGACTACAGAGCATGGGTCAGCCAACTCAGGCTCTAAGAGTCCATTGGACATTGTCACAACAGCCCAACAGTGCCATCCAGACATAAAAGCAGGCATGGGAAATACAAAAATGTGAGTATGGATGGTCCAATAAAGTTTTATTTATAAAGGCAGACTGTGGGCTGGATCTGGCTCCTGTGCTGTGGTTTGTTCACCCCTGTCATACAGACAAACTGTAACTACATTCAATACAAAGACAGATATCACACACATATACTGAGTAAATAAAGCTACACTGGGCTGGGGAGAGGGCTCAAAGGACTAGAGCACAAGCTTTGCATGTGGGAATTCCAAGTTCAATCCCTAGCACCACAGTGGTCCCCATAGAGTCATAGGGAGCAACCCATGAGCACCAAGACAAGAGGAAACTCCAAACACCACCAGGTGTGGTGTGAAGTAAAACAACAACAGTAACAACAACAATAAAAAGAAGTACCAGCTTCGGGGGGTGGGAAAAAAAAAAAAAAAGTACCAGCTTCTTTACTTTACTTCTTTACAGAACTTCAGAAACAGGCAAAACTAATATATGACTTTAGAAGTCAGAATAAGAGCTACCACATGTAACTAGCACATGTAACTCACAGAAGTAGCTAACACATGGTGTTTGTAGGAACAAGGTCAGAGGGTAAGTTAAGATACCAGAAGAGGACATAATGGATCTGGCTTCTGTATAGTGCTCTTATTTCTTAATCGGAGGTGCCAGGCAACACAGGTAGATTCATTTGTAAAACTTTCCCAAACTATACAATGATTAATATAAGATAGTTCCTTATAGGTATATATTCTATGATCATTAAAAATCTCCCTCAGTGGGCTGGAGAGATATGTACTATCATGGCATGTACCATGCATGCAACAACCAACTAGGTCCCCAGCACCACATATAGTTCTCTGTCCCCCAGGAGTAAGTTCTGAGCATATCCATGCTCCTACGGCCTCAAATCAAAACAAATCCAAAAGGGGGCTGGAGAGATAGCATAAGTATTGGGAATTTGCCTAGCATGCTGAAGGACAATGGTTCAAATCTGGCATCCCATATGGTCCCCCAAGCCTGCCAGGAGTGATTTCTGAGCGTAGAGTCAGGAGTAACCCCTGAGCGCTGCTTGGATGTGACCAAAATAAAAAAAATAAAATAATAAATTCTACATTAAAAGAGAAAGGGTTTAGGAAATGTAACTCTTGGTAAATCACATCTTTAGCATGTATGAAGTCCCAGGGTTTAATACAAATATAGTGAAAACCTACAAAGACTTCACTGGCCACTTCATCATCATTCTTCACCCTCCAAGTCAAGACCCTAAAAACAAAGTTTGGACCTCACCACCCCTTTCCACTACTGAAATCTGGCTGTTCCAAAACTGCCTCCACCCCAGTAACTCTAATTAAGTATAGTATTCATCAGATTAGAACCCTTCCAACCAATTCTCAACAATTGTGCGACAGAGATCTGTTTCTGATATCTTTTCTTTCATAAGATTCTCCCTAATGCTCCCTATCCAATTCTATTCCATTCCCAAGTAGGTTACTGTCTGGTAAGAGAGTTGCTTACCTTACCCCTACATAATTCTGTTTTAGTCCATTTTCATTCACAGCAGCACTCTTTTTGTACCCCACCACTACTACTGTAAACTATTGGGGGAAGGAGGTACAGAGAGATGACTATGTATCACATACCTTTAACTCACTGCTCCCTTCAAAGGGATTGCTAATTTGTTATTATTTTAGAATTATCATAAATCAGAGAATGATACTTCAGTACTAATCAAAGAAGCCATAAGTTCCAAATAAAGGTATCCAGTTGGGGTAAGTATTTCCTCTCTGAGAAGAAACTTTCAAATAGAAATGACAGGCCTGGGCCCGGAGAGATAGCACAGCGGCGTTTGCCTTGCAAGCAGCCCATCCAGGACCAAAGGTGGTTGGTTCGAATCCCGGTGTCCCATATGGTCCCCCGTGCCTGCCAGGAGCTATTTCTGAGCAGACAGCCAGGAGTAACCCCTGAGCACCGCCGGGTGTGGCCCAAAAACCAAAAAAAAAAAAAAAAAAAAAAAAGAAATGACAGGCCTGAAAAGATAATATTAAGAGAAAGATATTTGCCATGCATGCTAGTCAACACTAGTTCCATCCCTGACACTATATATTATTCCTTCCAAACTTCCAGGAGTGACTCCTGAGCACAGAGCCAGGAAAAGGCAATACAGGCAACACAATGCCGTGAGAATTGCTAGGTGTGACTCAAAACTCCAAAACATCATCATAATAAAGAAAAAGTAAAGTGTAAATGACAGAAGAGTTCTCAATCTACCAAGTCCTCCCATAAAAATGATACATGTATGTGCTCACCTGTGGAATCTGCGTGCTCTTCCCACATCCTGTTTCTCCAACAATCACCACCGTCTGATAATTTTCTATCAGATATAATATATGATTCCGAAGCTGAAAAATACAACTGTACACTATCAGTTGCCATGTACTGGCTCAAAATACCAAACCAAACACATTTAAACATTGTAAAATGTGTATTTTGCCAAAGGTAAATAAATTTTGTAGAGAAAATATAGAGTAGAAAGGCCAGAGAGATAGCATGAAGGTAAGGATGATGGTTCAAATCCCAGCATCCCATATGGTCCCCCTAGCCTGTCAGGAGTGATTTCTGAGCATAGAGCCAGGAATAACCCCTGAGCGTTGCCAGTGTGACAAAAAAAAAAAAAGAAAGAAATAGATACACTTTCGGTGTCAGGAATGACCATAGCAGGAATACAATTGTAACTGGCAATCAGAGGGTAGGGGAGGAGAGAAGGTGGAGGGGAGGAGGAGGAGCACCAGTCACAAAAATGCAAAAATATTAACACCTATGTTTATACAGCACTTAGTACAACAGCTAAGAGACCAACAGATGTTGAATAGATCAAGCAGTTGTCTATCTAAACATAATAGATTACTTTGCAGTTCTAAGAAAGACAAAATCAAGTATTACTTATGTACCGAAATGAGTTTGCAGAGAAAGATCTGAAAAGAGAAAGGATATTGGGGGTTATAGGAGAGCAAACTGGGTATACCTGGTGATGAATGTGGTCTTAGGATTATGCACAAAGAAAAACCTCCATTAACAGTATAAATCACAGCATGTCAATCAATTTAAAAAAATTAAAAGTACCAAAAAAAATAATTAAAAATACCATCTATTTATTTCTGTTTCACTTGGTTGGAGAGTACTGTTTCCTCTTTAAAGATACATGTCTCACAAAAGAGAAAAGAGCTGGAAGTTACAGCTCACCTCATGAAGCTCACCACAAACAGGGATGAGTTTACTTAGAGAAATAACTATGTTTTAACTATCCTAATAATGAGAATGTACGAGGGAAATAGAAAGCGCTGTCTAGAGTACAGGCGGGGGGTTGGGTGGGGAGGAGGGAGATTTGGGACATTGGTGATGGGAATGTTGCACTGGTGATGGGTGGTGTTCTTTACATGACTGAACCCAAACACATCAATGTATGTAATAAAGTTGTTTAATAAAAAAATTAAAAAAATACATGACTCAATGTCATAGAGTGTTTGACCTACATGTTGTTCTATATACCAGGGGTCTCAAACTCGTGGCCCGCGGCCGTTTGCGACCCTCCATACAACATTTTGTGGCCCTGCCCTAGAAGAATCTTTTTTTTGTATTGTTTTGTTTTGTTTTAGTTGTTTGGGTCACACCCCCCCAATGTTCAAGGCTTACTACTGACATTTGCACTCAAAGATCACCGCGAATCTGCCTCCTGCGGCCCCCAGGTAAATTGAGTTTGAGACCCCTGCTATATACTTTATGGTTTCAAGTCTAATTATGTAGGTCTTTAATCCATTTGGATTTTACCTTTGTACATAATGTTAACTGGAGGTCTAAGTTTTGCTTTTTTTTTACAAGTGGCTAGCCAGTTGTGCCAGCACTACTTGTTGAAGAGGCTTTCTTTGCTCTGTTTAGGATTTCTTGCATCTTTATCAAAAATTAGGTGATGGTATATCTGGAGAACATTCTCTGAGTACTCAAGCCTGTTCCACTGATTCTGAGGGTCTGTCTTTATTCCATTATTCCAATACCATGCTGTTGTGATAACTATTGCTTTGTAATACAGTTTAAAGTTGGGAAAGTAATACCTCCCATATTCCTTTTCCCAAATATTGCTTTAACTATTCGTGGGTGTTTATTGTTCCAAATGAATTTCAGAAGTGTTTGATCCACTTATTTGAAAAATGTCATGGGTATCTTTAGAGGGATTCGCATTAAATCTGTACAAAGCTTTGGGGAGTATGTCATTTTAATGATATTAATCCTGCCAATCCAAGAACAGGGTATGGATTCCATTTCCGTGTGTCTTCTCTTATTTCTTGTAGGCAGGGTTTTATAGTTTTCTTTTGTATAGGTCCTTCACATCATTAAGTCAAGTAGACTCCAAGGTTATATGAGTTTATGTGAGACTAATGTGAATGGGGTTGTTTTCTTAATATCCATTTCTTCCCTTTTATTATTGGTGTATAAAAAAGGCCATTGATTTCTGTGTTAATTTTCTAGCCTGCTATGCTACTATATGCTCTATTGTTTTCTAAAAGTTTTTTGATAGAATCTTTAGGGTTTTCTTCGTATCATGTCATCTGCGAGCAGTGAGAGCTTGACTTCTTCCTTTCCTATCTGGATTTTCTTGATATCTTTTTCTTGACTAATCACTATAGCAAGTACTTCCAGTACTATGTTAAATAGGAGTGGTGAGAAGGGGCAACCTTGTCTTGTACCGGAGTTCAGAGAGAAAGCTTTCGGTTTCTCTCCATTGAGGATAATATTTGCCATTAGCTGTGATAGATGGCCTTGACTAGATTGAGAAAGGTTCCTTTCATTCCTATATTGCTGAGAGTTTTTATCAAGAATGGGTGTTGAACCTTATCAAATGCTTTTCTCCTGCATCTATTTATATGATCATGTGATTTTATTTTTCTTCTTGTTTATATTATGTTGATGGATTTACAAATGTTAAACCATCCTTGCATTCCTGGGATGAAACCTACTTGATCATAGTGAATGATCTTCTTGATAAGTCATTGAATTCTATTTGCCAGAATTTTATTGAGGATTTTTGCATCTGTATTCATCAAGAATATTGGTCTGTAATTTTCTTTTTTAGCTGTATCTCTGTCTGGTTTTGGTATCAAGGTGATATTGGCTTCATAGAAGCTGTCTGGAAATGTTCCCATTTTTTTCAATTTCATGAAAGAGCCTGGCCAGGATTGGTAGTAGTTCCTCTTAAAAAGTTTGAAAAAATTCATTAGTGAATCCACCTGGTCCTGGGCTGAGAAGCTTCTGCACCTCGAAGGAAATAGTGCTCAGAATACAAGAACCACCCACTGAGTGGGAGAAACTATTCACCCAATATCCATCAAATAAGGGGTTAATATCCAAAATATACAAGGCATTGACAGAACTTTACAAGAAAAAAATCTAACCCCATCAAAAAAATGGGGAGAAGAAATAACAGACACTTTGACAAAAAAGAAATATAAATGGCTAAAAGGCACATGAAAGAAAGCTCCATATCACTAATCATCAGGGAGATGCAAATCAAAACAACTATGAGGTACTATTCACGCCACAGAGATTGGCATACATCAGAAAAAAATGAGAACAAGCAGTGCTGGTGGGGATGTGGACAGAAAGGAACTCTTATTCACTGCTGGTGGGAATGCAGTCTGGTCCAACCTTTGTGGAAAGCAATATGGAGATTTCTCCAAAAGCTGAAAGTTGAGCTCCCATACAATCCAGCTATACCACTCCTGGGGATAAATCCTAGGAACACAAAAATACAATACAAAAATCCCTTTCTCACACCTATATTCACTGCAGCGTTGTTTATAATAGCCAGACTCTGGAAATAGCCTAGATGCCCCTCAATAGATGAATGGCTAAAGAAACTATGGTACATATACACAATGGAATATTATGCAGCCATTGGAAGAGATGAAGTCAGGAAATTTTCCTATACATGGATGTATATGGAATCTATGATGCTGAGTGAAATAAGTCAGAGGGAGAAAGATAAACACAAAATGGTCTCACTCATCTATGGGTTTTGAGAAAAATGAAAAACATTTGTGTAATGATTCTCAGAGACAAAATAGAGGAGGACTGGAGGGTCCAGCTTCTGACATGAAGCTCACCACAAGGATCGTTTAGTGCAGTCACAGAAATAATTACACTGAGAACTATCATAAACAAAATGTGACTGAATGAGGGAAGCAGAAAGCCTGTCTAGAGTGCAGGCCGGTGTGGGGTGGGGAGGAAGGACACTTGGGATATTGGTCATGGGAATGTTGCACTGGTGAAGGATAAAATATATATATTAAAAAATATATTAAAAAATCAAAAAAAGAAAAGAAAAGGCCTCCCAATTCTTTTTTTTAATATATATTTTATTTAAACACCTTGATTACATACATGATTGTGTTTGGGTTTCAGTCATGTAAAGAACACCACCCATCACCAGTGAAACATTCCCATCACCAATGTCCCAAATCTCCCTCCTCCCGACCAGACCCCCGCCTGTACTCTAGACAGGCTTTCCATTTCCCTCATACATTCTCATTATTAGGATAGTTCAAAATGTAGTTATTTCTCTAACTAAACTCATCACTCTTTGTGGTGAGCTTCCTGAGGTGAGCTGGAACTTCCAGCTCTTTTCTCTTTTGTGTCTGAAAAATTATTATTTCAAGAATGTCTTTCATTTTTCTTAAAACCCATATTTGAGTGAGACCATTCTGCGTTTTTTCTCTCTCTCTCTCTCTGACTTATTTCACTCAGCATAATAGATTCCGTGTACATCCATGTATAGGAAAATTTCATGACTTCATCTCTCCTGACAGCTGCATAATATTCCATTGTGTATATGTACCACAGTTTCTTTAGCCATTCGTCTGTTGAAGAGTATCTTGGTTGTTTCCAGAGTCTTGCTATGGTAAATAGTGCTGCAATGAATATAGGTGTAAGGAAGGGATTTTTGTATTGTATTTTGTGTTCCTAGGGTATATTCCTAGGAGTGGTATGGCTGGATCATATGGGAGCTCGATTTCCAGTTTTTGGAGGAATCTCCATATCGCTTTCCATAAAGGTTGAACTAGACGGCATTCCCACCAGCAGTGGATAGAGTTCCTTTCTCTCCACATCCCCGCCAACACTGTTTATTCTCATTCTTTGTGATGTGTGCCATTCTCTGTGCTGTGAGGTGGTACCTCATAGTTGTTTTGATTTGCATCTCCCTGATGATTAGTGATGTGAAGCATTTTTTCATGTGTCTTTTGGCCATTTGTATTGCGTCTTTGTCAAAGTGTCTGTCCATTTCTTCTCCCCATTTTTTGATGGGATTAGATGTTTTTTTTCTTGTAAAGTTCTGTCAGTGCCTTGTATATTTTGGAGATTAGCCCCTTTTCTGATGGGTATTGGATGAATAGTTTCTCCCACTCAGTGGGTGGCTCTTGTATCCTGGGCGCTATTTCCTTTGAGGTGCAGAAGCTTCTCAGCTTAATATATTCCCATCTGTTAATCTCTGCTTTCACTTGCTTGGAGAGTGCAGTTTCCTCCTTGAATATGCCTATAGTCTCAATGTCCTGGAGTATTTTGCCTACGTGTTGTTCTATATATCTTATGATTTCGGGTCTGATATCGAGGTCTTTAATCCATTTGGATTTTACCTTCGTACATGATGTTAGCTGGGGGTCTAAGTTCAATTTTTTGCAAGTGGCTAGCCAGTTGTGCCAACACTACTTGTTGAAGAGGCTTTCTTTGCTCCATTTAGGATTTCTTGCTCCTTTATCAAAAATTAGGTGATTATATGTCTGGGGAACATTTTCTGAGTATTTAAGCCTATTCCACTGATCTGAGGGCGGTTTTGATAACTATTGCTTTGTAGTAAAGTTTAAAGTTGAGGCCTCCCAATTCTTACCACAGGCTGTGTTCTTTACACTGACTGTATAGAAAGAGGAGGTACAGTAAATGCACCCCATATACACCTCAACCCAGGCCCTTTGCCTGGGTATTGTGAATTGGGGGACAAAAAAAATAAAAAAAATAAATTTAAAAGTAAAAGTGGAGGAGCCAGAGAGATAGCATGGAGGTAGAGCATTTGCCTTGCATGCAGAAGGACGGTGGTTCGAATCCCGGCATCCCATATGGTCCCCTGAGCCTGCCAGGAGCAATTTCTGAGCATAGAGCCAGGAGTAACCCCTGAGCACTGCCAGATGTGACCCAAACCCCCCCCCCCAAAAAAAAAGTAAAAATGGAAGAGAACGAAAAGGAAAGAGACAGACAGAGAAAGAGAGAGAGAGAAAGAGAGAGAGAGAGAGAGAGAGAGAGAAAGAGAGAGAATACCTTTCATTCTGCAAGCACACCTAAAATATCTTTGTTTCTGATTTTTTTTCCTTATTTGGGGACCACATACCACATGGTACAGAAGCTACTCCCAGATCTATGCTTGGCAGTTACAAACCAGTGGTGCTCAAGGGACTACAAAGTGCTAGAGAGGGATCCTGAAGCTCTGTCATCCAAAGCATAAACTCTAGCCCTCTGGGCTACCTCTCTGTCCTTGAGTTGACCTTTTTTTTCCTTTCTTTTTTTTTTTTGTTTTTTTTTTTGTTTTTTTGGGGGGTTTGGGCACACCCATTTGATGCTCAGGGGTTACTCCTGGCTATGTGCTCAGAAATCGCCCCTGGCTTGGGGGGACCATATGGGACGCTGGGGGATCGAACCGCGGT
The DNA here is from genome assembly GCF_024139225.1 of Suncus etruscus. Lineage (NCBI taxonomy): Eukaryota > Metazoa > Chordata > Mammalia > Eulipotyphla > Soricidae > Suncus > Suncus etruscus. The sequence continues at coordinate 19,243,117 of NC_064856.1, read as the reverse complement.
CCGTCCTACGCTAGCGCTTGCAAGGCAGACACCTTACCTCTAGCGCCACCTTCCCGGCCCCTTTTTTTTTTTTTTCCTTTCTTAATTTTCAGGATCCAGTGGTACTTTGGGGCTACTATTGGCCCAGTGTTCATTCTTTGGGATGCTTAGGGAAACATGTGTGCTGGAGATTCAAATCGAGGTCAGCAGGATGCAAGCAAAACAAGTATTTAATCCCTTGTATCATCTCTCCAGTTCCCTGAGCTGACTTTCTTTAACAAATCTCTAGCCCCCCTTAATAGCAACATGGCTTGCCAACAGGGACAAAGTGTCCTCCTGGATTGGAAAACTAAGGCTAATGCCACACAAAAGTAATCTGAATTATAGCTTATAAGATATGTAATTATTTGATTAAACACTAATAAAATTGAGGTCCCAGATGTAACAGCCACACCCAAATCCCATCAATCAAGATTTATATTTTTGTTTTTATTTTTGTTTTGTCTTGTTTTTTGGGCCACATCTAGCAGTGCTCAGGGGTTACTCAGAAATCACTCCTGGCAGGCTCAGGGAACCATATGGGATGCCAGGGATCGAACCCCAATATATCCCGGGTCGACCACGTGCAAGACTAACACCCTACCACTACCATTTTGCTATCACTCCAGCCCGATCATTCAGTTAAAATTAAGAGTTATAATTCCACAAAAATAACTGAGCATTTCTAGTTAATCTTACATAGACCATTAAAAGAAAGCCAATTGGGCCAGAGAGCTAGTACAGCAGGTAAGTTGTTTGTCTTGTACACAGCAAACTGAATTTGATCTCCTGGCATCTCATATGAACCTCTGAACACCAACAGGAATAATTCCTGAGTACAGAGCCAGATGTAACCCCTGAGCGCCCCTGGGGCCCAAAAAGCAGAAAAAAAAATAATAATAAAAGAACACTAAATTGGGGGCCGGAGAGATGGCATGGAGGTAAGGCGTTTACCTTTCATGCAGAAGGTCATCGGTTCAAATCCCGGCGTCCCATATGGTCCCCCGTGCCTGCCAGGAGCAGTTTCTGAGCACAGAGCCAGGAAAAACCCCTAAGCACAGCCGGGTGTGACCCAAAAATCACAAAAAAAAAAAAAAATGTTTAAAAAAAAAGAACACTAAATTGGCCCTTTGTGTGCAATCCAATGAAGGTAGATATATAAACTTTCACTGTGCTATTTTCTCTACTTTTCTTTATGTTTGAAGTTATCCATAAAAGACAATGAGAAAAAGGAAAAGGGTAGAATATCATTCCATTTCTCCGAGTATATACAATCTAATTGGAAAAAAAAATTTAAGGACTGTTAAGATTTATAAAGGTAACTGTACATTCATATTTTGAAAAGTTCATCCCTTCAATTAAAGATAACTCTAGAGTCACACTATCCTGGAAAGTCCCAATAAGAAAAAACCCTTCCCTCTGATGTCAAGACAAAGACTAGTCGACACACTAGGCATGTATGTTCAACATACCCTGAACACAGGCAGTTTCTGTCTCTGCTGCTCAATGGAAAGGGATGCGTATGGGTTGTAAACAATGGTTGTGGCAGAGTTTTCAGCAAGGCTCTGCCTCTCTTCAGAGATGCTGATGCCTGGACCCTCGGTACCTGGAGCAGAAACATTTTGTCAGTCTTTAATACCATGAACCAGAAATGTAACAAACTTTCCATATTTAGAATCAATAGGATATGACACGTACATAGCAAAGCAAAGAGAAAAGTGCTAAAGAGACTAAGGCTTTAGTAGGATGAGAAAGGAAGCAAATGATGGATTCCACATGGGACACTGCTGTGGCTGACACCACAAAACAACAAACCTTCCCTTCTGCATGTCACTGTGGGACTACAACCAAACTCTTAGACTGAAGCTCACTAAGTAGCTGCTCAGAAGGAATGAATCATGACTGCAGGATGGTGGTAAGATTGGGGGTCGGGGGGTACAGGAATCAGGGGAACAAGGGTTACGTAAGCTTTTCTCTCATCTTCACCATTTCTTTTCAAGTCTGCAGGGGGATTCTCAACAGGAACTGGAACCTGGCATCTAAGGCTACTGAGAGGCCATGGCTCAGGCTTATAGCTCCCCCAGCAATCAAATATTTGCTCACCAGCTAAGGCTGGAAGGAATATCAGTAAAGGCTTACTTGCTTTTATTTTTCTTGCCATGAAAACATAACAGAGTATGGGAGGTAATAAGTAGTGCTAGGAGAAGATTAAAGGGGTTGAGTGGGGGTATGTGTATGCAGTTCCACGCATGTATAGTCTACCTGGAGGGTAGCAGACTCTTTTACAGTGGATGGTCAGAGGCTGACCTGTCATCTAGCTTAGGTTCAACGTGCATCCCATTTCAACCAACTATGATTTAAATGGGACGGGCAGAATGAAAGACAATGAAAGAGGCCCCACTTTGGTTTTTGGGTCACTCCCGGTGGTGCTCAGGGGTTACTCCTGGCTGTCTGCTCAGAAATAGCTCCTGGCAGGCACAGGGGACCATATGGGACACCGGGATTTGAACCAACCACCTTTGGCCCTGGATCGGCTGCTTGCAAGGCAAACGCCGCTGTGCTATCTCTCCGGGCCCGAGGTCCCACTTTGAACCAGAGAACTACAACTGTTGAACAGATGTGCAATTCAAAAAAAAAAAAAAAAAATCAATGTGCTGACCAACAAAAAGCCACTTCAACTTCTTGATAAGAACAAGGGCAAATTGGTCTCAGGATGATGGTCTCTGAGCAAAGGCCACACCCCCTCATGATAAGCTATCAAAGGGACCCTGCAATTTAGTCCTAAAAAGGAAAAACTGTTAGAAAATATGCGTGCAATCTCTAAGATCAATTTCCATAACTTTTCACACCAATACATGTGTATAGCCCAAAGGCAGAACTAAGAATAATGAGTAAATGGCACAGACTTCAACTTCAACTCAGACTTCAACTCAACATAAGGAAAATTATTGTCAAAGTCAAAGCTGTTCCACACTTGCACTGCTTCTATGAATCAATAAAAGCCCTAAAAGTTCAAACACATACTGCACAGCCATCTGTTTGGGTTGCCTCGGGAATAATTACCCAAAACAATCATCTCCCAGGTCTTCTAAACTCAGAATCTGTGCTGCTAAGGGAAAGTGCAGCAGTTCTGTAAGGGTATCTTGTCCCATGATTTATTTTTCTTTCTTTGAGGGCTCCTGGCCCCTTAAATTATCTGACAAAGGCCAAGAACTTCCTTTCCTGAGGGATACAGTGGGTAAGGTATTTGGCACGTTGCCAACCCAGGTTTGATCCCTAATATCCCATATCCCATATAGTTTCTGGGGCCTCACAAAGTGTTATCTCTAAGCACAGAGCCAAGAGTAAGCCCTGAACACTGCTGGGTGTGTGGGGTGGGAAGGTGTGAGGGGTCTCTGTTTCCTGAAAAATACATTAAAATGTAATTTATCAGAACATAAAATGCTTGGAGGTCCACAAACCCTATAGAGTTTAGCAGAATCAATACTAAAAAATTTAATCCTTTTTTTTTTTTTTTTTTTTTTTTGGTTTTTGGGTCACACCCAGCAGGGCTCAGAGATTACTCCTGGCTCCATGCTCAGAAATCACTCCTGGCAGGCTCAGGGGACCCTATGGGATGCCGGGATTCAAACCAATGACCTTCTGCATGAAAGGCAAACACCTTACCTCCATGCTATCTCTCCAGACAAATTAAATCCTTTTTACATTATTTCTGGACTGAAAGAAAAAAAAAATCAGACTGCACTGCATGGTTTTTGCCAAAATGCTAACCTTCAAGAAGGTTAAAGAACAAAACCCGGGCCTGGAGAGATAGCACAGCAGCCTTTGCCTTGCAAGCAGCCGATCCAGGACCAAAGGTGGTTGGTTCGAATCCCGGTGTCCCATATGGTCCCCCATGCCTGCCAGGAGCTATTTCTGAGCAGACAGCCAGGAGTAACCCCTGAGCACCACCGGGTGTGACCCAAAAAAAAAAAAAAAAAAAACAAAAGAACAAAACCCAGAACAAAGTCTACACTCAAATAAGTAGATTTCCTTTTCTTATTTTCTTTCCTTTCTCCTGAGTTCTGCTTCTAGCCTGAATTTGGTTTTTCAAAACATGGATTTGGGTTTTTTGGAGATTTTGTTTTTAGTTGTTGTTGTTGTTGTTGTTGTTGGGTCACAGCTGGTGGTTCTCAGTAGTTACTCCTGGCAGTGCTCAAAGGACCATATTATGTGCCAGAAATCAAACCTGGGGTTGGCCACATGCAAGGGAAAATCCCTACCTTTTGAACTATCATTTCAGCCTTCTAAATATGTTTTAAACCTAAACAAGCAAGTCAAAAATATTTCTAGCTCACATTTTTTATTTCCTCCACCCTGGAATTTAAACCATCCAGATGTCTTCCTCACTACCCCTCCTCTCCTTGACTCTACCCTACACCAAGTCTAGTAAAATTTGTAATGAAATACTTTTACAAGAACAGCTGCTATCAGTCCATAAAGAATATAAGTCCTGCTTACAAAAGGTTTCATTCAGCTAAACCAGGTACACCTTCCCTCTAGAGGTCCAATAACCCATACAGCTGCTGATAGTTTTCTTCCCTTGGGAACATTTTGTGTGTAAGGAAGTAACAAAACTTTAATTCTTGCAAAATATAATTACCTTCATTTCTCCATCTATAAAACAAGGTTGTTGATGCATCCCTCAATCTGTCATTTGCTCTAAAACAGTTTCAAAACTTGAGAGATGACCCACTAATCAATTATAAAATAAATGGACTGAGCCTTGTTTATAGTGAACTGGCAAAAACAGAACAGGAAGCATCATGATTGCATCACCAATAGGATCCCTCTGCAGAGCTAGGATTAAGTCCTGAGCACTACTTGGTGTGCCCCCCAAAAAATATTAAAAATAAATAAATAAACATAGCTAAACAAAACTGGGTTTGATCCTCCAAGTACTGCTGGGAGCAAACATAAGCACTGAGCCAGGAAGAGACAGCACTGACAGGTGTAACACAAAACAAACAGATCAAAAAAAACAATTAAAACTTGGGGCCAGAGTGATAGTACAGTGGGGAGGACATTTTCTTGCATGCAGCTGACCTGGCTCAGCTCAACCCCTAAGCCCAACAGTAGTGATTCCTGAGCACAGAGCCAGGAGTAACCCCTGAGCACTGCTGAGTATGACCCAAAAACCAAATAAGTAAGTAAGTAAGTAAGTAAGTAAATAAATAAATAAATAAATAAATAAATAAATAAATAAATAAATAAATAAATAAAATGTAAACATTTTCCCTTGAAAGTTGGCTATTAGATGGTGAAGAAAAAAATAAGATGTTTACTTACAATGAGACAGCAGAGGACAACTTCCTGTTTACACAACTATGCAAATTCCTCTACATTGTCTATATTAGTGGTGAACGACTACTCTAATATGCCCCAACTCTCATGGCTCCCTACTACACCATAGCAGAAGCTTTACTTATTAAGACTGGGCCACAGAGATAATACAAAAGGTAAGGTATTTGCCTTACATGCACCTAATGTGGGTGTGATACCTAATATCACACATAGTCCCTGGAGCACACCAGGAGTAATCCCGAAGCAGTAGTAAGTTCTTCTTTTTTCTTTTTTTCTTTTTTTTTTTTTTTTTTTTGGTTTTATGGGCCATACCCGTTTGATGCTCAGGGGTTACTCCTGGCTAAGTGCTCAGAAATTGCCCCTGGCTTGGGGGAACCATATGGGACACCGGGGGATAGCACCGCGGCCCTTCCTTTTGCAAGGCAGACACCTTACCTCTAGCACCCCCTCACAGCCCCATAAGTTCTAAGAACAGTCAGTTATGGTTCAAAAACAAAAACAAAAATACTGATTGTAGATAGCTGAGCTTATAAGTCCCTGTCTACAAGAAATGCTTATGTTCCAACATATAACTTTATTCCCAATTTCAACCTTATAAACAATCTCCCTGACCTTCACCATGTATTTTCTACATCCTATTTCCATACCTTGAACTCTGGTTTCCCATGAGTCACACTTCTATCATAAAGATACCGTAACTGAGGCCGGAGAAGTGGCACAAGCGGTAAGGTGTCTGTCTGCCTTGCCCACGCTAGCCTAGGACAGACTGCAGTTCATCCACCGGCATCCCATACAGTCCCCCAAGCCAGGAGCGATTTCTGAGCACATATCCAGAAGTAACCCCTGAGCTTCACTGGGTGTGGCCCAAAAAATCAAAAAAAATATATATATATCGTAACTGTCTAATAAAAGCATTTTATTAAAAAATAAATTTAATTATTTAATTAATTTAATATAAACATTTAAATGGTTTGTTAAAAACAAAAAAGGAACCTAATAAGTATCTTCTAGCTTATCTGGACCACTGTTCCCCAAACATGCTGGAATCACCTGGGGTTATCAGAACTTAAAATAGGTCTCTGGCGTAAGTCTTTAAACACTGAATTGTAAAACAATCATAATGTAATAAATTAAAGGGTTTTTTTTTCCTTTTTTTTTTTTATTTACTTTTTGGTTTCTGAACAGTGTTCAGGACTTATTTTGCTCCAGGGGCCATAAAGGATGTCAATCACTTGCTAGGCAAGCACCCTGCCTGCTGTACTCTCTAGCCCCTAAGTAATTTTTAAAAGGTATTTTTTTTTAAAGGAAGAATTAACACATCCCTTGTTTGGGTTTACTTCCCATATCACCTGTATCCATGGTTAAGAAGTTCAGGGAACTATCAAATACCCTTTAAAAGACCTCCTCTTCTCTTTTTCTTTTATGTAGAACTTAAAGATATATACCAAGGTAACAATAAGGGCCAAAGGCCACACAATAGGAGAAAGAGCCACTCAAGTGAGTTGGAGGGGGATGCTCTGAAAGAGAGGAACTTGAGGTTCTTGAGGAAGGGAGGTGAATGGTGTTGAATTATGTGCCTCAAAAACCATCATGTAGGGGCCGGAGAGATAGCATGGAGGTAAGGTGTTTGCCTTCCATGCAGAAAGAAGGTCGGAGGTTCGAATCCCGGCATCCCATATGGTCCCCCGAGCCTGCCAGGAGCATATAGCCAGGAGTAACCCCTCTTAAAGGAAGGGGAGAGGGGTGGTGTTCGCTTTCTGATAGACCCTTGGAATTGACAATAATTACCCTAATCAGGGGTCTGAAACTCGCGGCCCATGGCCCGCAAACGGCCCTCCATACAACATTTTGTGGCCCTGCCCTAGAGGAATCTTTTATTGTTTTGTTTTGTTTTAGTTGTTTGGGTCACACCCCCCAATGTTCAAGGCTTACTACTGACTTTGCACTCAAGGATCACCCCGACTTTGCCTTCTGCGGCCCGCAGGTAAATTGAGTTTGAGACAAACGTTTCCTTTTGCAAGCACTTTCTATGTCAGTGGATACCATTTGTTATCCAAGCTCACAGAATAGATGTTCCCGTTTCACAAGCTCAGAAGGCTGTAAGACTTGCTCAGAGCCTTGTGGGTGCAATTTCGAGCCCAGACGGGCAGCCTAAGCAGCTAAAGCTCCTAAATCCTGAGCAGCAGTTGTCAGGTCCCCAACGTCAACCCAGGACACGCGCAACCAAGACCCGCGTGGGTCCCCCCTCATTTCCCCAGCGCAAGGGGCTGGGCAGGACGCGTAGGAGAAGGGGAGAAAAATGAGGCCCAGGAGGCCGGAGTCTCCCAACAAGGTCGGCCACACCGGGAGTTTCCGCCCAAACTGGGGAGGGCCCTGAATCCTGGGAGCTACTGTGAGTCCACCACCAGCACTTGTGTGGACAGCCCGCCGAGGCCTGGCCTGAGGAGCAGGTCCGCGTGTCACCGGGCGCCGGGCGCGAGGCACCATCGTCTCTGCCCAGGTGTCTGCCAAGAGCCTTACCAGGTCGCCAGAACCTCACCGGTCCCACGGGCGCAGCCATGCTGGGGTGAAAGGTCACCGGAAGTCCCGCCCCACCGTCGCGCGCGAGCCCCAGCGTGGCCCGCGAGGAGCCCGGGCCTCCGAGGCTCTGCGACCATGCCCGTTGGGCACGCCCACTGGAGTCACGTGATCCGGGCTGGGCTCCGGCGGGCTTTCCGGTTCCGCCCAAGACCAGCCCTGTTGGGAGGGAGAAGCCAGTCTCCTCCCGATTAAGCCCTTGCTTAGTCAGCATCTTAGGGTGGCGGTGTCTGTTTCTCCTTTAGTCTGCTCAATTTCAAACTGAGGAATAGTGATAGTAACTCTATTAGGGGCTTGCTGCTTCGGTAAATAGGTGCCCCAGCGTTCAGATAACAGCATTTTCTGTCCCCTTGCATAGAACTTCTAAGGCGGAGGCGAGGGTGAGTGGGAAATAAACTGGAGCTTGAGAGATAGGACAGTGCAAGAGTTTAAGATGGGTAAGCCTTGTATCCCCTGACCCGAATTCAAATCACTGGTGGGACATATATGGTCCTCTAAACATAGAGCCAGGAATAGCTTCTGAGCACGATGGGTGCAACTCAAAGCTAAACTAAAAGAATAAACAATAAACAGTACCATTTATTATTAGTTTTTTATCAACAACATATAAAATAGTGGAGAATAATATGGAACTCTTCAGGGCCTTGGAAAAATCGAGGGTGGAGTGTGGTGGGTGGAGGTGGCTATTGGGGAGCTGTTTGAGATGAACTGAAATGAGTTTATCAGTTAGCCAAGGGTATTAATGCAATATATCCTTAAATTTGACTTCTCCTGTGATTTAAATGATTATTAAAGTACAGATTCTAGGGTTTGGAACACCAAGTGCTGAAATGTGTACCTGCAATGTGTACCCTAAGCACTGCAGACAACTGCCTGCATCCAAACATACCACCTAGGATAGTCCATGAGGGACACTGTTATGACCAAAAAAAAAAAAAAAAAAAACAATTAAAAAAATCAGAGAATCTAGACAAATCCAGTACTGGCCTGAGTCTGGAGCTCTAGAAACATGACCTGGGAACCTGCATAGTAAGAATCTCCATAAATGGTTCTTTAGCACAGCTAGCCAAAAAGTCAACTCAGCCAAAGGAGAGAAAATGAAAATAATTAAAAATTAAGTAGAAGAAATATTTCAGTTAACTGGAAGAAGTGAAAACCTTCTATAGCCTAATGTTTTTAGCACTGTGAAGAAAACTCTGCATTCTTTGATGGAAAGATCTAGCTCCCAGAAGACAAGGAGGCAGGATTGGAATCTTAACATTGCTATTTTCTTGCTCCTATCAAGTATCTAACCTTAATTATAAAGGGAGGATGAAGTTCAATGGTAGAGTACTCGGTCTTACATGTATGAGTCTCTAGGTGTGTCAGGCTATTTTGAAGAAAGAAAAGAGTCTGGCTGGAGGGAAGGGAAGGTTAAAAAAAAAAAAAAAAGAAGCAGAGAGCTACAGGGGATGCAGACAAGAAGCTACTTGGAAGAAAGAGTTTAGCATAGAAGCCATGTGAGGAAAAGCATATGGCAGTAAGGGCCTTGTAATAAAGCAAGCTGACTCCAAAGAAATTCTGACTGCTTGTGAATTAATCTCTCCATTGTTACCTGCAATCTTCAGACCCACTGCTGAAGGGCTTAAGGTGCCGGATCGGGCCATGCTGAAGGAGGCCTCACCAGACAGACTTTAGACTTTATTCTTTTATTAAAACAGCATCATGATAACTAGACACTATCACCCCATCCTCTGAAGCATCAAACATTTAAGTCTCTGGTCAAGGTATCCCTGACTGGCCAGGCAGACAGCAAATAGGATAGACCACCTGGCTATCACTAGATAACACACTCCATCCAGAGCCAGAACATATGGACAGAGAGCTAGAATCTCCCAACATGGAAAAAAGTGCTCTTTATTTTCAGGAATGCCTCTATTCACCTGGTCTGTCCTGAGAGGTATTTTTTTTTGGGGGGGGGGGGGGAATTGTTTGTTTTGTTTTTGTTTTTTTTGGGCCACACCCGTCGGTGCTCAGGGGTTACTCCTGGCTGTCTGCTCAGAAATAGCTCCTGGCAGGCACGGGGGACCATATGGGACACCGGGATTCGAACCAACCACCTTTGGTCCTGGATCGGCTGCTTGCAAGGCAAACGCTGCTGTGCTGTCTCGCCGGGCCCTGTCCTGAGAGTTTTTAAAGATGCAAAAAATGCATTTTTTCTATGCTGCAGCCCTTTGTAGCTTGTGACATCTTGGAAACCTGACTGGTGTGTCTTGCACAGAGAAGGTCAAGTTTTGACATATATTAGTATAAACAAAAAAAAAGTGTTTACTTTGCTCTAAGGATCATGCACAAAGGTACAGAGTGAAGTAGCTACTATGGCTGACTTGATTTCATTGGTCTGAGGAGTGTTCATGGCTATGAAGATGGACCAGTTAAGGAGGGCCTCTGCATCTACTTTCTAGATTGCTTGACCTTGGTTTTTTTTTTTTTTTTGGTTTTTCGGGACACACCTGTTTGATGCTCAGGGATTACTCCTGGCTAAGTGCTCAGAAATTGCCCCTGGCTTGGGGGAACCATATGGGACACAGGGGGATCCAACCGTGGTCCTTCCTTGGCTAGTGCTTGCAAGGCAGACACCTTACCTCTAGCGCCACCTCACCAGCCCCAACCTTGATTTTTCAAACTGGGACACTTTAGCATAAAAGGAGATACACAGGTATACACTGGAAATTTTGGGCAAACTAGGGCCTATTTCTATCCACATGGCACCAGTGTCCAGTAAAGATAATGCTCTTCAGAACATATCCTATATAATTCTGTGATTACAGAAGATGTCTTAATACAACCCTCCAACAACTTTGACCAATGACTTGCCACTTTTTACTTGTTCAGCTAAAATAGAGAAATACTTTATGGATTACAAAGGCAGATAAGAAGCCTTACTTTGCTAATCCTCTTACGTATTAATATTTATAATAGTACTGGACCCAGTGTAGCGTATGTTAAGTGCCAATAACTTCTTTATAGACAAATAACTGTTTCACAGGCTAGCTGAAAAACTAGTGCTTTTCAAGACTTAGACAACTACTTGTTCTGTGCCTTCCCATATCCACACCTTCCAATAATCCAACCCTGTGACTAAGTGTCAGATTTTACTCTGAGAATATGCTTTATATTCTGAGGATGCTTCTGAGAAATTCCATTTTAGTTGACTGACATTGAGAGTGGCAGACCTTTCTTGGTCTGCTTTGCTATCTTGAGTGCTGAGAAGATTCAAGTTAAATGTGGGACCTATCCAAAGAAGTGGGTGTTTGCTGTGGCATGAACTTCAATCCCAATCCTGATTCCCTTTGTATCCCCCACTCTTGGTTTATCATGAATACTTGAATTTCTATGAAAAATTTAGGTAAAAATAAGTAAAAGAGATAATCCAGAGCCCAGCTGCTTCCAGAAGTGAGGGACAGGACATTTCTACATTTCTTTTTCTTTCTCATTTTATTTTTTGAGTTTAGGAACAAACCAAACAGCGCTAGGGGACCATATGGGATTTCAGGGACCAAACTCAGATTGGTTACATGCAAGGCCAGGGCACTGCCCACTGTACTATTTCACCAGCCCCTCTTCATCTCTTTTCAAAGGAATGTTCCCAGTTGATTTAGGCTAAGCTTAAAAGTATATGGACCTCTAATTATAAGCAAATAATCTAGGAGAAATAAGGAAGACAACTAAAGATGAACAATGCTTACTTGATAATGAGACCTTCTTTTAGTGGTCAGGTGTAAACGTGTGGTTACTTTTTTGAGTTATTTTGTTTGTTTCTTATTTTATTTTGTGAAGAGTGTTTTTACCCTTTAGAGACACTTGCTGAAATCATGATATCAAGCCTGCCATTAGACAGATGAGAACATCATTCACTCAGATTGAGGCAATGAATAGATTTGACACGGTGTTTAGGTAAAAATATTTAAAATATTTTTTTTTGGTTTTTCGGGCCACACCCGTTTGATGCTCAGGGGTTACTCCTGGCTAAGCGCTCAGAAATTGCCCCTGGCTTGGGGGAAACCATATGGGACGCTGGGGGATTGAACCGTGGTTCTTCCTTGGCTAGCACTTGCAAGGCAGACACCTTACCTCTAGCGCCACCTCGCCAGCCCCAAAAAGTATTAAAAATAATTTTAAAATATATATTTGAGTCAGAGTTTGCCACTTTACCAATCTATCCCCTGGAAGTAGAGCCAGTAATGGACACTGTTATAGGACTCCTGCTGATTCACATAGAGGTGGTCCTCAGATCTCACTCTAAGAAACTCTGTCCTAAAGGTATATTCTTTTCAGATTTCAGTGTCAGGCCATTTTCTTTTTTTTTTTTGTTTTTGTTTTTGTTTTTGTGTTTGTGTTTGGGCCACACCCGGCGGTGCTCAGGGGTTACTCCTGGCTGTCTGCTCAGAAATAGCTCCTGGCAGGCACGGGGGACCATATGGGACACCGGGATTCGAACCAACCGCCTTTGGTCCTGGATCAGCTGCTTGCAAGGCAAACGCCGCTGTACTATCTCTCCGGGCCCAGGCCATTTTCTTAGGACTGTACAATCTTACTTTGTTTCTTTTTGTTGTAGCTTTGGGATCACACTTGATAATGCACAGGGGTTATTCCTGGCTCTGCACTCAGGAATCTCTTCTGGCAGTGCAGAGATATATGGGATGCCAGGGATCAAACCAGGTTGGACGTTTTGCAAGGTAATACCATACCTGCTATATTATCTTTCAGTCCCAGAAATCTTATTCCTAATCATTGGCAACACACAGAGGACTCAATGGAAAAGGAAAAGCTGACAGACCATCTACCTGCCCCTCTGGCAAATTCACTAATAACTAACTAGGTCATTGAAAGGTCTGATTTAGCCTGTGGGATAGAATCCTCTGTAGTCTGTGAGCATGATCCTGAGACCCATGGGAGTGATCCCCAAGGATGGTCCTCATATAAAAGGAGAAATCTTCTCTATTTATTTGACCCATAATCTCCCAAACTGAACACAAAATAGTGTTGTTGTTGTTGTTGTTTTTAAGAAATGTGTTATTGATAGATCCATTAAGCAGTTATTTTCAACTTTCTGCCTATAGGGAGCCAGAGTACAACAGGTAAAGAACTTGCCTTGCACACCCCTGACCAGATTTGATCCCTAGTCCCCAAGCACTTCCAGGAATGATCCCTGAGCACAGAGCTATGAGTAATCCTTCAGCACTGCCAGGTGTGGCCCAAAGGAAAAATAACAAAATCATTTTAAAAATCAGCCGCACCCAGGGGGCCAAAACAATAGCATAGCAGGTGTTTGTCTTGCACATGCATTACCTGGGTTCGATCCTTGGCATCCTATATGGTCACAAAAGCACCATCTGGAGATATGCCTGAGCACAGAGCCAGAGTATCCTCTGAGCACTAACAGGTGTGCCCCCCCAAAAAAAATTAGCCACCTATTTACAAGTGTAAAAATGTTGCAAATCATTATGAGCATTATTTGGATCAATGTGCTCAGCGAGGTGCCAGTCTCAGGTAGAGAATGACTGGAAATCACTGTCATGAAATAGTGAATACAAATTTCAGGGTCTTATTTTGTGTGGTTTTTTTTGTTTGTTTGTTTGGTTGGTTGGTTGGTTGGTTTTGGTTTTGGGGCCAAAACGCCCTACCACTGTGCTATCACTCTGACCCTCAGGTGTGAAATTTTATAAAATTTGTTTTTCAGGTTTTTGTTTTTAATCCACATAGGCATTAACACATACCATTTACTCTCCAAGACTGCCCTCTGATGCCTCCTAAGTAGTGAATTAGAATCTAAAATCTCATTGTTATATTTTTAGTTGGAGGCCACACACCCAGTGGTGCTGAGGGATCACTCCAGGCAGTACTTGAGGGACCATGTCATGCTGACAATCAAACCCATGCTTCCTGCATTCAAAGCATGTGCTCAGTCAATGGAGCTCCCTTTCCAGCCCCTGGAAATCTGTGTTTAAATGCTAGAGTCACCATTGCCAAACATTGTGTTGCTTTAAATCTACTAGGTTCATTACTGGGCAGAACGTATCCTGGGACCAATAAAAAAAAGCCCTAGTCTAGGTTTTGGCCTACGATTGGTACAACAACCAAGATCTCTAATTTCAGAGGTCTGACTGAGACAACTGCAATTGAAGAGATCTTCTGGAAACATACCAAAAGACTCTAAGACTCTACCCCAGGCTTCATCCTAGGATCAGCTCAATAACCAAGGCCACTAGCTACAGAAGACTGATTTAAACAACAGTGAAGGAACAGAACTTTTTTTTTTTTTTTTTTTTTTTTTTTTAGTTTTTGGGTCATCTCCGGCAGCACTCAGGGGTCACTCCTGGCTCTATGCTCAGAAATTGCTCCTGGCAGGCTCAGGGGATCATATGGATGACAGGATTTGAAACACGGTCCTTCTGCATGCAAGGCAAACGCCCTAACCTTCATGCTATCTCTCTGGTCCCAGAACAGAACTTCTAGAACAGTAAAGAAAAACTTCATCATAGGCTCCATTCTTTGACTTGTGCAGACACCAAGATCTCTAGATACAGAGGTCTGATTTTATCACCCATGAAGGAGCAGAAGTCTTCCATACACCACTAAAGGACCTAGGGGAGAGTAAACAAACATGCAAGGAATCTAGTTATTCCCATGACAGTATACTTCAAGGGTGGAGAAACCCTGTATCTCTTTAGGCCAAGGGAATTTCTAATTTTCCCAATATTTACTGTCCTCATGCAGGAAAGAGAAAAAAAGAGAGAGAGAGAAACAGTACAAAATAAATTATTTTGGTTTTGTTATTGTTGTTGTTTTCATTATTATTTTTGTGTGTGTGCTCTGTTTTGTTTTTATTGTCAGTCCTGAAATAAATATGTAGTGCTTGTCTTTATTGCTGTAGTGCTCATTGGATTTTTTGTTTGATTTTTCTTTTTGTATTGTTGTGATGTTCCTCTTCCTTTTTTTCTTTCTTCTCTCAAACCGATGTTTAGAGCCTCTAGAAGGCTTGTTTGATATTTACCCCATTTTATTTCTTTTCTTCTCTTCAAACAGAACCACATAACTTGAACCATCTTGTTCCGACTCTCACATTGAGGGGAAAATAATGGAGGGTACCAAGACCAAACAGTTGTAAGATCACTAAGTAGTAATAAAAATGATCAGACTTAAACACCAAATCCAAAGCCAACAACAATAGAATCGATACCCAACCTACAACAAGCTAGACACAGAGGGGACCACTTATACTAGCAGCCGGGGGGGGGGGGGGGCCAGTGTAAGGGAGGGGGTTATGGGATGCATACTGGGAATAAGGGTGGAGGGAGGACAATTTTGGTGGTGGGAATTCCCTGTTTCAGTGTTAATACATACCTAAAATATTACTGTAAAAGATATGTAATCCACTTTGGTCAAAATAAAAATTATTATTATTATTAAAAATAAAATAAATAAATAAATGAGTAGTAACTACTTTAACCATCAGGAAATGAGACTTTTTGAGACTGTAGATATGGTGCTTAAATAAAGATAATATTTATAAAAAAAATAAATCTACTAGGTTCATCTGAACTTCCATTCTTCACCTACAAACTGGGATTAACAGCTGCCCAACCATTATATTGTTTTAAGGGTCAAAAGCAGTCCAGGGAATCATCTAAATTTGACTTAATCATCAAATCAGACTGAAAAGTTAGCATTGTGGATAAGGTGCTTTGCCTTGTAAGCAACTGAACCAGGTTAAATCCCCAACAACATATACTCCTTAGTCCAACCAACCAGGAGTGATTCCTCAGCAGATTCAGGTATGCCTTTCACGCCAAAAAACAAACAATACACAATAGATTTGCAAATAATTTCAATTAAGTTATTTATCCTAAGTTTAAACCAGAGTTATTTGCAACCAGACACAAACTGATTGTCTGGTCAGCTTTCTAGCCCTGCTCACAATGTTCCCTTCTCATTTTCAGAACCCTGTGAATGCAGATGCATGCTCAGAACACACAGAATCTGCAGGTGAGCTCTGAGTCAAACAAGCGGCAGGGCCTCTTTACAGATCACCTCTGCCAGATTAGAAGAAAGCCATCTTTTAACCCTCTTCCTTTTGGCTGTCAGTACAAAAGAGATTAGAAAAAAAAAAGTATTACATAGCCATACCAATCCTGATGAGCAGGATACAGAAACCAGTTGCATTGGCTGCCACTGAACCAGGAATCTGGGATAATTGTCAGTGTCCTCTCTGGCCCCTACCACAGAATATTAGATTGCTAAATCATTGTCCATACACCCATCTGATGAAATTAGGCCCATGAGGCCAACTGTGGCTGCTGGAGTTAATATCAGAGACGAACCCAGGAAGTGATATGAATAAGGCCTCTTCTTTGGCAGGGAGGCAAAGAAATGAGATCCATGTCTAAATAGTTTAAGCTGTTCTTTGAAAAGACAAGCTGAAACATAACCTGCAAGTTCTGCCATTTCCTCATCGAACTCAAGCCATGTGTTCATGCCGCTGGAGGTCTGGCCTGACAAGGAGTGCTTGTCTCCTGACCTTTAAATGGATTATAGTTGGGCTCATTTCTTCCTCTTTACTCTAAACCCATTCCCGACTCAGTGATATCACTGACCTCACACAAAGTCACAGGTGGTGGAGGGAACATCATGGTCATGGAACCCATAGGCCCAGCCCACACAGAGGAGCCTAGGTGGTCTCTCAGCCCCCCAGAAATACCCGAAGTCCCTCAATACTATCTTCTCTCCTGTTTCCAGGCCTTTCCTCTAGGTCCCTGGTTCCTTACCTTGTTCTCTCAAAAACCCAGCAATCACCTGAGCCCTCTGAACTCTGTTGCCTGACTGTTGTCTACAGCTCCCTTTATTATAAACCTGAGGCATTCAGTCCCTGCATTTTAACAGAATTCCCCATCTGGACCATATCTGTGTTCAAATCCACTTTCCTATGAACCTTTATGGCCTCACATGTGAACCCAAGTCTAGAACTGAAGGATCTTTCACCCTTGTATTTGTGAATGAGCTTCAGTGAGTAGTGTTATGAGTAAGTCTTTAGGAAGGAATGTTTTTCTGTCCTGGAAATAGATAACCAAAGTTGAAATTGCTGTGTCATACAGAATCTGTGTTATCGCTCCAGCCCCTCAAGTAGAGTTTCTTAACGCTACTTTCTTTTTTTTTAATTAATATTTAACACCTTGATTACAAATACAATTGTAGTTGGATTTCAGTCATGTAAAGAGCACCACCCCCTTTACCAGTGAACTCTACTTTTTTTTTTGTGGTGACCTCTTGCATGAAAGGACAACACCTTACCTCCATGCTATCTCTCCGGCCCCCGAACTCTACTTTCTTTTTTTTGGAAGGGGGGGGCCACAACTGGCAATGCTCAGGGGTTACTCCTGGCTGTCTGCTCAGAAATAGCTCCTGGCAGGCACGGGGGACCATATGGGACACTGGGATTCGAACCAACCACCTTTGGTCCTGGATCGGCTGCTTGCAAGGCAAACGCAGCTGTGCTATCTCTCCGGGCCCGAACTCTACTTTCTTAAATAGAGTTTCTACCCTAGTGCTTATTTAGTCAAATAATTAGGTCATTTGCTCTGGGTATTATTTGTAAAGAGCAAAATGTCTTCATTATCATTAATTTTAGCACATGAGATGTTAGTACTCCATACTTCAATCTGACATAACCAAAAATGTCTCTGGATATTGGTACAATAGGCTATAGAAAGAAAACTAACTCCGTGTTTAAATTAATTTATCTCAGCAAATAAAAAGGAATAATAAGTAGACTCAAGCTCCAGAAAATATTTCGAAAAAATTTGAGCCAAAGGGAAAAGAATAAAAATATTTGTCTTGGGGCCAGAGCGGTCACATGCAGAAGGACTGTGGTTTGAATCCCGGAATCCCGGCATCCCATATGGTCCCCCGAGCCTGCCAGGAGCAATTTCTGAGCGTAAAGCCAGGAGTAACCCCTGAGAGCTGCTGGGTATGACCAAAAAACCAAAAAAAAAAAAAAAAAATACAGAGAGTACACCAAAAACCAACACACACACACACACACACACACACACACACATATGCACACATGCACATACATACACACATTTTTAAAAGCCATAAGTTAAAAGCTAATATTTTATAAGAAACATATTTTTTATTCTTTTTTTTGGGGGGGTCACACCCGGCAGCTCAGGGGTTACTCCTGGCTCTGCACTCAGAAATCACTCCTGGCAGGCTGAGGGACCATATGGGATGCCGAGATTTGAACCAATGTCCTTCTGCATGCAAGGCAAATGCCTTACCTCCATGCTATCTCTCCAGCCCCATTTTTTTATTCTTGATAAATATTTCCCTTTAAAATATCAATGGTGGGGCTGGAATGATAGCACTTGTTTTGCATGTGGCCCAACCGGGATGGTCCAATTCTTGACATTCTATATGGTCCCTGAGCTTGCCAGGAGCGATCTCTGAGCACAGAGTCAAAAGTAACCCCTGAGCATCACTGGGTGTGGCCCAAAAACCAATCAATTAATAAATAAACAAACTGCTAAAAATATCAAGGGTAATACACACTCAAAAATACATGTGCTGTTTTTATTAATGATCTTAATATTTGCATAATTGTAATTTATTTTGTATATTTCTGGAAAAAAAGACTCAGCTGGCACCCAAGGCATAATATACTGAAGGAAATATACAGAATTAATTGTTCTGTGAAGGAAGAATTCCCAAAGCAAAAACATCAAATTTAAGTTTTTGCTTTAACAGATTTGTTCTCCAATATATGTATAACATTATAAGAAAGGAAAAAAACACATCAATTTGGTGGGGGGAGGATGTTGGGCCACACCCAGTAATATTTAGAAATTATTTCTGTCTCTACAAGGTTCCTGGTGGGCTCAGAGGGCCATATCAGAGGTAGGGGGTGGAATCAGGTCAGCAGCATGCAAGGCAAATGCATTACCCTTTGGACTATGATTCGGCCCTAAAGAAATTTTTTCCCAATATTTTTCTCCTCATATTTCTCTTGCTTACTCTTCTTTTTTGTTTGTTTGTTTGTTTTTGGATCGCACCCAGCAGCGCTCAGGGGTTACTTTTGGCTCCGCACTCAGAAATCACTCCTGGCAGGCTTGGGTTACCATATGGGATGCCAGGATTGGAACCAATGACCTTCTGCATGAAAGGCAAACGCCTTACCTCCATGCTATCCCTCCAGCCCCTCTTGCTTACTCTTATAAAAAAGAAACTGAAACTTTTTTGGTAATAAAATCTGTT
The DNA here is from genome assembly GCF_024139225.1 of Suncus etruscus. NCBI lineage: Eukaryota > Metazoa > Chordata > Mammalia > Eulipotyphla > Soricidae > Suncus > Suncus etruscus. Next base: position 19,223,884 of record NC_064856.1, on the reverse strand, counting down.
ATTTTATGTATTTATACTATAAAATGAAATGTTTTAATTGAAATATTTTAGAGGAGTTAGATGTATCAATTTATGTTAAAAAGGGATGACAAAATATAAAACTAGTTCTAAATGTCATAAATCTAAGTTATTTTATTTTATGATAATTCAATTGAATGAATGATAATTTTAAAATAAGTTAGAAAAAAATACACATCTGTCTTATGCTATCATCTGTTATTTACTTATTCTTCAATTCACCTCAGTACACTCATATTCTTTCGCCTCTCTATTAAGTTCAAGTTGCCCTGATCTGCATTTGTGCCTCTATTTTAAAGCACTCTAATTTTTCCATTGCTTCAAACACTTGCTCAAAGCTCCCTATATTCCAAATTCATTCATTAATTCAATACTGTAGCATTCTTGGGCCTTTTCCATTGAATATAAGATGTCTGTATTCAGATTTAAAAACTAAAAACAAGATAAAAAATAAAAGAATAAAGAACATAAAACATTTTCAATACTACTATGGGTGAAGGAGTTGACTACAATCAACTACAATTTTAACTATAGTTAAAAGACAGAAACATCAGGCCAGAACAATAGAGGTTCTTAAGTGTTTGACCAATTGACCAATTGTGGCTGAATCTCTAATGCCACATATGACTCAAATGCTGCCAAAAATGATTCCTAAGCACAGATCTAGGAATAAATTTTGCTTAACTGTGACTGCGGCAAAAATACTCACCCAGAATAAACTAAAAAATAGAAATAGAAGCATCAATGCTAATGACATAAAATTGTTTATATTTGAAATTAAAACAAAGGTGTCTATATCAAGCCTCCATGGCTTTAGAAAAGACATCTTGGGGCCTGGAGAGATAGCACAGTGGCGTTTGCCTTGCAAGCAGCCGATCCAGGACCAAAGGTGGTTGGTTCGAATCCCGGTGTCCCATATGGTCCCCCGTGCCTGCCAGGAGCTATTTCTGAGCAGACAGCCAGGAGTAACCCCTGAGCATCGCCGGGTGTGGCCCAAAAACAAAACAAAACAAAACAAAAAATATATATATAAAAAAAAAAAGAAAAGAAAAGACATCTTGGCTCTCAATCCAAGTAATAAAGAAACAGGAAATATTCCTTAGAAAAACATTTATAACCAGATATTTAGTACGTTAAAGAATCAGCATATTTTATAGTTACAATCTCAAGTATGGTACAGAAAAATCAAGAAATTGGAGCCTATTGTTTTGATATGTTGTTGGATTTAGCTAGCTAAGATGTTTTAGGCTATTTGCTACAATTTTCATTACAGATATTATCTGAATTTTTCTGAAAAGGTCTCTGTCTGGTTTGGGTATAACTATTAACTTCATAGAAGACATTAGGAAGAGTTCTTGTGTCTTGAGTATTCTGGATCAATTTACAGAGTAATTTGAAAAGGCAAGAAATTTCTGAAGGTTAGATAGAACTTAGCAATGAATCCATTAGACCAGGATTTTGTTATTAGGGATTTTCATCATTATTTTTTTGTTTGTTTGTTTGTTTTGGGTCATACCCGGCAGCACTGAGGGGTTACTCCTGGCTCTATCCTCAGAAATAGCTCCTGGCAGGCTAGGGGGACCATATGGGATGCTAGGATTCAAACCACGATCCTTCTGCATGCAAGGCAAACGCTCATCATTAATTTTTAAATTCCAATTTCCTCACTTGTGATTGACCTGACTAAGCTTTCTACTTCCTCCTAATTCAGCTCTGAATTACCAGACTCTAAGAATTGATCTATTTCTTCTAGATCTTCCATTATATTTTGACTTTCTGAAGGATCAATTGTAACTTTATTCCCTTTCATCTCTGATCAGATTTATTTTTAGTACTTTCCACATAGTTTAGCATAAAGTTTATCAGTCTTGTTTATTCTTTATAAACAGCAGTTCCTGGTTTTATTGATTCTCTGAAAAACATTCTTGGTTTCTATAGTTTTTCTTTTCTGATCTCATTTTTTTTTCTTTTCTGCTCTCAGTTTTTTTTTTTTTTTTTGGCCACACCCATTTGATGCTCAGGGGTTACTCCTGGTTAAGCACTCAGAAATTGCCCCTGGCTTGAGGGGACCATATGGGACGCTGGGGGATCGAACCGTGGTCCTTCCTTGGCTAGCGCTTGCAAGGCAAACACTTTACCTCTAGCGCCACCTCACCGGCCCCTTCTGCTCTCATTTTTACCATTCCCCTCCTTCTACTACTTTTTGGGTTCTTTTGCTATTCCTTCTCCAGATTTTTATGATATGCGATTAGGGCTTTTCTTCTTTCTTTCTTTCTTTCTTTCTTTTTTTTTTTTTTTTTTTTTGATTTTTGGGCCACACCCGGCATTGCTCAGGGGTTACTCCTGGCTGTCTGCTCAGAAATAGCTTCTGGCAGGCACGGGGGACCATATGGGACACCGGGATTCGAACCAACCACCTTTGGTCCTGGATCGGCTGCTTGCAAGGCAAATGCCTCTGTGCTATCTCTCCCCTTTTCTTCTTTCTTAATGTAGGCCTGCATTGCTATAAATTTCCTTTTTAGTTAAGTTTCTGTGGTATTCAACAGATTCTGATAGCTTGCATTTTCATTTTTATTAATTTCAAGGAATTTTTTTTTTGTTTTTTGTTTTTTGTTTTTGGGTCACCTGGCAGCGCTCAGGGGTTACTACTGGCTCTACGCTCAGAAATCACTCCTGGCAGGCGCGGGGGATGATATGGAATGCCGGGATTTGAACCACCGTCCTGCATGCAAGGCAAACGCTTTACCTCCATGCTATCTCTCCGGCCCCTCAAGGAATCTTTTTATTGCATCTATTATTTTCTCTTTGACCCAATGTTCAGCATTACATTGTTCAATTTCCAAGTGTTGGACATTTTTCCCATCTCAAATTGAATCAAGTTGGACCACTAATTTGTATTAGTAAATAAATATAGGGTCTGGGGCTGTTCATAGTGCCCCATGACGTATGCACATGCAATATGTGAGAGGTTCTTCTACCCACACACCCTGATGCTGACGATCACTCTTTAGCTGTTGTGGTCCACAAGTTCATGTGACCTAATGGTACAATTGCTGAAGAATTGAAGCACCTCTGCTTAGAGCCTTGATCAAAACAGGGTGAGAGTTGGTGGAGAAAGGCTTATATTCCATCACTCCTAGTCTGAGCCCCTGTAAAGGCTGCCAGGCCCATGGGGGCAGCACACTGCTTGTAGCTGTGCCTCATTGCTTGGGTCCTAAGATCATCTCTCAAAGAAAAATTTGAATTCTTAATATTCCTGCAACTATTTCTGGGTATCCACAATTATATCAGGATTCATTTCATTTATTTGCCCAACAAGATCCTAGAGTTGTAAGCTTTTGAGTCCATTTGACAGATAAGAAACTGAATCATAAAGATATTTAGTGACTTGTCTAAGCGCCTACCATGGTGAAGCTGGATTTTTAATTCCAGCAAAATATCTACCCCAAACTTCCAAAACCTCAATCAAAGTCAGTCAGTCTTGGAACTCAAGGTAACTGTGTTCTGACTGCTACTCCTGCTTTCATAATCTCCTTGTTACCACGGAAAAGGACTCATAAAGTGTGAAGCAGATAAATTGAGATGGAGATTCTTTCAGTCTACTCTGTGCAACAGGATAATGCTCACTGCACTCTCCTGTATCCCCAATGCCTCTGGGCCTTATTTAACTTACCATTTTTTTTTTCCAATTCCAGTCTTTTATCCTACCATGTTCTACTCTAATACAACATCCTGATTGTTCTATAGATCACCCAGATAATACTTGAGCTTCTTTTCTCTTTGAAGTCTTGGCTTGCACTTCATCAATTCACTGTTTTGTCTCAAACATTACCTAGAATTTGGACATATGTTAAATGATTAATGGTCTCAGATTAATGGTTATAAACACTGTCATTAAAATGGTCCCTTTTTATATGGAAGAACCATATGATTTTTTTCATTCACCTGTAGATGGATATTTACTAATTACTAATCTTTTCACTTTCATGAGCAGAAGTTCAAGGAACATTAGTTTCTGAGTGTTTATTTGGCATATGTTTTAATATAAAAAATTTATATTTTCCCTTGAACATATGTCTGGAAAATATATCACAGGATGAGAAATTGTTATATTGTTACTAAAATGGATTAATTTTTCATTATCATTAGTAGTATCTGAGGATTCTGGTTAATCCTTCCACTCAAAACAATTCTCATCTATCTTCTGGATTCCACCCATCCTCCTGATATAAAGCAATATCTTTGGGCTTTATCCCCTACCTTATAGTTTATAATATGGGAAACTCTTCTCCAATAGTTTAATTTGATAAAATTTTGCATTAGACCTACTGTGATTTATTCAATAATACTTGCTCTAAAGAAAATTATTTTCCTACATATTTATTCTAAAAATATTGATTAATTGTGGTATACAGTAATGTCTGTATAAAGAGGTCACTTTTGTACTTCAAGGCTTTGTAGATGTTGTGTTCACTGTGTTTAAGTGACAACAGTGCTATGAGATTGAAGGAAGTGTTTAATCAGATGACTTTTGAAAATTGAACAAAACAGAGTTGAACTAAGTGCCAAAACTTGTGAAGCTTCATAGCATTTTTTATCACCAATGTTGTTTATATTTGTGAAAGTGTTGTGAAGGCAGAGACTGGCACACATCACAAAGAACAAGAACAATCAGTGCTGGCGGGGATGTGGAGAGAGAGGAACTCTTATTCAATGCTGGTGGGAATGCCATCTAGTCCAGCCTTTATGGAAAACAACATGGAGATTCCTAAAAAAAAAAAAGGAAATTGAACTTCCATATGATCCAACTATTTCACTCCTAGGGATATACTCTAGGTCACAGTGGTCCTCAAACTATGGCCCGAGGGCCACATATTGTATTTATATCTGTTTTGTTTCTTCATTGCAAAATAAGATATATGCAGTGTGCATAAGAATTCGTTCAAAAGTTTTGTTTTTTTTTTATAGTCAGATCCTCCAATGGTCTGAGGGACAGTGGACTGGCCCCCTGTTTAAAAAGTTTGAGGACCCCTGCTAGGATCACAAAAATACAATTCAAAAATCCCTTCCTCAGACCTATATTCATTGCAGCACTATTTACAATACCCAGATTCTGGAAATAACAAAGATGCCCTTCAAAAGACGAATGGCTAAAGAAACTGTGGTATGATATACACAGTGAAATATTATGCAACCATCAGGAGAGATAGTTATGAAATTTTCCTATACGTGGATGTACATAAAATCTATTATGTTGAGTGAAATAAGTCAGAGGGAGAGAGATAGACAGAGAATAGTCTCACTCATCTATGGATTTTAAGAAAAATTAAAGACATTACTGTAATAAGGCCAAGAGACAACAGAGTTAAGGACTAGAAGAGCCGGAAGGACTGACTCACAATTTGAAGCTCACCACAAAGAGTGGTGAATGCCGTTAGGGAAATAACTACACTAACAACTAGCATGACAATGTTAAATAATGAGAGAAGTAGAATGCCTGTCACAAATACAGGCAGAGGTGAGGGAAGAGGGGGTCATTGGTGGTGGGAATGTTACACTGGTGAAAGGGGGGGAATTCTGTTTATGATTGAAACCCAGCTACAAACATGCTTGTAATTATGGTGCTTAAATAAGATTTATAAAAAGAAAAAAAGAAGAAAAAGAAAGTGTTGTGAAGGGTATAAAGCTGATGAAGACAGATGGCAAGATACTCTGTAGATTTTAGTGTCATCAAGATTGTAATCACTTATTCATACCTGCCACAAGATCACAGAAACAGTTGGATAAGGGCTCTAGGGAAGAAGGATGCTCCTGTTTGGGTTTTAGCATTTATTTGAATAAGCAATTATAAATGTGAAAGAATGTTAGATGCCTCTGAAACTGATAGGGAGAAGGACCCCTGATAAAAGTTAGATGAGCCTTGGAGACTAGAGTATAGGTCTTTGTTAACACAGAAATTGGAGAAGTTGCTTTCCTGTGAGGTCAGATACAAATATTCCTAAAGCAAGAAAGAAATAAAAGGATGAGAAGGTCACTTGAGGTAGGTTCATTTGAGGAAAAAAATGGCTGGAATGTGTTCCTGCTTTCTGGCTCCTCTGAGAACAGAAATCTAGCAAAGCTGTTTAACAAGTGAACATGGGTTATATTTGAGGAATAACAAAGAGAGAATAGAAAAACAGATCCAGAAGCAAAGTTTCACTAGTTTGATTCATAAACTTCTTTTTTGTTTTTTTTTTTTGTTGTTTTTTTTGGGCCACACTCGGTGATGCTCAGGGGTTACTCCTGGCTGTCTGCTCAGAAATAGCTCCTGGCAGGCACGGGGGACCATATGGGACACCGGGATTCGAACCAACCACCTTTGGTCCTGGATCGGCTGCTTGCAAGGCAAACGCCGCTGTGCTATCTCTCCGGGCCCTGATTCATAAACTTGTAATATGAATAATATATTCTGTTCCTGGGGTGGAATACTTTCAGTGCTTGTGTGATTGGACAGAATTTACTATAGATCCTGCGGAATCCAGTGTGAGTTTAAATTTAGTTATGATCAGTCCCTTGTAGGAAGGCATTGTTGAACAGAGCAGAGAGATGGGATTATGAGCAACAGAAAGCAGATGATAGGATTTATTTTTAGTAGATTTTTCTTTGTTGTATTAGCTGATTATTGACTGACTATATATATATATATGTATATATACACACACACACATACATATAGTCTATATAGGAAACGAATAAAGAAGACAGCTTGGCAGATAAATAAAGAGAATCAAATTCTGGAATTGAAATTAAACAAGGGGCTTATAACTGAAAGTTTAGTACATGAGAAATCCTACTTTCAAACACAGGATGGCACTATGCTATTCCAGAGAGCAGAACTCCAGAATAAATTGAAGTATAGGGCTACTGAAAAGAACTATATATGAATTATATATATGTTTATATGTGTCCACATGATGGGACCCTACAGAATTGATTTCCTGTGACCTGAAATGACAGGCTTCTCTGCTGCTTGGGCATAACTCTGATTAAGAGATCCTGTAGTAAGCTTCTGTGTTGGCTTTGTAATCTTGCTTTTAGGAGAAACTTGGGGACAGGTATGTAAATGGTCTGGTTTTTTATATCTCAGGCAGTGAGACTATTCTAGAAACTGTGAGGTGCCCCATGCAAATCAACTTCTGAAAATTGAAGAAAAGAGAGTTGAACTAAGTGCCAAAGCTTGTGAAGCTCCATTACATTATTTTTTGTTTGTTTGTTTGTTTGTTTAGTTTTTGGGTCACACCTGGCAGACACTTTCACTCAATCTCCCAAGTATTTGCCCTAGTATCTTGCATAGATTTTACTTGATACCTGGTATCCAAAGTAATAAAAATATAACACAAAGGAGGTAGCCCATAAGGTCAGGATGGCCAGACCAGCCAGCAAGGCAGGGAGATGGGATTTCAGAAAGGGTAGAACAAGTGCTTCCCAATTCCATTACTATGGAAAACATTTGGGAAACTCATTCGCTTGCCTAAGGCAACTGAGCCCAGAACACACAGGCCCTGTATATATAGACTTGATGACAGTATCAACTACTGACCTCACACAGGTCCCAGGGTGGGGGAGGGGACATCACATCATGGTCATGGCACCTACAGGCGCACCCCACACACAGGGGTCCCTCAGCCCTCCAGGGCCCTCCCAGGTCCCTCATTCCTATCTTCCCTCCTATTTTCAGACCTTTTCTCTAGTTCCCTTGCCTTGTTCTCTCAGAAACCCAGTGATCACCTGAGTCCTCTGGACTCTGTTGCCTGACTGTTGTCTATAGTTCCCTTCCTTATAAACCTGAGGCAGTCAGTCCCTGCATTTTGACAGAATTCCCCATCTGGACCATATCTGTATTCAGATCCACTTCCCTATGAACCTTTATGGCCTCACATGTGAACCCAGGTCTAGAACTGAGGGGTCTTTTACCCTTGTATTTGTGAATGGGCTTCAGTGAGTAGTGTTATGAGTAAGTCTTTAGGAAGGAATGTTTTTCTGTCCTGGGAATAGATAGCCACATTTGAAATTGTTGGGTCATACAGCAGCTCTATTGAGAGTTTACTGAGAACCCTCCAGACTCTTTCCCAAGGGGTTGGAGCTGACAAGATTCCACCAGCAGTGGATGAGAGCTCTTTATTCACCACTTTATTCACCATTCTTTCATCCCCGCCAACACAGGTGAACTGTCACACTTTCCACATACATGCATCCTGTATCTGTTCCTTCATCACCCTTCTTTTCAACCAATTCTTCCCTGAACACTAAATTGGGATTTTACAATCTGCTTTGTTCCTTTCACTTGACCCTTCCTTTAATAATCCCATTATCTATTCTTATGTATTTTGTAGTTCTACTGTGTTTAATCTTAGATCATCCCTACTTTATTTTTCTTTGCAGATGCTGTAGTCTCCATATTTGGTGGAGCTTGAGACCTATTTCAGGTGATACTTAGGTGCCAGCTTCACCCAGAATGGTGCTATGGAGGCAATGGAGTGCTGGGGGCGGAACCAGGACGTCACACTGGAAGACATGTGTTTTACAACTTGATTCACATCCTGACACTAGTTTCATATAAAATAGCATTTTCTGGATCACATGATCATCTCTGAATAAATATTTTCTTCCATTCTTCTGAAATTCAGGCTAATAATTGTAATGAACTCTCAAGATTGTGGCAATAGTGATAACATGGTTTAATGAGTATGGCAATCTCAAATCAACAATAAATTGACTATCCTAAGGAGAATTTGGCTATGGAGTTCTCAGGTTCACAGGTTAGGAGAAAGCAAGACTGTTACTATAAATGTCTTATAATGAAACTATATTAATAGTAATAGTTAACCTCAAAAGGTACAATTTTGTATGTAAGAATCATGCTCTTTACATTACAAACATGCTTGGTTAATCATTCTGAGAAAAGTAGTATAATATGCATTCATATATGTACCAGTAAACTAATATAAAACATTTTATTTTAAAATTCTGACTGTCATTTTGGGACATGTCTTAGTCATAGCTATAAGTCCACAAAAGTCATAAAAATAAACAAAAGGTTCTGAAGATTTTATTGATATCTAGTGGAATGACTATTTACATTAAGATATTCTAAGATACATATAATTACTCTAGAAAATAAAATGTTCTTTCCATAATAATAAATTCTATGAAACTTATGTCTAGAATAACAAATATAATATAACTGCTACTTCCGTATTTAGCACTCTATATTTCAAAGAAAAATAAAATAGAACCAAAATAGTTATTTTAATTTATTGAAGGATATATAAATCATCACTAATGCATATTTAATGTAAAAATGTCAAGTTACTCTTATAAAAATAAAAAGGCTGATTCCAAGATTTGTATGATATCACAATATCACATAAATAATGCAAGCAAATCATGAAAACTGAAAGTACATTAAAATTATTTCACTTATGGGCCCGGCGAGATAGCACAGCGGCGTTTGACTTGCAAGCAGCCGATCCAGGACCTAAGGTGGTTGGTTCGAATCCCGGTGTCCCATATGGTTCCCCATGCCTGCCAGGAGCTATTTCTGAGCAGACAGCCAGGAGTAACCCCTGAGCATCGCCGGGTGTGGCCCAAAAACCCCCCAAATTTTTTTCACTTATGACTTAAGAAATAGGTAAATTAACATAAGACTCTGGTAGAATATTACAAAAAATTAAATCAGAGGAACATGAGGCTTGGAACTAAATTGTCCTGCATACTAGAAATGTTTTTGAAACATAAAGTCAGTCAAATGAGAGAAATGTAGTTTTAACAAGTTTTGTCAGAATCATTGGGAATATTAAAAAAAATCTAGTCAAGTCAAAATGTATTGACATGTTTCTGTTGAGAAAAAGAGTTCAAACCAGAATAAACCACTAAAACTTGGCCAAGAAGGAATCCACATATTTCTTGCTTAAATTATGTTATCCTTATCTTTTCAGAATGGTTTTCAAAACTGTTTTTCAGATTTATAAAGCATATCTTACAATGTTGTTGCTAAAAATTTCTCTCCTATCTGTTATATATCGATAACTTAACCCTATATTAAAAGCTATTTCCTTAGGAAAATTTGCCTTCATGTTATTTTAGCATCCAGAAAAAAATTACAGCTCAATGTCATTGTAGTTACATAATAAATTATTTTGTATTGACTTGGAACCAATGCTAAGACATACAGTTAAAAATATGTATTTTATTATGTGACTCTATACACAGATACAATCTAATAAAAATAGTCCACAATATTCCAACAGCATAAGTTCCAGAAAATTCTCAATAGAATAGTGAAACTGTGGTTGGAGTTATTAGAATGATTGAATATATGTCAACTTATGTAATTCACTTGAAGTAATTTGTTGACCTTACAAAGATGGTCTTTATATAAACATGAGCACACTTAGCAAGGGGAGAAAAAAGGAGATACACAACAGAAGTCTTTGAGCAAAAACAGCTGGCTTTTATGTGGGAACATGAATTTTGGAAAGCAGATGACATTTAAAGTTGAAACTGGGGACAGAAAGCCCATATCCTTCCCTTTTTTTCTTCATTTTTCCCCCCAGCCCCTTCCCTTTTTTTCTAAAGAATGTAGCCTGCCAATACCTTGATTCAGTCAAGTCACACCTCCAGCTTCTGATCTATACTGTTATAACACAGAGTAAAGTTGCATTGTTTCGGCTACTAACTTAACTTGTTCAGTCACTAGCCTTTTTAGTTGTTATGACAAAGGAAAGCTAAAAGATTTGTATATTCTTTTTTTTTAATTAAGATTTGTATATTCTTGAATGGCAGAAAACATTTTCTGTCTCTGACATTGGCAGATTAATTAGCAAGTGCTTCATCTTGACAAGATAAAGCAAACTAAAAGCACATGACTATTCTGCACAATTCTTCTGCCTTACTCAAGGATGCAGTGTGAAATTGTATGGTGTTTCTTGCGGGAGCATAAAATTCATGAGCAGCCTTATCACAGAGGGTTTCCTAAACTTGAAAATTTTATAACACAACTTTTTTGTTTATGATATTATTATTTATTTATTTAATAGTCTTCTTGTAAAATTTAAAAAAAAAACCTTTTTTTGTTTTTTGGAGTCCATGGAACAGCTAAATCTGCAGCCCAGAGACCCCTATGTATGTCTTTCAGAGACTGCTGAGAAATGAGGACCTTGGTTGAAAGCTAGACATCTGACAGGGACAGGACATCACAAAGGACATCTGACAGCTGGTGGGCTCACAGATGGTCTCCCCACAGCCCATGGAGAGAGAGGACCCTGGTTGGCAATGCAGGGAGAGGGGACTTCAGGAAAGGTAGGACAAGTACTTACTGATTCCATGAGTAAATTTGAGAAAGTGATTTGTTTCCTAAGACAACTGATTCCAGAATACACAGGCCCTGTAGATATAGACTTGGTGATATCATCACCAGCTACTGGAGTCACAAAGGGCCATAGGGTGGGGGAGAGGATGCCATGATCATGGCACCCATGGGGCCTGCCTCTACCTAGGGACCTAGGTGGTCTCTCAGTCCTCCTGGGCCTCCTGAATTGACTTCAGTTTTCAAATGCCACAGATGGAAAGAAAACAGAGGTAACTGTTTTACATTATAAACTTTAAGTAGAGAAGGAACTAGAAAGTTTATGTAGCATGTTTTGATAAAATTTTGAGATATACAAGAGATATAGCAGATAGAGAATTTGGGTTCAGTCAAGGCACCACATGTGGTTCCCTGAGCCAGAGTGATCCCTGAATACAAAGTCAGGAGTAAGCCCTGAGCACAACCAGGTGGGGACCCAAAACAAAATAAAACTAATAATCTCATGATCTCTAAAAATTAGTCATTTCTTTCTTTGGAAAAATGCTATATTTTTATTTTTTTAAATATATTTATTTAAACACCTTGATTACAAATATGATTGTTGTTGGGTTTCAGTCATGTAGAGAACACCCTCTTCGCCAGTGCAACATTCCCATCAACAATGTCCCAAAGCTCCCTCCTCCCCACCTCACCCCCACATGTACTCTAGACAGGCTTGTTACTTCCCTCATTCAATCACACTGTTATGATAGTTCTCAATGTAGTTATTTCTCTAACTGCACTCACCACTCTTTTCAGTGAGCTTCATGTCGTGAGCTGGACCTTCTAGCCCTCTTCTCTTTATCTCTGAGAATTATTGCAAAAATGTCTTTTATTTTTTCTTAAAACCCATAGATGAGGAAGACTATTCTACATCTATCTCTCTCCCTCTGGCTTATTTCACTCAGCATAATAAATTCCATGTACAGGGCCCGGAGAGGTAGCACAGCGGCGTTTGCCTTGCAAGCAGCCGATCCAGGACCAAAGATGGTTGGTTCGAATCCCGGTGTCCCATATGGTCCCCCGTGCCTGCCGGGAGCTATTTCTGAGCAGACAGGAGTAACACCTGAGCACTGCCGGGTGTGGCCCAAAAACAAAACAAAAAATATTCCATGTACATCCATGTATAGGAAAATTTCATGATTTCATTTCTCTTGATGGTTGCATAATATTCCATTGTGTATATGTACCACAGTTTCTTTAGCCATTCATCTGTTGAAGGGCATCTTGGTTGTTTCCAGAGTCTGGCTACTGTAAATAGCACAGCAGTGTATATAGGTGTGAGGAAGGGATTTTTGTATTGCATTTTTGTGTTCTTAGGATATAACCCTAGAAGTGTATAGCTGGATCATATGGGAGCTCAATTTTCAGTTTTTGGAGGAATCTCCATATAGCTTTCCATAAAGGTTGGACTAGACGAAATTCCCACCAGCAGTGGATAAGAGTTCCTTTCTCTCCATATCCTTGCCAACACTGTTTATTCTCATTCTTTGTGATGTGCGCCAATCTCTGTGGCATGAGATGGTACCTCATAGTTGTTTTGATTTGCATCTCCCTGATAACTATGATGTGGAGCATTTTTTCATGTGCCTATTGGCCATTTATATTTCTTTTTTATCAAAGTGTCTGTTCATTTCTTCTCCCCATTTTTTGGTGGGATTAGATGTTTTTTTTTCTTGTAAAGTTCTGTCAGTGCCTTGTATATTTTGGATATTAGCCCCTTATCTGATGTGTATTGGATGAATAGTTTCTCCCACTCTGTGGGCAGCTCTTGTAGTCTGGGCACTATTCCTTTAAAGTGCAGAAGCTTCTCAGCTTATTCCCATCTGTTTATCTCTGCTTCCACTTGTTTGGAGAGTGCTGTTTTCTCCTTAAAAATGCCTTTAATCTCAATGTCTTGAAGTGTTTTACCTACATGGTAAAACCTTATGGTTTCAGATCTAATATCAAGGCCTTTAGTCCATTTGGATTTTATCTTCATACATGGTGTTAGCTGGGGGTCTGAGTTTGCTTTTTTGTAATTGTCTAAACAATTGTGCCAACACCACTTGTTAAAGAGGCGTTCCTTGCTCCATTTAGGATTTCTTGCTCCTTTATCAAAAATTAGATGATTGTGGGGCCGGCGAGGTGGCGCTAGAGGTAAGGTGTCTGCCTTGCAAACGCTAGCCAAGGAAGGACCGCGGTTCGATCCCTGGCGTCCCATATGGTCCCCCCAAGCCAGGGGCAATTTCTGAGTGCTTAGCCAGGAGTAACCCCTGAGCATCAAACGGATGTGGCCCGAAAAACCAAAAAAAAAAAAAATTAGATGATTGTATGTCTGGGGAACATTCTCTGAGTACTCAAGCCTATTCCACTGAACAGAAAAATTGTAAGGGACTAAGATGGACACTTTGTTTTTTTTTTGTTTTTTTTTTTTGTTTTTTTGTTTTTTGGGCCACACCCGGTGACGCTCAGAGGTTACTCCTGGCTATGCGCTCAGAAGTCGCTCCTGGCTTGGGGGACCATATGGGGCGCCGGGGGATCGAACCGTGGTCCGTCCAAGGCTAGCACAGGTAAGGCAGGCACCTTACCTCCAGCGCCACCGCCCGGCCCCAAGATGGACACTTTGTATTAATCAAAGGATATGTGCAACAAGAAGATCACACTACTAAACATATACACACCCAATGAGAGACTAGCAAAATACCTAATACAATTATTGACGAATTTGAAAGAGGACATCAGTAATAACACAATAATTGTGGGAGACCAGACTCTAACCCAACCAGACTGCAACCCAACAAAAATATTCTAGCCCTGAAAAGAGAAATGGAAGAAAGAGGCCTAGAATATATATATATGACACTGCATCCACAGAAACCTGGATACACATTCTTCTCCAATGTACATGGGTCATTCTCCAGGATAGACCACATGCTGGCACATAAAACATACCTTCATAAAATCAAGAGGATAGAAATTCTGCAGGCTACCTTCGCTGACCACAAGTTCTGAAATTAGATGTGAACTGCAAAGGGACACAGAAGAAGGTTAACAATTGGAAATTAAACAGCCTGCTACTGAACAACCAGTGGGTCCGAGATGAAATCAAAGAGGAAATCAAAACTTTCCTAGAAACAAATGACAATGAAGACACAAACTATCAGAATCTATGAGACACAGCAAAAGCAGTACTGAGAGGAAAATTTATAGCTTTGCAAGCACACATCAGGAAGGAAGAAGGGGCATACCTCAATAGCCTAATGACGCAGCTCATAAAATTAGAAAATGATCAACAAAAGGAACCAAAATAGAGAAACAGAAGGAAAAAACAAAGCTTAGAGCAGAAATCAATAAAGTGGAAACCCAAAAAACAATTTGAAAGATCAATGAAAACAGAAGTTGGTTCTTTTAAAAAATAAACAAGATTGATAGATCATTGGCAAAACTCACAGAGAGAAACTTGATAACTCACATTAGAAATAAAAAGGGGAGATCACTACAGATATTGCAGAGATTCAAAGTGTAATCAGAGACTACTTTGAGAAACTCTATGCCACCAAATATGAGAATCTGGAAGAAATGAATAAATTCTTGGACTCTTATAACCTTCATGGTTGAATAAGGAAGATGTAGCATATCTATATTTTTATTTGTGAGGTAACTTCAACTAACAGTTAATATATTATTTCAATTAATCACAAACAAGAGAAAAATATTTAGATTCTTATAAGTATAAATAAGATTTTTATATAATATTTGTTTTATTTTTAACAGTTTTAGTTTCATTCATATTGATAAACTGTACCTATTCTACTCACTATTACAAAGGACATTTACCAAAGTTTTTTGGAAACCCCTATTTAAATGTACTTGGTTGACTATTCTAAATTTGTATATCTATATTTACAGTTGACTATACTAATAATTGCTTATAAATAAGAACACTTAAATCATACATTCCATTGTTGTATAATAATGAGAAGCACTTTCAATTATGAAATCCATGTCCATGACTTTTTTTTTTTGTGTGGTTTTTGGGTCACACCCGGCAGTGCTCAGGGGTTATTCCTGGCTCCAGGCTCAGAAATTGCTCCTGGCAGGCACTGGGGACCATATGGGATGCCGGGATTCGAACCGATGACCTCCTGCATGAAAGGCAAATGCCTTACCTCCATGCTATCTCTCCGGCCCCCATGTCCATAACTTTTTATAAAATGAAAAATTAAAATCCTATGCTCATTTCTTCCAGCAACCTTGGCAACTATGACTATATAAATTTTGATCATGAATTTTACACTTTAAGTATCTTATATAAATGAAAAAGTATATGTGTCTTTTGAGTAGGCATGTTTTACTAAAGCATTCTGTTCCCTGGATATTGGGTTAGGGTTTGGTTATTCTACAGTACCCAAAAGGGAAAGGAAAACCCCATACCCACTATTCAGCAAGGATAGGAGAAGCTGTTCCAGTTATATTAGTCTGCAATAAATAATCCACACAGATATGAGGGTTCTAAGAGGTAAGAAACTCATACTCAAGCAGTTCACCAACAAGCCAGCTGCTCCACTCAAGGAGCCCAAAAGCCTGCAGCAAAAACCTCAGAAATTTATTCCTTTTATTTGATAACAGCTTCTATTTAGGACATTTGCACACAGTTCAACATATACGTTCTCCTGACTTACCTCATTCTCCCTCAAGATTTCCCTAGTTTGTTCTCATCTCTCTCATCTCCCCTCATATTTATTGAAAGTGTCCTGGAATAAAGCAAGCTGACTCCAAAGAAACTTTAACTGACTGCTTGTAAATTAATCTCTCCACCGTTACCCTACAATCTTCAGACATGTTCACTGAAGGGGCTAGAGGTGCCAGGCTGTGTGCTGTGCTGAAGGAGACCATAGGCATGGACTTTAGACTTTAATTAAACAACAACATGATAAGTAGATACTATCACTACATCCTCTAAAGCATCAAATATTTAAGTCTCTGGTCAAGGTATCCCTGACTGGCCAGGCAAACAGCAAATAGGACAGACCACTTGGCTATCACTAGATAACACACTCCATCCAGAACCAGAACACATGGACAGAGAGCTGAAATTCCCCCCACATGGAAAAAAGTGTTCTTTATTTGCAGGAATGCCTCTATTAACCTGGTCTGTCCGGAGGTTTTCAACAGACACAAAAAATGCACTTTCTATGCTTTAGCCCTTTGCAGCTCGTGACGTCTGGAAGCCTGACTGGTGTGTCTTGCATAGAGAAGGTGAAGTTTTTACATATATTAGCATAAGTAAAAAAATGTTAACTTTGATCTAAGTATCAGGCACAAAGGTGTGTAGTGTAGCAGTAGCTATGGGTGACTTGACTGCATTGGTCTGAGGAATGTGCATGGCTATGAAGATGGACCAATTAGGGAGGACCCATAGTCTACCAGGAACTTTCTAGATTGCTTGACCTTAATGTTCAAACTGGGACATCAGGATAAAAGGGGGTACACAGGTATACACTGGAAATTCTGGGCAAACTAGGGCCTATTTCTAGCCACTGTCAACAGTGTCAAATGAAGATAATACTCTTCATAACATATCCTACATAATTTTATGATTACAGAAGATGTAATCAGCCCTCCAACAGCTTTGACCAGTAACTTATCGTTTTTTTACATGTGCGGCTAAAATAGAGAAATAGTTTATGAATTACAAAGGCAGAAATAAGCATTATTTTGCTAATATACTCATATATTAATATTTATAATAGTACTGACCCTGTGTACTATGTGTTAAGTGCCAATAACTTCTTCATAGACTAACTTTTTCACAGACTAAAAATCAGTGCTTTTCATGACTTAGACAACTGCCTGTTCAGTGCCTCACTATACCCACATCATTCCAATAATCCATCCCTGTGACTAAGTGTCAGAGGTTTACTCTGAGAATGATTTATACTCTGAGGATGCTTCTGAGAAATTCCATTTTAGTTGGCTGGCATCGTGAGTGGCAGACCTCTCTTGGTCTGTCATTGCTGTCTTGAGTGTTGAGAAGCTTCAAGTTAAATGTGGGACCTTCCTAAAGAAGTGGGTGTTTGTTGTGGCATGAACTTCAATCCCAATCCTGATTCCCTTTGTATCCCACTCCCTTGGTTTTTCTTGTATACTTGTATTTCCATGAAAACTTTAGGTTAACTGGATTAGGTCTCATAAGTAAAAGAGATAATCCCAGCCCAGCTGCTTCCAGAGGTGAGGGGACAGGACATGTCTACGTTCCTTTTTCTTTCTCATTTTATTTTTGGGGTTTAGGGACAAACCAAACAGTGCTAGGGGACCATATGGGATTTCAGGGATCAAACTCAGGTCGGTCACATGCAAGGCCAGGGCACTGTACTATCTCACCAGCCCCTCTTCATCTCTTTTCAATGGAATGTTCCCGGTTGATTAGGCTAAGTTTAAAATTATACGAATCTCTTATTAGAAGCAAATCATCTAGGAGAAATAAGGAAGACATCTGAACATGAACAATGCTTACTTGATAATGAGACCTTTTTTTTTTTTTTTTTTTTTTTTTTTAGCGGAGTCAGGTGTAAATGTGTGGTTACTTTTTTTGAGTTATTTTGTTTCTTATTTTATTTTGTGAAGAGTGTGTTTTTACCCTTTAGAGACACTTGCTGAAATGATATCAAGCCTGCCATTAGACAGATAAGAACATCACTCACTCAGGGGAAGGTAATAAATAGATTTGAACCAGTTTGCCACTTTACCAATCTATCCCCTGGAAGTAGGGCCAGTAATGGACACTGTTATAGGACCCCTGATGACTCACAAAGAGATGGTCCTCAAATCTCACTCTAAGAAACTCTTTCCTAAAGGAATATTCTTTCCAGACTCCAGTGGCAGGCCATTTTCTTAGGACTGTACAATCTTATTTTGTTTCTTTTTGTTGTAGCTTTGGGATCACACTGGATAATGCTCAGGGGTTATTCCTGGCTCTATGCTCAGGAATCACTCCTGGCAGTGCAGGGGACTATGGGATGCCAGGGATCAAACTCAGACTGGAAGTTTGTAAGGCAAGTGCCCTACCTACTGTATTATCTTCTGTTCCAGAAATCTTATTCCTAATCATTGGAGACAATGGGAAGCTCAGAAAAAAGGAGGAATCTTCTCTATATTTATTTGATCCATAATCCCCCAAACTGAACACAGAACAGTGTTGTTGTTGTTTAAGAAAAGTGTTATAAAAAAAGTGTTATAGGGCTGGAGACATAGTATGGAGGTAGGGTGGTTGCTTTGCATGCAGAAGGATGGTGGTTCGAATCTCGGCATCCCATATGGTCCCTTAAGCATGCCAGGAGTGATTTTTGTTGTTGTTTTTTTTTTTTTTTTGGCCACACCTGTTTGATGTTCAGGGGTTACTCCTGGCTAAGCGCTCAAAAATTGCCCCTGGCTTGGGGGGACCATATGGGACGCCGGGGGATCAAACCACGGTCCTCCTTGGCTAGTGCTTGCAAGTCAGACACCTTACCTCTAGCGCCACCTCGCCGGCCCCAACCTAGGAGTGATTTCTGAGCATAGAGCCAGGAGTAACCCCTGAGCACTGCTGGGTGTGACCCAAAAACCAAAAAAAAAAAAAAAAAGTGTTATAAAAGTTCCATAAAGCTGTTTTCAACTGTCTGCCTGTAGGGAGCCAGAGTACAATAGGTAAAGAACTTGCCTTGCACATGCCTGGCTCAGATTTGATCCCTGGTCACCCAGCAGCTCCAGGGGTGACCCCTGAGCACAGAGCTATGAGTAATCCTTGAGCAATGCCAGGTGTGGCCCAAATACATTTTAAAAATCAGCCGCAGGGCCGACGAGGTGGTGCTAGAGGTAAGGACCGTGGTTCGATTCCCCAGGCGTCCCATATGGTCCCCCCAAGCCAGGGGCAATTTCTGAGCGCTTAGCCAGGAGTAACCCCTGAGCGTCAAATGGGTGTGGCCTGAAAACAAAAAAAATAAAAATCATCCGCATCCAGAGGACCAGAACAATAGCACAGCAGGTGTTCGTCTTGCACATGGACTACCTGGGTTTGATCCTTGGCATCCTATATGGTCCCCCAAGCACCACCTGGAGAGATACCTGAGCAGAGCCAGGAGTATCCCCTGAGCACTGCCAGGTGTGCCCCCCACCCCAAAAAAAGAAAAAAATATCAGCCACCTGTCTACAAGTGTAAGAAAGTTAAAAAGCACTATGGTAATTAATTTTGGATCAATGGACAGTGCTCAGCCAGGTGCCAGTCTTCAGGTAGAGAAGGAATAGGAAATCAGTCATGGAACAGTGAATACAAATTTCAGGTGTGAAATTTTGAAATTTGTTTTGTCTTTGCTTTCAATCCACATAGGTATTACCCATTAACTCTCAAAGCCCCCCCCCTCTGATGCCTCCACAATAAGCCACCTAAGTATTGAATTAGAATCTAAAAACCTGTTATATTTTTAGTTGGAGGCCACAAACCCAGTGCTCCAGGCAATACTTGAGGGACCATGTCGTGCCAGGAGTCAAACTTATGTCTCCTGCATTAAAACCATGTGCTCAGCCAATGGAGCTCCCTTTCCAGCCCCTGGAAATCTGTTTCCAACCATTGTGTTGCTTTAGTCTACTACAGGGTGGCAAACACGCGGCTCCTGGCCAAAATGAATGCGGCTCTTTGCCAAGTTTGGATTTTGTTATGCTGCTTCTGAGGAGGGACCTCTAAGGAGGGACCTCTAAGGAGCGCAGAGTCCCGCCCCCAGGCTGCGTCATCCTGTCTTCCATCCCTCAGAAACAACTGCATGGGCCAGCGAGCGGGGGACCCGTGTGTCACATGTTGGGTCACATCTTGCCGTTAGTTCTTAAGTGTGGAGGACGCAGCACACCCTCACCACCACTGCAGAATTTTGACCCTCACTCAAAATGGCAAAATGCAGTATGTGTTTAATATATTATTGTTAAAATTACATGCTTTTGTGTGTTTGTCTGTTTTGGCAGATTACTGCTTGGTGTGGCTCTCTAACTCAGTTTAAAATTTTGGCTCTTTGTGTCGAACTTGTTCGCCACCCCTGGTCTACTAGGTTCATCTGAGCTTCCATTTCTTTGTCTACAAACTGGGTTTAACAGCTGCCCAACCATTAAATTGTTGTAAGGGTCAAAAAGCAGTCCAGGGAATCATCTAAATTTGACTAATCATCAAATGAGATTAAAAAGGTAGCATTGTCGATAGGTGCTTTGCCTTGCAAGCAACTGACCCAGATTCAATCCCAACAACATATACTCCTCAGCCCAAGCAGGAGCGATTGCTGAGCAAAGCCAGGTATGTTTCTCATCCCCCAAAACAAACAAACAAACAAAAAAACACCAAAAATCCAATAGATTTGCAAATAATTTCAATTAAGTTATTTATTTTCAATTTTATTTTATTTCAATATTTATTATTCAATTAAGTTATTTATTTATCTTATGTTTAAACCATAGTTATTTATAACCAGACACAATTGTCTGGTCAGCTTCCTAGCCCTGCAAGTGTTCCCCTCCAGAATCCAGTGCATGTAAATGTGTTCTCAGAGCACAAAGAACCTGCAGGTGGGCTCCTGAATCAGATAAGCAGTCCTTGCAACAGACAACACCCTTCCTGCTTACAGATCACCTCTGCCAAATCAGAAGGAAGCCATCCCTTAACCCTTTTCCTTTTGGTTGTCAGTACCAAAGAGATTAGAAAAAACAGTATTACATAGCCATACCAATCTTGATGAGCAGGATACAGGAACCAGTTGCATTGGCTGCCACTGAATCAGGAATCTGGGATAATTGTCAGTGTCCTCTCTGGCCCCTACTACAGAATATTAGATTGCTAAATCATTGTCAATACACCCATCTGATGAAATTAGGCCCATGATGCCAACTGGGGCCACTGAAGTTAATATCAGAGACGAACTCAGGAATGGATATGAATAAGGCCTCTTTTGGCAGAGAGGTAGAGAAGTGAGATCCATGTTTAAATAGCTTAAGCCGTTCTTTGAAAAAACAAGCTGGAACATAAGAACCTGCAATTTCTGCCATTTCCTCACTCAAACTCACTCAGAGCCAGGTGTTCATGCCACTAGAGGTCTGTCTGGCCTGACAGGGGTGCATGTCTCCTGACTTTTAAATAGATTATCTTCTCTCTTATAGTTGGGCCCATTTCTTTCTTTCTACTTTAAACCCATTCCCAAAATGGCATAAATAGCCATTAAGTGCATTTAATTGTGACAGTTTGGAGTTTTATCCAAGAGCAAGAAAAACATAACTTTTTGCAACTTTTCCAAGTTGTCTATATAGTTATTTAAATGTCAAGAACAGATGTTTCTAAGAGATAGACAGTTGAAAAAGTATTTTTATAAACAGAATTTTTTTTTGAGGTAACAGTGGTTCATAATTTGGCCAAAGTTTTAAGACTTTGGCTTTAACCTGTGATTTTTTTTTTTGTTTTTGTTTTTTGGGCGGTGCTCAGGGGTGACTCCTGGCTGTCTGCTCAGAAATAGCTCCTGGCAGGCACGGGGGACCATATGGGACACCGGGATTCAAACCAACCACCTTTGGTCCTGGATTGGCTGCTTGCAAGGGGAATGCCGCTGTGCTATCTCTCCGGGCCCAACCTGTGATTTTTAACCCTGTATCACCTACATTATTATCTCCACCAGTCCAGTTTCCATCTACCACCATAAAATGAACCTCCATTGCCCTTTTTACCCACCACCTGTGTCCATAACCACCATTTAGTTGTCAGATTCTAAGTTCGTTTTTGTTTTGCATTCCTGTTTATCTCAAAGCAGGATTTTAATAATAAAAACACTAGCAAGCCCCTAAAACAGAAAACCAAGGAATCTCAGAAAGTAGAAAACAAATAATTTATTTCTTATTTGAATTAACTTGCGAATGTCCTAATGTGCTTGTTAAGAGGTATCAAAAGTAAAAGTGTGCAAAGATATCATATCTGTAGTGTTTAAACCATAAAACTTAGAGGTGGATGACATGTGATAGAGATAAAATAAAAGCATGCAAGATTATGTGAAGTTTTCAGAATTCAAAGGAATGAAAGGTAACAGTCAGTGAAAGCCTACCATGAGGACAGGCTGGCTGGGGCTGGGGGAGTCAGTGGTATGATGGATACAGAGGGATATCACGAATTGTCAGCAAGTTGATTGCCCGGGGGATGTTCCCAGAATGCAGATCTAAGTAGTTATCAGTGAAGAAGGCTCTCCTAGATAGCAGGGCCAGCATGTGATTGAGCCTGGATCTGAGATTAGCGAAGTGGAGCTGCCGCTCTTTGTTCAGGTTTCGGAACGAATCTCTGAAGCACAAGTCCAGGTTGGGGCTGCTCCAGAACTTGGGGAGTCCTGGAGTAATAAAGTCTGTGGTGCGGAGGGAAGTCTGTGAGCCAAAGGAGCTAGCCACAGAGCCTTGGGAGGAGAGAGAGGAGGAGGACTTCAAACTGGAGGACTGGGACACAGATATCCGGGACACTGGGGACCCTTCTTTGGATGGGGCAGGAGAAGGGAGTTCATCCTCAGCGGTGGCAGTCTGGGTGCTGGCCGACCGGGACCACAGCGCAGTCTGGGAGCCAGCTGGTCGTGTGCTGACGGTGGCCTGAGTGCCAGCACACATGGTGTCAGGACAGCTCTGCGTGGCAGCATCACGAACAGTGGCCAGCAGCTGAGCGATGGGCTCGGTCTGCGTTGCTGCACTGGCCACCTTCCTACCCACAGGCTCAGCCTGGTGGCTACAGAGGTAGTCTTCATCATCGCCAATGGTGGAGGCCTCAGAGAAGCGGCGCCTGGCCTCTGGGGATGCACCTTCTTCAGCCTTCCTGGGTGTGCTAGACAGCCTGGCCAGCCGCAAGCGCAGCAGGTTGCCCAGGGTGGGCTCTCGGGACAGCAGCTTCTGATCCACGAGGTGGTCAAACTTGCCACTGAAGCGGAAGCTGGACAGAAGTTTGGTGCTGATGGGCTTGGAATTTGCATACAGGATTCGGAACTCCAGGTCGAAGTGTTCTACCACTTGGCCAGAGAGAATGACCAAGTTGCTGCTGTTCAGTTTGCCATCTGTCCAGGTAAAACTGAGGATAAACAGAAGCTAGTGAGGATGAGCCATCTGGGCTTACCCAATGTCTATCTGCATTATAATGTCTAAATACCCATGGTCTAACAGTCACAGACTGTGTCTTGGAGAACACAGACTGACGGGGTTTATCAGACTTTAATTTGTGTTCAAACAGGAACAAGGGTGGGTAACCAACACACTTAAAGCCTACACATCCTCAGCTTCCAGGCTTTTCAAAGGGAGAAAAGGCTGTTATGATAGTTAGACAGCACCCTGAGATTTAAAGCCAGTGGAACAGCACCAATGTGGGAGGCCTAGTCTTTAAAACACACTCTCTTTAACTGCAATGGTTGCAATAAGACATAAGATGGTCACTCTGTGACCCTACCCAAAGGGTGGCCATAGGCCATTTCATCTTGTGCCCCTTTTCCTCTTCTATAAAAATGGTTTTCACATGAGCCCTCCCAACAGGGCTGGATGTGTGGCCCCAGCTGGCCAGAGAATCTATCAGCTTCCCTCAGATTGACCTGCTAGGAAAAGCAATTGTTCAAGGCTCTGAACATTATTGAGAATTGGTAGAGAGCCACAAAGACCACGGCTGTCTATCTGTCTATTAGTAGCTCTGCCTTCAAATGCAAGCTGACTGACAAATTGCAGCACCAAGACAGTGTTCTCTGTAGGGCAAGCTGAGCTGAAAATCCCTGTGCCATTCCACACAGCCGAACTGCATGAGCTGCTAAATTCCATTTGCCCAAAGCAGTCTGAATTAGGTTTTGGGGCTCACTGCCACTTCCAGAATAAAGAAATTTCTTTTATGAGTATCCTCTTTTACATGAAAGACCATAAAATAAAGTATCAACTGTGATTTGCAACCAGGAATCCCAACTCTCCCACTTGGAAACTATTTTCAAATTTTGAGA
Organism: Suncus etruscus; assembly: GCF_024139225.1. Classification (NCBI taxonomy): domain Eukaryota; kingdom Metazoa; phylum Chordata; class Mammalia; order Eulipotyphla; family Soricidae; genus Suncus; species Suncus etruscus. The sequence goes on along the minus strand of NC_064856.1, from coordinate 19,199,500 downwards.
AGAAAAACCCCATTTGGAAACTCTGAGATCACATAAAACAGGACATCTCGCCACCACTGAAATTATAAAATGTCCACAACAAATGCAAGTTAGTCGCAGCAGTCATCTCAATAATGGCTGTAGAGGGTAGTTTGTTTGTTTTGTTTTGTTTTTTGGTTTTTGGGCCACACCCGGCATTGCTCAGGGGTTACTCCTGGCTGTCTGCTCAGAAATAGCTCCTGTCTGCTCAGAAATAGCAGGCACGGGGGACCATATGGGACACTGGGATTCGAACCAACCACCTTTGGTCCTGGATCGGCTGCTTGCAAGGCAAATGCCGCTGTGCTATCTCTCTAGGCCCCTAGAGGGTAGTTTTATTATTTTTCACTTTGTAAAAACTGAATTGTTTGGAGTTAAATTTGTTTAAATAAATCCTTCTGTAGGTGAAAATCTAGTTTCTCAGGAAAGTTGGATGAAGGGAAGTCTCAAGGAAGAGTCGAGTCTTGCTCTGAGCTCTGAAGTTTGAAACATCCTTAACCAAAAAAAAAAAAAAAAAAAAAAAAGAATGGGGCCCAATGATAGCATGGAGGTATAGCAATTGCCTTCCATGCAGAAGGACAGTGGTTCGAATCCTGACATCCCATATGGTCCCCCGTCCCTGCCAGGGGCAAATTCTGAGCGTAGAGCCAGGAGTAACCCGAGCGCTGCTGGGTGTGACCCAAAAACAAACAAAAACAAAAAAAAGTTTCTTGAGGGGTCAAAACAATAGCACAGTGGGTCGGGCATTCGTCTTGCACAGGTGAATCAGTCAATCTTTGGCACCAAATATGAACCCCTGAGCCTGTCAGGAGTGATATCTGAGCACAGAGCCAGAAGTAAGCACTGAATCCATTTGGGTGTGGCTCAAAAACAAACATAAAAAGGAGTTTCTTGAGCTGACATCTTCCATGAACCTTTGTATGCTCACCTTTATCCAGGGCTGGTACATAATTATCACTCAGGGATGCATGCCTCTTCAAAATTGAGTTTTTCTTCTACACCCTAGAGACACGCCTCCTGCATACCATCCATTGGGCAAGCACAGCCCCTTGGGAGCCACAGGGGTGAAAAAATTGGATCTCCCCTTCTGAGGATTAGTGCCAGCCACTCATTATCCCCACCTTCTGCCCTCAGAAGCCACTGCAGAATGAGGCATCAAAGGCAGAAGCAGAAATAGGCATTGGTACTTTTTGGACAAAAGCCCTCCTAAATGACAAGGTGAAAGATTTAAGTATAAGGCCACAGCCTGGGCCCTGCCCTACACACAGTGATGCTCAGGCCTTCACATGCCTCTGCTTCCAGGGAGCAGAGAATGGGAGGGTTCAAGTCACCATTCAGGGCCAGAGAGATAGTGTAGCAGGTAGAGCGCTCGCCTTGCATGTGGCAGACTGGGCTGGATCCCTGGCACCTCATTTAGTCCTCCAAGCCTGCCAGGAGTGATTCCTAAGTGCAAAGCCAAAAATAAGCTCTGAGCACTGCTGTGTGTAGTCCAGAAAACACCCCTGCCCACCCCAAATGTCAATAGTAGGCTTGAATCTGGCACTTGGTAAGGTCTAACCTCTGTGCTGTAGTTCTGTGGGCCACAGAGCAGGAGAGAAGACCCTCACATTCCTGTCTCCTCCTATGGGAGGCAGGCTCTAATAAACTCACATGCCAAGATGCACACATGTGGGGATGCCTGCCACTAAAGGTTTTGCATTGAGAGAAAAGAGAAGTGTTTGCCTCTATGTAAAATACTGCTTCTAAAAAGTTTTGATTAAGTGTGGGAAATGTGATACTTACCTGTAAGAGCCTGTAGCTACTCGAATGCCATCAATCAGTGTGAACTTCTCATGAACCTTTCCAACAATTTTAGTTCCTGACCTGGCATAGTAGATATTTCCAGTAATAGTTCGAACTGTCATCAGCTGTTAAGAAGGAAGTAACAAGAAAAAGAAGTGAATAATCCAACAAGTGACAGAGTGAGGGTACAGCTCACAAGTCCCAAAGAGACCAAGGTATTAACTGATGAGTGGCTGGTGGGCATCACACACTGATGCGCAGAGCGCACAGGATTATTGACCTGTTTCTGGATTCAAGCACCCCTTTAATACAAGGGCTGGTGAGACTCTTGCTTTGTGAGTACATGCACTCTATAAAACCACTCACTTTAGAAGTATGCTAAACAACAGTATCCAAGAAAGAATACAGACAGGGGTGTGAGGGCAAAAATCACCACAAAAGCAAACATCTTGATGCTAATACCATTTTTGTTTTGTTGTGGGGCCATACCTGGCAGCACTCAGGGGTAACTCTCTCTTGGCTCTACACTTAGAAATCACTCCTGGCAGACTCCTGGGACCATATGGGATACCGGAGATCAAACCCAGGCCAGGTTTCCCTACCCACTGTGCTATCATTCAGGAGTCCAGGGATAACCTTTTAATAGAGACTTAAAAGAAGCAAAACTGATATTTCTCCTACTCTTTTGTCAATAGCATCTCTATGGAAAAATGTAACAGACCTGCTCACAGACATGACGAAAATGGCTTTGGTGGGCAGGAACAGAGGACAAGCTCTCTAACACAGGAGGTTGCACCAGTAACATCTGGAGCCCAAGTACTCAATCAATAATACTAAGCTCCAACAAATACTGAAATGAGATAGCAATACACAGGCATTATATCCTGCACATGTCTCGCAAAGTGTCACACATAAACATACAGATAATTGTATGTAAAATACTGAGACAATTTACATTCTTGGGAGTAGAATGATAGCTACTTATCTTTAGAAATCTTCCACATTCAAATTAAATGTGTAAGATATTTTTGCTTAACTCTCATTCATTTTGCACAGACAACCCCTACGATGTGCTGAGCCCTAAGATATTGGAGATAAAAGGCATGTTCTAGGCCTTCATGAACTAGAAGAGGAAAGGGAAATAGTAAATGATTGGGAAACAAAAAAACTAAACAAAACAAGGACCTGGGGAAGATAACTTAGGTTGGAAGTCTGGTACCTTACAGGGCCGTGAACAACACCAGGTGTAGCCCGGAGACCCCAGCACCACCACAGGGTCTGAGCAGCTGCACATCCTCAGGCTCCCCATTGAATTGGTCTTGTTGGCTGAATATCCCTTGGAGGGACGCCCCCCAAAATTCTTGAGCATCATTTAAATTAAAAATTAAAAATATTTAAATTAAGACAGTCATAGAACTGTGAATAGGACACTTGCCATGCAGAGTCAACCCAGTTTGATCGCTGGCGCCACACCTTGCCTCCCAAGACCTGCCAGGAGTGATCCCTGAGCAACACCAAGATTGGCTAAAAAGCTAAAATCAAACAAAAATATTTAAAACCTATAGGAAAACATCATTCAGAGAAATAAAATCCTTCATCCACACAAAGCCTTGTGCCCTGATCTTCCAAGTATCCTGCAGAGGATACTCTGTGACCAAGAACAGATTTGTTGCATCAGTCATTTAGGTGGACCTCAAGGATCTGTACTGATACAAGAAAGCCAGTCTCACGGGTTTTAAAATTCCACTTAAATAATATTCTCTGAAGGATAAAGTCCATCTAGGGACAATGAATGGAGGAGCTAGAGTAGAGCTTTCTGGAATAAAGGGTGACCTGGGCCTCATTCAGAGGATCCAAATAGACTAATAAGCACAAAATAAGCCCCTGGATACAGACTGAAGTATGTTCTGTGCAGCTTTCCTTTCAGGCATTCTCTGAACATCATGTAGGCCTACATGACTGTAGCCAAAGTCCTTGTGAGACCTGCAAGTCGAACTGTGACTGAGGGCCTACAGTAGCCAGAACACCTGAACCCGCACAGGAGGAGCCAGGTCATGTTGGGGATAGTCAGGTTACTAGCCGGCATCCTGAGGAACAAAGTAGTCAAGGAAGACAGGGGTTCTGTAGGGAGAAGTAAAGACACAGGGAATTGTGAGACCAGAAGGCCAGGTCACCTTCAGCCCATCCTAGAGCATCAAACACCCAGGAAGGCAGCAACCAACTCAGGAAATGCTCCTTGATTACTATTGAACAATGAATGAATCAGAGACAATCACTTGATTGTCAAATCAGAGATAAAAGCTGGGGCCAGAATAATGCTGGTTTTTCTGCTGCCAATACACAGCCTTAATGAGGGAAAGAGCACTCTGAAGCAGCAATGATGGCACTTTCCAGTTCTTCACCTAGTTTTCTGACAGCACTACAGAGTATTTTATCTGGCAACAGGATAAAGGCTTTCCATAGCATTATTTATTGTCCTCAGTCCCACCTCATCCCTTTTTTTGTTTGTCTGTTTTATTTTTGAATCACACCCGGTGGCACTCAGGGGTACTCCTGGCTCTGAGCTCAGAAATCATTCCTGGCAGGGGAACATATGGGATGCAGGAGATCAAACCTGGGTCGATTCAAGTCAGCTACCTGCAAGGCAAACACCCTACCCGCTATGCTATCACTTCGGCCCTCATCTCATTTTTTAATGAACTGTTTTTAATTGATAGCTAGCATGTTTTATTCTGTCTGCAAGTTCTAATCCTACTCCATCAAGAAGTCATTTGTTAAAATTTCTTTCTTGTAGCACTAATGACAAGTTAATTAATGCCCAATTAAGTCTAATCTTCAGGTTTCTCATTAAAGAAAAACAAAGAATCACAGGAGAAGTTAAACCACTAAAAGTTTGTCAACCTAATTGCTAAGTAAACAACAGCTAAGTAAAGGAAGTAAAGTTCACAAGGCCCAAATTCTTTGTTCCTTTGCTCACTGCTTCATTTCCACTACCAGGTAGCTCACAGCAGATTATGATGCCTGAGTTGATAATTAAGTTTCAAAGCTCACATGTTAAATTGCTTAATTTAGGAAAAAAGATGGGGGATCAGGGAGATAGGTCACAGGACTAGAGCACATGTTTTGCCTGCCAGAGGTCCAGGTTAGATCCCAGCATGACCAAGTCCCTATAGCATCATACCAGAAGCAGCCTCTGAGCATCACTGGGTATGGCCCCAAACCAAAGAATATATGCGTGTGATTGTCAATAAATATGCTTTTCTTACTCTTTCCACTATAGAGAAAAAATACTAGGTTATATTTTTTAATTAAAAGATTTTAAGCTCAAGTTACATTCATATTAAGAATAAAGGACATAAAAAGACTGATTTTATTTTATTATATTTTGTTTGTGATGTTGGGCAGGTACTTTATCATTGAGCCATATTCCCAGCCAACCAAAGGCTAATTTTATAATGAGGCTGCGAGAGTGAGGAGAGCAGGCAGACAGGCTGCCAGCCCTATTACTCCCTCTCTGTGGACCCTGGGCTTGGTTACCCCTCCTGATCTAAAGCCTAGATAGAAAGCCCCTCACCTGGCAGGGCTCCTTGAAGGACTACACTGACATTGGTTAAATGCCCAAGCAGTGCTGAGGACTGAGCAGGCACTCCATCAATGTTGGGTAATGATGGACTCAACAAGTGACTCCTACCCACCGTCAAAGGGTACAGCTCCCACTAGCCTCTGCAGCCAACTGTCCAGCCTTATGAAGCAGCAAAGTGCTGTGTGGGAGATGGCAAAGGTCAAAGTTTTGACCTATCTTCCTTCAGGTCCTTGAGGCACTGGGACCAGATCTCTGTTTCCACTCATGAAAATACGGACACATCATTTACTGGTGTGTCATAGACAGTGGTCACAGACACTTCATTATGTGGTCGGCCATAAGGAAACTAGGAAGGTAGAACACAAACCTTTTCCTGTTCAGGATGAACTTTTAAATCCATGCACATTTCCAAAAACTGAGTGAGCAGAGCCTGGTCCAGAAGGATGTATACAGCAACACCCTTTCTCCGGCTGATGTCTTGCAGGTCTCGGAAGATGTCAATGTCAGTGAAAGCATCCATGACCACTGCAATCACCTATAACGTGGGCAGGGGGAGAGCAAAGAACAAGCTGTCAGCTCGCAGACTAGGGTCACAGCTCACTGTCTCCCTGGCCAAAACTACTATGCCCATGATCCTTTGAAGAGTCTCTCCCTGAGCAGGGACTACTTCCAAAAAGGCCTCCTCCTCCAAAGAGAACTGGATCGTGTACCCTATAAAGCAAGGAGATCCAGACAACTCTTCCAAGTATTTGCTGGCCACTCTCCTCCTCCCTGGAAAACTAGGTGAGGTTCCTGTCCTGCCAGCCTATGACTTTATCCCATTCCACCTCTTTTCTTTAACGTTTTAAAACCTTCAGCATCTAAGCTTAGCTCAGAGCAGCAAGCTCTCTGGGTTCTGGAGTTAGTATCCTGTCACGTAGGGTCTGTACTCCATTTACTAAAGTCTGTGGCACCCTGTCTTCTAGGGTCCATGGCTTGAGTCTTCTAAATCTGTAAAATAAGCAAATAAAACCTTAGATTTGGAGCCACTTCTGGATTATGCAAATCTATAATCACCCTCTGATTTGGCCCCATGATCCCTGTTGTTTTATTACTCTGATCTAGAAAGGTCCATCTCCTCCAACCAACACAAGTCTTGAGGTCAATCTAGCTATGTAAACAGTTCTTCCCATTTTCTGCCTCTCTAGAGCCCTATCTTCAGATAATGCATTCTTTCCTCTTTAGTCTAGAGCCAACCAATGTCTTCTAAAACATTTGCTCTTTCTCTGCTGAGGACGGTCTCTGTAATTCTTTGCACACTGCTCATGCAAGCCTGCACCAAAAGCATGGAATTCTGAGGATTCTGCTCTAAAGCTCATACCAGTCTATGCTCCCCAACAACATAGTCTCCTCCCTCAGGCCCCCTAATTCTTTCTATTTGCTCAGCATTATACTATAATTCAGCACTGCTTCTCAGCTGTGTATTCTTGGATGAATTACAGCCAACTAGAATATGGTTTTCCTTTGCAAAACAAACAAAAAACAAAACAAAACAAAGTCTCATCCAGTATCTACTCTTTGATTTAATCTCTGTGCTCGCTTCATCAGCACATATACTAAAATTGGAACAATACAGAGAAGATTAGCATGGCCCCTGCGCAAGGATGACATGCAAATTTGTGAAGCGATCCGTATTTTTTAAAATAGAGTAAATAAATGATTTAATCTCTACTGTAGGGCTTGGGTGGTCTAGCTTGAGGGTCCAGGCCAAGCCCCACCATCAGGAACCTCAGTCTATGAAGAGATAGGTGTTGGAACACTATGTGACTGAAACTCAACTATCAATTTTTTAACTCTGTATTTCATAGTAATTTAATAAAATTAAAAAAATAAAAAGATGAGAAAAATGTAACCCAGGAATGTCATACTATGAGGAACCAGAAGAAACCCAGACAGGCTGGAGGGGCTGTCAGAGGCAGGGAACTATGAGCAATGTCAAGAGAACAAAGCCAAGGTGACTTTTGATTCACTACTCAACAAAACATATACAAATAACACCTTTGTTAAACGGTGAGCAAGAACCCAATTTGCTATTAGATACGATGTTTGGTTTTGAAGTCTCAACCTCTCTGCTCTGGAAAAAGAGTTGAACTTGATGGAAGCATGTATCTGATGCCCACAGGGTGCTAGGAAGGCTCACTGAGGGATCCCCAATTGACAGGTATGAAATAAATGGAGAAACCTGAGGTCAGGGAACAGACTATGGAATTAGTAGAGGATCCTGGCACCACCCTTTCACATATAAGCAAGGTTTCGTAGTTCTCTAGCTTAATTAGTGTCCATGATTTGCAAAATCCTACTGCCTACCTAGAAGTGTTTCCAGTTCAATCAGAAAGAAAATTCCTGGCCTGAAATTCTAATAATCCTCCTGCAGAACTGGAAAAAGACTTGGCCCTAGCTCTGCCACTCTCCTGGACAAGTCTTACTCCCTGAGCTCGGTACTCACCACTAGGCCCTATGAAATCTAAGCAGATGGACTTAAGTCTGGGGCTGATATGGGCCCCAACTAAGCACATGAGTGGCCTGCAGGGGCTACTCAGGGACCAGTTGTTCCACTTCTGAATCCAACTCTTCCGGGGAGGGAAACAGGAAATTCATGCCAATCCTCCCTCCTCGCTGTACCTTGGGTTCCCTCCCTCTTCTTCCAGGGTCATGGGCATAGCATGCCTGAAATTCCCCCCATGTTTCTGTCCACACTCCAGGCTGCACAGACCCTCCAGCAGTGGCCAAAGGTGAGCTCCTCTGACAGTTCCTTCTGTTGAGCAGAATGATGGCCACCCCCAAACTCCTTTAGCTCACCAGGTCTTTTGAAAAATTTTCCCACTAACAAAGCAAAAGATCTATTTCCTCTCCACTTCTACGTAATAAACCAAAAAAATCCAAAATCACAAAACAAAACAAAACAAAAAGAACCCTATTTCCTTACAGTCTCTTTAAAAATAATCACGTATTTTTACATAATAAAATACTACCATGTACAGGGCATTCTTTTTGCATGAGGCTGACCTCAGTTCAATCTCTGGCACAGCATACAGTCCTAGCACCACCAGGAGTGATCCCTGAGTACAAAGCCAGGAGTAAGCCTCAGACACGTCCAAAGAACAAATAGAGCTCATTCTTCTCAGAGTGCAGGAAACTGTGCTGTGTGGGTGGATCTGCTCTCACCAACCTCAGCTGACTGGCATTTGAGCTCTTCCAGTTTGGGGCTATAAAGTTAGTGGGAACAAAGAGCCTAGTGCATGTATGCATATAGACATACCTGCCTTTGTTAGAATGGTTCAGGAACAGACCTACAAACCTGAAATTGGCAATTCAATGGATAAAATACAATTGACATTTATTGTCTCTCTAGCCTCTGCACGTGAAATTTTAAAAAGCTAGTAAGGACCGGAGCGATAGCACAGTAGTAGGGCGTCTGCCTTGTACGTACGTGGCTGACTCAGCGCACACCTAGTTTTGATCCCCAGCATCCCGTATGGTTCCCCGAATCTGGCAGGAGCAATTTCTGAGTGCAGAGCCAGGTGTAATCATTGAGTGCAACCGGGTATGGCCCATTAACCAAAATAAATAAAAAAATAAAATAAATAAAAGGCTAGTAAATCTACTCTCTCTTCCTAAAAGAACTTATGTTTTGTTGCCAGAAAGGAATTAGAGACCAACCCTACAGCTTCTCTCCTGATTCACAGAAGCCAGGTCCAGAGAATAAGGACATTACATGATAGAAAATACACTAAGGGCTGGAGCAATAGTATAGTAGGTATTATGTTTGCTTTGCCAACTCAGCTTCCATATGGTAGGTACCCTGAACACCACCATGAATGATGCCTGAGTGCAGAGCCAGAAGTAAGCCCTACTGAAGTGAGTTCCTCACTTCCCCACCTCCCCCACAAAAACAAAAACAAAAACAAAAAAAAACAAACAAAAACGATATGGTTTCCCGGGGCTTGGAGGAAGAAGGAAGAGAGTCGCTGCTCAATTTGTTTCAAAGTTCCTGCTAAGGGGGCTAGAACGGTAGTGCAGTGGGTAAGACATTTGACATGCATGCTGCCAACCCAGTTCAAATGGGCAGAGCCAGAATAAGACCTGTTACAGCTGGATGTGAGTCCGCCCTGCCATCAGCCACTGAAAAAGATAAAAAAAGGTTCTGGAGGTGGCTGGTATGATGGTAAATACATTTAATGCCACTGAACAATACACTTCCCTTTTTTTTTTTTTTTAACAATACACTTCTTAAAGCATGTTAAATCTTGTCATCTATACTTGAAAAAGAAGTAGAAGGCACAGGGCATGCTCAATGCCAAACCTGCCTTGAGGCTGGGGCACTGAGTGTGAACTCCAGTACCATGCTCAAACCGGAGTGTGATGTTGGGGTACTGCCTTCTGGGATTCCCAGAACCACAACAAAGTTGGTCTTTCTATAGCATTATGACCAAGTACGCAACCCTGGCCATTTGCAACAACAAAAATACAAGGTGAGGAGGAAAAACTAAGTAAATAGGAAAATGTCGAATGGCCCCCCACCAAATCCTAACCTAACAAAGTCTAGACAAAATCAATAATCAAAAGATTCAAAAGCCATATTTAATCTGGCAGGACAGATTTTTGTCTTGCTGTGTGCAGTGCCGGGGATGGAACCCAAGACCTCAAACACGTACAAGGCCAGTGCTAAGTCACAGAGCCATAGAACTAACACTCACTGGCCACTAGTAGCATACAGTCCAAAGTGATGGGTGTCTGTCACCAGGAGTGAGCCACCACTTCTCAGCCAGAAGCAATTTCGTACCCCAGAGGACATTAGGAACATCTGGAGATACTTTTTAGTTTTTTTATATTTATGAATTTATTATCTAGTCACCATGAAATTATAAAATTATTCATGACTGAGTTTCAGGCATGAACTTTTACAGATTAATTTTACAGCTTACCACCTTACTATACAAAACTATTATTTCTAGGAACTTTGTAGAGCCTTTCAGATCTTCTAAAGATAGTATCATTTCATCCACAAACAGTGAGACCAGGGCTTCTTTCCTATCTGGATGTCCTTACTTTTTCTTGTCTAACTGCTATGGCAAGTACTTCCAATACTATAGTGAATGAAAGTGGCAAGAGTGGGCAACCTTGTCTTGTTCTTGATCTTACATAGAGAAGGATTTAAGTTTTTTCCCCACTGAATATGTTTGCGTTGGGCCTGTGGTAAATAGCCAGAACACTTTTTAAACTGTGGTAAAATACATTATGCAAAGTACCATCTGAATTCTAAATGTAGAATTCATTGGCATTCATCACATTCATGATATTGTCCAACTGTCAGTTTGTCTCCAAAATGTTTTCATCATTCAAACTCCTAACAGTGAGTTAGAATAGTTAGTTAGTTCATCCCTCCTCCACTCAGGCCTTCAGTCATTTGATGGCTATTGAGGTAGGAGGAGGGTCACATGGGCCAATCTTCTCCCACTAACCCCACCCACAACAGAGAAGCATCCAGCAAAGGGGAGGATAAGACTGGGGCCTCTTAACAGGAACTGACCGAACGACACAGGTTCGATTGGAACTCGGAGACAGACAGAGCAGGTCCAGGAGGGCCTCTTTCAGAACATCCACAGGTACACAAGGGCCTCTAACACATTCCTCAGCTGTTCTTCCTCCTTGTCAACACCAGACCCTTCCATGAATGTCCTGGTCATCACAAGGGCACTCCACTGAGAGTGGGAGGTCAGAGTCAAAGTGGTTGGTTCTACAAAGCAGCTGAATAGAACAGGGAAGGTGGTGAGAACCTACAGGTGGGATAAGTTCAGTCTTTTGACACCCTCTGCTGCCCTCATCAGAAATAAGGGATCCCAACAGCCACAGCAGAAATGTGACCAGATGGGGCATGCAGTGACTTCAGACAGGGTCTCCACACCCTTTTGATGTGTTGGGGCCAAAGGTCAAACACTGATTCACCAGGATACAGAGACAGTAAAATGACTCACCAACAATACAGTGGTAAAAGAGGTTCTGGAGTGGGGCTGCAAGGGAAAATCTGTATAGCTCAAAATTAGCCCTCAAATGCTTAGGAAGCAAAAATATCTTGGCTCCACAAAGTTCAAAATCGTCAGTATTTCCTCCAGCTCTGGTGAAACCTGATCAAACATGTCAGCAGTCAGTGTGCATTCAGATAGTCAGATCAGCCATATGGGCTTCCTGGATTTTGTTTGGGGGCCACACCCAGCCCCAGCAGTGCTGAGGGGAAGGGAGATCTCCAGGCAGGTATTGGCCAAATGCAAGACAAGTGTCTTAACCCCTCTGCCCCTAGCCTTATGACTTTATATTCAGTACCTCACTCAGTGTAGCTAAACTTAATTGGAGTCCTCGAAGTCTTCTCTCAGGGACAGATACTTGCTGAGTAGCAAGGCAGGTAGAATTCTTCTCCTTGATCTGCTCCCCTCCCTTCCTCTGCACCCTTTATCAGGACAGTCTTTAGAGCAACATATAAGACCTAATTAAGGTGCACTACAAGCCAAGGGACTCGAAATGCAGGCTGGTTCTGGGGGTAGTGAATCTCTGCTCAGCTCCTAGATAATCCTATAACAGAAGGAGAGTGCAGGCTGCAAGCTGAGATCCACGCTGCCATTTCCATGGTGCCCTGGCTTCTCACACTTGTGCCCATGTTCCTTCTAGAACCACACCTGAAGATGCAAATTGGGGCAAATAAAGCCCCACACAGCAAACAGCTAGGTGTTGTCCCGCTTCTGCTCCAGCCTGGCGCCACCCTCTGGTCATTACTTGAATCCTGCCTTTAAAAGTCCAGGCAGCTATTTACATTCAGGTGCCTCCATTCACCACCTAAGTCCCAGTTCTCCCTGGGTCCTAGCCCCCACTGCCCCAGAAAACCTGACAGCATGAAGTACACATTGATGACTAAACAAATTCTGGGTCCAGGGAGCCAAAGGGTTTTCAGTCTGCTTAATGCTTCCTCCTCTTTGAACAGACAACCTCAGTCTCCTTCCTAAAAAGAAAAATGAGCAATGCCACTGCCATGTTAGTAGGACACACAACTCAAAGATTTAGAAAAAAAAAATCTCTTGGGGCCTGCTGGAGCAATAAATAGTACAGCAGGTAAGGTGCTTCCCTGGCACATAACTGGCCCAAGTTTGTTCTCCAACAATGCACCTGACACCACTAGGAGTACCACAATCTGTGCACCACTAGGAGTGATCCCTGAGCACCACCAGATGTGATCCCCAAACCAAAGCACAACAAACCTAAAAACCTTTAAAGCTCCAGCCTTCTGAGAACCCTTGTGCCTTCAGGTCATACCAAGCTACTCTGTCTCCCATGAACTGTCACCTTTAATCTCTCTTGAGGCCCCATACTGTGATCTCCAGCCTGCATGGGCTGTTTCTAACACAAGCTTCCAGTCCTGGCATAGGCAGCAATCTCTAACTAGCTCCATCAAAGTCCGAGTACCCCCATCGCAGGGACCCCCAGACAACTGCCTGTCAGCTCCTCTGGAAATGGCCTAAGCCTGCAGATTCCTGACCCCCTGAGGTGCAGCTCACAAAAGACTGTAGCCAGTGATAGGGCCACTACAGTGCACACATATCACACCTCCTCTGTCACTGCTCCTTGAATTCCTGACCCCCCCCAAGGCCAGAGTCAGCTCCTGAAACAGATGCGTGAGACAGAGCATGGTGGCCGACAGTGCTCAAGAGGCACTTTACCTCTCCCAAGTCGAGGCTCTGTCATGCCTTGGCTGGGGGACTTCCAGCAACTAAGATCTCTGAGTCTCTGCCAGATGGAGACTAAATCACACCTGTCCAGGGAGCACCTGGAACCAGGCCTAGCAGAGAAAGCAGGTCATGTCAGGTTTGGCTGGGGCGTGTGGCCTTCACATATGCAAGATACACGTACTGTCATGGAGCCCCCTTCCCCCAACTTGAGACACTTCTAAAACGAATAGCCTAAATCTCACACTTGCCTCTTCCCTTCCCATCCACCAGCCTTATTCTCCTCCTGGATTTAATGAAGTAGCCTCACCACCCTCCTCCTTTCTCTCGAGCAAATATTCTCCACCTTTGCCTTGTCCAGCACCTTCTCTTGCACCTGAGCAGCTCTCCTGCCTCCACTCCCTTCCTGTCATTCTAACAACCAAGTCCTGTCAGTTCTGCTTACAACTCCTCCCTGGTTCCCCATACCAAGCACAGGCCCAACTATCCCTAGGGATTTCATCAGGACACATGTGTCAGCATCTCTAAATCAGCCTCCTTCCTGACCCCCTCACCGCTCCGTATTTCCAACTTGACCATGTTCCACTTCTCTCTTCAGGGGTCTCAAACTTGCGGCCCACAGGCCGTTTGAGGTCCTCCGTACAACATTTTGTGGCCCTGCCCTAGAGGAATCTTTTTTTGTTTTGTTTTGTTTTAGTTGTTTGGGTCACACCCCCCAATGTTCAAGGCTTACTACTGACTTTGCACTCAAGGATCACCCCGACTTTACCTCCTGCGGCCCCCAGGTAAATTGAGTTTGAGACCCCTGCGAGTCTAAATCTTCCACTGCTTCCCACTGCCCCTTCTTCACTTTGCGTAGCTAAGCCCTAAGCAGCCTGGCCCTCACCTTCCCCTCATCTCTGTTCCAGCTGTGAAGCAGTTCCATGCATTCTATGCTGTCACACACCTGGCTAGGTGGTCCAAGCAGTACAACTCGGTCTTCCAGGGACCCCACTCCATGCCCCTAAAACTGAAGGATTTTCTCTTTAGCTTTTGCCCTGCAATCTGGAGCAAGTCAACAAATGGTCAGCTCTCAAGCCAGGGCAAGAACCGCTTCCCGTGTACTCTAGCCCTGGGCATGGTGCCAGACACACAGCAGGCACAGAAGGAATGTGGCATATGGCAGAGACGCTGAAAATGATCCTGGGGTTCATTCAACCTTCCCTCTCTATAGTTAAAAAGACGCAAGCTCCAAATACAGAAGCTGGAAGAAAGAGCATGCAGCTGGATCAGGGAAAGTAACAGGCATTTAAGTCAAGTCAAGAAAGCCAGGATGGGAGCCTAAGTGATAGCACAGCGGTAGAGCATTTGCCTTACACGTGGCCGACCCAGTACAGACTGGGGTTCGATTCCCAGCATCCCTTATGGTCCCCCAAAACTGCCAGGAGCAATTTCTGAGCGCAGAGTCAGGAGTACACCACTGGGTGTGATCCAAAAACAAAAAAGAAAGCCAGAATGACAAAAAACCTAATGTGGCAAGGACACTGGAGAGCACCCAAGATCAGGGATGAGCCATTTTCCCCATCAACTTACCTTAGTCTGCTATCCCTTCACTCCCATGGAGAATAATATGAAGAAAATACATGATATTTTATGAATAATATGAAGAAAAAAAATCCCTCTGTGAAGACCCATTCACTGCTCTGTTCCGGGTTCAAGCACCTGATTTCTCCTCCTGGGGGGTTAGGGAACTTTAAAATGCCCACACCTCACTGGGCCTTTCCCATCTTAAATGTTCTCAATGAGAGTGTCTGAAGCAGCAAAAAAAAATAAATAAAGGCAAATCTCCCCACCCCCCCAAACACAACCTTTTGGCACCCTCAGACACTGCAAAACTGACCTCAAGCCCTGAGTCTCATACCTACTCCACAAAAGCGGCAGGCCCTAGCACACACACACCCTCCCCCATTCTCTAATTATTGCCACATCCCTCATGTCCCCATACACTCAGCAGAAAAAGAAGAGCAGCCCAAGGGGCACTGGCTGGTCAGGACAAGTTTCTGGACTGGCTACTTCCCCCACAGACACTGTTCCAGTCCAAAGACTCAGCTACCTGCTTACCCCACCTAGTCTTACCACGACTGGGTTTTATCTTTATGCCAGACTCTAGAGTCACAAGCTCTGCCCCAAGCAAGGCCGCAGCTGATCATGCATGGTTCTGGCAGCCACATTCCGTTTGTCATCCCTATGGTGCCCACTTCCCTCTTCCTCCCTGACCCGCAGGTATGCAGCCTCTCCCAAGAGTCCACGGGGGCAGGGAAATGGCGGAGGCCCCCCCCCCCCGGGCCCCAAGAGAGCAGCATCCAAGCCATGTGAGCCGAGATGATTGCAGGACACGGTCTGCATTTGGGGGATGCTTCTGCTAACTACAGGCCCCAGCCTGTGCAAGAGCAGCCTCCCTCCCTCAGCCAGCCACAGAACTGTGATTGTGGAGAGAGCAACTCATGTAGTCACTGTCCACAACACAGGGCGAGAGATGGCCAGCCACAACAGATTGCTAAGGCCCCACAGTGGGCTCTGGAGATAATCTTCCCGGGAAACTACCTTCTATCCCGCAGAGGCTGGAGAGTGAGCACAGCAAGTAGGGCCCTGGCCTTGAACACAACAGACTAAAGTTTGATCACCAGCACCCCAAATGGCTCCGCGAGCTCTGGCAGGAATGATATTGGGAAAGGCCGGGTAACCTAAAAAACCTGAAAGGAAAGGGTAAAGCAAAGCAAAACAAACAAACAAACAAAAAAAAACCTGTTCCAGACAGTGGAATCATGCGTTGTCTGTTAGCCAAGAAAATTGGATTTTAAAGCTTGCATTTTAACTGAACTTTGAAAACTGGGCGGATGGGGGGGCGGGTCCCTCTCACAGTGGGGCTGTAAACGTTGGAACTGCGGCCCAACGGCCTCTCGGAAACAAACCAAAATTCCCTCAGCTACAGGGAGAAATGAGCCAGGAGAAGATGAGGGATCCCAAGGGAGTCGAGGGACCGAGCCTGGGGCCGCCGGCTTCGGCTCGTGATCGCAGCAGGCCCCGCGTCCCCGTCGTGAGCACGATCACGATCCTGAGCTGGGGGAGCCCCAGGGGTCCGCCGCGGGTCGAGCCCGCCGAGTCGCCGTCGCGGCTCACCTCGCGCGCGGAGCGGAGCTGCTGGCGCAGCGCGTCCTTGCAGCCGTAGGGGCCGCCGTGGCCCGCGCCGCGGGGCTGGAAGTGCGCGTCGACGCGCGTGGCGCCGCGGTAGGCGCCCTGGTAGAAGGCGGGCCAGCCGAGCTCCAGCGGCGGCGGCTCCAGGTCCGACAGGTCGGGGAAGTAGGTGCCGGACGAGCAGTCGAGCGACGCCGCGAGCGAGTCCTCGGCGCCCGCCGCCGCGCCCTCCTCGCCGGGCCGTTGGGCCGCGCGCAGGACGGCCCGCACCTCGTCGGCGTTGAGGAAGCGGCCCAGGCGCTCGCGGCGCAGGAAGGCCGCGAAGGCGTCGGGGCCGCCCGCCACGAGCTCCTCCAGGGCCAGGCGCTGCGCCTCGCAGTACAGCTCCGCCGGGTTGGGCGGCCCGCACGGCGACAGGCAGGCGGCGGGCAGCTCGTCGGCGCCCTCGGGCAGCGGCAGAGCCATGGCGGAGGCGGAGGCGGAGGCGGACCGGGCGGACTCGAGCCCCGAGCGCGGCGGACTCGCCTTATGAGGCGATTTGAATGCGGCCGGGCCGCGCCTCGGCTCTCCCATTGGCTGAGTCGCCCTAACGGCACCTCTGACCCCGCCCCGGAGCGTTATTGGCCGGATCAAAGCCGGACCCGCCCCCGGCGCCTCCGCATTGGCTGCTGCTGGAGGCCCCGCCCAGGCGCCGGCTGAGGTCGGCCTTGTTCCGTCGAGTTTGAATTGGAATCCCCGTACGCCGCGAGGCAGCGCCGGTCCTGGAATTCCCGCCTCCAAGTGGGTTTCCCGGCTGGCCGGAGCCCGGTGGCGCCTAGCGGTAAGGCTATGTCTACTGCACAGGCGGGAGGCGGGGGGAAGAGAGGGACACAGAGACGCAGAGACAGACAGAGACAGTCCCTCCAAGAAAGGAGCGATGGAGGAAGGACACAGACTTAGGGTCCCTCCAAGAAAGGAGCGATTTCGGAGCGCAGAGGCAGGAGAAAGAGGGAAGGAAGGGAGGGAGGGAGGGAGGAAGGAAGGAGAGACGGAGAGGAGACGGAGTCCCCCTAACCTTCTTCACCGCACCCCGGCGCCAGCACGCCCCCTGCCGGCCAGCACGCAGGGCACAACCTTAAGTGGCCAAACCTAGAGCGGCCCAGGAGCCCAGGGCGGCGCGGACCGTTGCTCTAACTGCTTCTCCGCTCTCAAAACTTGAGGAGCTGGCGAGTTCTGCCATGACGTTCTTTTCCTCTGCCTTTAATTATTCGTTCACTCGTCCAAATCTTCTGGACCTTCATACTAACCGTGATGATGTTGTCAGGTAGCTTTTGCTTCGTTTCTGCTAGGCCAAACCCCAGTCCTGGTGAAACTCCCCTCTTCCACCTATTGCTGCCTGAGATTAGAAAACATAGCCCTGCTGCGCAGCCATTTGTACTCTTCTAGGCCCGAGATGTTAAGCAGATTCGCAAGGTTGCCTGCTAAACTCTACCTCTTCTGATCTCGCCGTCCTGTTTTCCTCCCCATTCTCTGGAACCCTCTCCAACCAACTCACTTCAATCATAACCAATTTATTTGTCTCACTTTCTTTGTGTACATGAGAAAGGCTGTAAAGTACTTCCTACAAGCGGTTACTCTTGTTATTCACAATCCAGTCACGTCCAATGTGCCATATCCACTGCTGCAAGCACACTCACAGTTTGCATCGATTCTCTCCATAGTAGCCCCTACCTCCTCTTTTGAGGGTTTTCAAGCCCAAGTGTGAGCACTTCTTGTGTCCCTGCCCTGGCATCCTCTCTCCCATCTACACCCATACCAAGAGTCTAAGAAAGTGTTGCATACAACAAAGACAAGGACCATGGTGTGGGACATGCTACCACCTGTACCTCTGTCACCTGAGGTAGAAAGTAAGAATAATCTGGGGCTCAATTTCTGGGTTGCATTGTCAAAATAAATAGAGTCCTTATGGAGTCTTGACTTTCTCATGCTGAGTTCCATGAGGAGAAACATAGGTGGGTTAGGGTAAGGTCACGGGACCCCAAACACAGAACATCAGACAGGATCAACCTATAAGTAGCAATATAGCATGGAACCAGTTTTGCGGGGGGGGGGGGAAGGGGAGGGAGGGAAGAGGGCAACACCTGGCAGAGTTGCTTACCAATTTGCTTCCTCATGGATCTGCACTCTTGGCTGAGCTCGGGGTTCATTTAAGCTGCTGGGAAACAAACTAAAGTTCGCTGCCTACAAGGCAAGCCCCTAACCACTGTACTATCTCTCTGGCCTCATCATTGGAAGTGTGAAAGAAATTTGTGCAGAAGAATTGTGTCAATTCCAAAGGAATCGTTGGATAGCATGTAGGTGGTTCCTGTCCACACATCTGAGGCAGGGTGGACAGATTCATAAGCCCTCTCACACCCACCATCCCACACTTGAATTCTCAGCCTTCACAAGGAATTCAAATTTGCACAGCTCGAGAAATGGCACAGCAATGACCATAGCCACACTAGCAGGTGTTATTAAAAAGGAATTTAATAATCTTAATTAAAAACTCTTTGACAGCGAATTCCATCACTGGCCTTGGCAGCTGGAAGCACCTCCACAGATACACCTCTTGGGTTCTGGCAGCTCTGCGGTCTTGACTCAGAGCCCACCACAGATACATGGCAAGGAGCGACCTGGGAGTTACTTTAATACAATATCAAAGATCTGCGAGGATTTCTTTTTTAAAAAAGTTTTAAATATATTAGACTCTCTTGATTGGCATTTTACACAAAGCTGCTGATACAGTATACAGAGTTTTAAGTGTTTTTTTGTTTTTTGTTTTTTCACATAAAATACAGTTTTCTTAAGTGTTCTCTGTACATCAGTGGCTTCTGGCCTGGGTTATTATTGCGGAGGGCTGGGGATCTGCAGGCTTTTTCCAAGTGTGCAGAGCCACGCTCCGCAATGTGGCACTTTTAATGCCTACGGGAAGCAGGTTCTCTGGCCAACAGGAGACACATGTGGATGAATAGGTCTACCACCTCTGTAAAAGGGTCACTTCTCAGTCATCCCACTGACCACAGGGGCCTTGTTCTTCCATGCCATGGGAAAGAGGAGCCATTCTAGGGTGCAACTGCATGAGATCAATACTGTCCTCTGGTAATCATCTAAGGGGTATCCTTCTAGAAAGTGCCCTAGTATCCTGCTCTGAGAAAGGAAGCAGAATAGCTCAGGATCAGAGGAAATCAGTGCCAAGAATCAAAATGGTTTTGTATTACAATGCCAAAAAACTCGGAGTAGTGGGGGAGATACACCCCCATTCACTTTTCTGAGTCCCTGGCAATGGGTCACAGGTTGCGAAGTTAGAACTTTGTCCGACCAAATCAGACTCACATCTCCGCAGTTTAATCAGAACTTCCTATTAGGATCATTGTCAGCTCTGCCACTGCTGAATCCAATCTACGTTTAGGCCTCACTTTGTGTATATGAGAAAACATAATAAGGCTGTAAAGCACTTCCAGTCAATGCTGTGTATCTGATAAATGACCTCCTGGGCCCTTCATAGGCCTGGATGCCAGGTTCATTCCATTCCCTGAGCAATACTGGCCAGAAACTCAACATCAGGTGACAGTCATTCTTCCATTGTTTGGGGGTATAGAGCAAGAGCAAGGGCCAGAGCTCCCTGAGAGCCAAATGGCACATCTGCCAGGAACTATCCCAGCCCTAGGGCTCAGAAGGAGCAGGGCCTCTGGGGGGAGTGAATCAGCATCCTCCCCGCTCTTTGATCCACAGCTGCTAGGACCAGGTAGCCCCCTGAGGAAAGGCTCCTGTATTGGAGAGAATGCTCCTTTGCTCCCATTGACAATGGTGGAGTGGGAAGACTGCAGATTAAAGGAACAAGACTGGAGGAGTTTAAGAACCTGAGTTGCACTTAGCAGCAAAGTCTAGACCCCTTGATCTTCTGGACACTGAACTCAGACTGCTATTCTTATGCACAGAGCAGCTAGCCCAAACTTACCCTTCCAGAGGTTCCCCACAGAGCTGGAATAGTGTTTGCCTGGGACTCAAGCTCCAATATGTTCATTCAGTGGCAAGTGAATCTAAGGATGGCCGTGACAACTGTTCTAAACTGATGCATTCATGCTCTCGATTTTCTAGAAAAACCCGAGGGCTGCTGCACCGCCTGCCACCCTGTGGCCAATTCCAGGTGATGGAATGGCGATGGCTGATCTCCAAGGCCCCCCAAGTTGAAGGAACAGTTGAGAGCAGCTCTCCTCTCTCTTCCTCCTCAAGCCCTGGAACCTCAAGAGTCTGGGATTCTGCCACTGCACCATCAATAGCTAAGTAAATCAATGGGAGGGCCCATCAATGGGGGGGCCCACCCGGGGAGGCCCAAGGGGGCCCACCCTAGCTTTATTCCTTGGCACACAGGAGACCCACAAGGCTGGGAATCCCTGGGTATGGTTCAGCCCTGGTTGATGCCCTAGACCACAGGTAGCTCTGGTCAGGGAGCCAGCTGGATTCCAGGGTTCTGAGTGAAGCAATGTCCCAGGGAATAGGGTTTGTCCAGAGGGTTCAGAGAGGGCAAGGCTTATTCAGTGTCCAACCCCAAAGCACCCTGACAGTGTATCTGGTGCAGTTCTCCCTCAGGACTGTACAGCTTTTCTCAGTGATTCCAAGTGTGCAGGAAAGACAGCGCAGGAGAAATTTCCATGACATCTGGTAAAGCGCTCTGTGAAAGCCACAGCAGGTATGTGTATACTGGCTTTGCCCTGCCCTTCACTGGTCACAGGCTGCCGTGGTGGAAATAAAAATATGTCATGGGCAGCATCTGCAGTCTCGGATTTACCTGTGTCCCAGAGTAGGAGTTCAGTGGCCTGAGACTATGATTCTCTCTGTATCCTACTCAGGAAACAGTGATGTTCTTGAGCCCCCTGCTTATGGGGAAAACATTAGCTCCAGCCCCGTCCTGGGCTAAGGGTACCTGGAGACTCATTGTGGGATGGGGGCTGACCAACAGCAGGGTCCATTACTAGGGTACAGGGCACAAGGGGGCTACTCTAGCCCCAGCCCCCAGGCTCACATGCCCATCAAGGCAAATTCTCATAGGCTCAGGAAAAAATGCAAATGCATCCCCAAAATCATAAAAGGTTGACTGTGTGTGTGTGTGTGTGTGTGTGTGTGTGTGTGAGAGAGAGAGAGAGAGAGAGAGAGAGAGAGAGAGAGAGAGAGAGAGAGAGACGGAGGTGCTTTCCAAGAGAGAGAGAGACACAGAGAGAGACACAGAGAGAGAGAGAGACAGACAGAGAGAGAGAGAGAGAGAGAGAGAGAGAGAGAGAGAGAGAGACAGAGGTGCTTTCCAAGTCCCAAGGAGGTAGTTTTAGGACCAAAAAAAGGTGCAGGAACAAGCCTGCAATGTTCATTATATCAATGGGTTTAGCTGAGCCTGTGAACAGCACCCAATTACGGGCCAACAATTTGAAGGGGGAATGAAAACACCATTGAAAGGAGGTGGGCAGCTTATCCTCCATTATCGTCCTCTCTCTTCTAGCATCAGGGAGATGGGGGCTATGGAATTGGAGAGCTGAGGGGAGACCCAACTCCAATCCTCCTCCTACCCCTGACTTCTGAATGCAGATCAGGGTACCCCCTACATGATGTGGGCCATGGGGCCCTGGGACCCTTGAATTTGTGGCGATGAGCATCACTACTCTGGCAGGAGCAGACTGGAATCCCTAATATTAGGTAGGTATCTGCCAGAATTTAGTGGCAAGCTTGTCTCACTGGTGTACCCCAAAAGGTAAAGCTGAGCCTGGACTCCTGACTCACCCTGAGGAAGGGCACTGAGCTAGGCAAGATGCTAACAGTCTGTAGTGGAAACTAGCCAGAGCATATGGCTCCCTAACAAGCTGGAATGGACCACAGGAACTCACCCCTCTCTCGGAAAACCCAAGAGCTTCCTTTTGCTGCATTTGTTCAACACCTATCAGGAAAGTCTGGTGGTCAGGCAACTATCCATGAAAGCAAGAAAGCCCCAAAAGTTGTTCAACTTGGAAGAACTCTTCTCTCAGATACACCTGAGAAATACTCCCCTCAGTCCTCCTCCTCTCTAATTCCACTCAAGAGCAAAAATGTGATTGGGATTAAACCAGGAACACAAGAGCAGGATTTCCCATGTGAGCCTTGGCTAGTCACAAAGCTACCTTCAGACATTGGACGGGACTAGAGGGAACAAACCTGAGCCTCCTCCTGTGACTTATTTGGGTAGGCCCATGGCTCCTTAACAGAGATGGCTTCCAAAGTCAGCCAGATGGGGATGCTGGCCCAGAGACTGATAGAATGTTGGCTCTCAGCCCAACATGCCTCTCTCCTGCTAAATACATAATGGCAATAAAACTTGGAGATTCAAAATCTCAGTCCTCTGGGGAATGTGAAGTCCCACGCGCTTCCAAGAGCACAGCTTCCAGTTGTGCCATTCCTATCCATACCGATGGAACATGTATGTATGTATGTGTGTGCATGTGTGGATTTATATGTGCCATGCGAGTACTGGTCCAGAGAAGCCATTCCCAGTAAAAATGGAATCCCTGCCTGCCCCCTCCCCCATTAGATAGTGCAGTGAGCTGAGCCGGGAAGTCACTTCAGGCAGGTTTGCCCTGGCAGGCAATGCAGCAGGAAGCAGAGGGGGATGGTGGTGCTGATGCCAGGGCTGCTGTCAGGTGGATTCAGTGTTCCTCTAGAAAGCTGAGTCCAACTCCCCCTGCTGCCCTGTGCTACCTCACCGGGGTGGGGGCTGTCCGGATTCTGCAGACCTCCTTCCCCAAGCATCTCTCTTGTCATCAGTCACACAGAGACTAGGAGATGCGGCAGCAACCATGGACCTTCTCCTCCATCTCTTCCATGGGTGCCTTGAACTTCAGGAGCGGGGGGTCGCCACTGGTGACCGTGTAATACACTGAGCTGCTATTGCTGCTGTACGGGGAAGTTCTGCCTCCAATCAAGGGGGCCTTGCCTTCGCTGCTGCCCTCGCCCGTCCTGGCCATGCTGCTGCCCAGATGGGTACTCAGGAAGGGGTGGCTGAGCAGCTTAGCTGCTGCCCGCTGACGCTTCAGTTCCAGAAGCGTCTGGGGACTCTGTTCCTTGTAGCCAGTCCAAGGAGGGGTGGCATCGGCCACACCAGGGTTGACATAGGCCATGTTATAATCGGGCATCTCATGCATTTTCCAGACATCCCCATTGGACAGTGCATACTGGTAGGTGCTGACTGGAGCCCGGAGGCCATTCTCGACAGGCATGTCCATGTCACTTCGAGGGATCTTGGTGGAAAATTCAGAGAGCAGCACGGGCTTCTCCAGCCTGGGGTTCTGAGACCGAGAAGGACTTCATTAGTATCACGCTGTAGAACCTGACCTAAACCCTGTCCCATTTGCATGCTGGCTGAGGATGTTTGTTGGCACCTGTCCTCCACCTAGTTCCCCAAGAGGGAGCTGAAATCCCTTCTCCACCCTTGCTTTGAGGGTTGGACCAAGAGTCCAGCTTGGACTCCCAATACTGTCACTAGGCTCAGGGAGGGGCTTCTAGCTACACTGGGCTCAGAGAAACAGTCCTGGGGCCTCCTTGGCTCTGGAGCCATTTGGAAAAACAAGTTTCTGTAGGAACGGGGAGAGGGGAGAATGATGTGAGTTGGGACATGGGGGAGGGAGGATTCATGCCAAAAAGTGAAGTAAACATAAATGCAGGCTGAGAGAGAGGAAGAGGGAGAGGGAAAAGGAGAGGGAGAGAGAGGGAGTAAAAGGAAGAGGAGAGAGAGAGAGAGAGAGAGAGAGAGGAGAGAGAGAGAGAGAGAGAGAGAGAGAGAGAGAGAGAGAGGAGAGAGAGAAGAAAGGAAGGGAGGGAGGGCCCGGAGAGACAGCACAGCGGCGTTTGCCTTGCCAGCAGCCGATCCAGGACCAAAGGTTGTTGGTTCGAATCCCGGTGTCCCATATGGTCCCCCTGGCAGACAGCCAGGAGCAACCCCTGAGCACCACCGGGTGTGGCCCAAAAACCGAGAGAGAGAGAGGAGAGAGAGGAGAGAGAGGAGAGAGAGAGAGAGAGAGAGAGAGAGAGAGAGAGGAGAGAGAGAGAGAGAGAGAGAGAGAGAGAGAGAGAGAGAGAGAGAAAAGAAAGGAAGGGAGGGAGGGAGGGAGGGAGGGCCCGGAGAGACAGCACAGCGGCGTTTGCCTTGCCAGCAGCCGATCCAGGACCAAAGGTTGTTGGTTCGAATCCCGGTGTCCCATATGGTCCCCCGTGCCTGCCAGGAGCTATTTCTGAGCAGACAGCCAGGAGCAACCCCTGAGCACCACCGGGTGTGGCCCAAAAACCGAGAGAGAGAGAGGAGAGAGAGGAGAGAGAGAGAGAGAGAGAGAGAGAGAGAGAGAGAGAGAGAGAGAGAGAGAGAGAGAGAGAGAGAGAGAGAGAGAGAGAGAGAGAGAGAGAGAGAGAGAGAGAGAGAGAGAGAGAAAAGAAAGGAAGGGAGGGAGGGAGGGAGGGAGGGAGGGCCCGGAGAGACAGCACAGCGGCGTTTGCCTTGCCAGCAGCCGATCCAGGACCAAAGGTTGTTGGTTCGAATCCCGGTGTCCCATATGGTCCCCCGTGCCTGCCAGGAGCTATTTCTGAGCAGACAGCCAGGAGCAACCCCTGAGCACCACCGGGTGTGGCCCAAAAACCGAGAGAGAGAGAGAGAGAGAGAGAGAGAGAGAGAGAGAGAGAGAGAGAGAGAGAGAGAGAGAGAGAGAGAGAGAGAGAGGAGAGAGAGAGAGAGGAAGGGAAGGAGGGAGGGGGAGAGAGGGGAGGGGAGGGGAGAGGAGAAGAGAAGAAAAGAAAAGAAAAAAGAAAAGAAAAGAAAAGGGACTGGATGGAGAATATCCTAAAGAAATACTTTGAGTCCTTGGATCCAGTTTTTAGTACTGAGAGTTAAGCCAATTTAATTATTTATTTTAATTAGCGTTTTGCTTTGTTTTGCGGCCACACCCATTTTCTGGTTTTGGAGTAATTGCTCAGGGATCACTCCTGGTAGGTCTGAAAGGGCTATCTGTGGTTCCAGATCAGAATGTGAGTCAGCTTTGTGTAAGAGAAGCAGCTTAGCCATTATGCTATGGCTCCAGCTCAAAGTTAATCCTCCAGATACACTGTTGTCATATACACATTGATTCTTCCTTTTTTTTTTAACTTGTTTTTGTTTCTATTTGTGGGCTACACTCAGCAGAACCTAGGGCTTACTTCCAGTTCTGTACTCAGGGATCAAGCCTGGTTGGGCTCAGGTGGGGAATCATATAAGATGCTGAGGGTTGAATCCCGAACTGCATGTGCAAAGCAAATGCCCTACCTGCTATGCTGTCTCTCCAGCCCACTATTTGAAAAGAAGGTGCCTAGTCCTGGGGAAGTAGCTCTGGCAAAAGCAAGTCTCAGGAGCCGTAGAGATAGCACAGCAGTAGGGCATTTGCCTTGCATGCAGCCCATCCAGGACAGATGGTGGTTCAAATCCCGGCATCCCATATGGTCCCAAGAGCCTGCCAGGTGTGATTTCTGAGCGCAGAGCCAAAAGTAACCCCTGAGCACCACTGGGTGTGACCCAAAACACCAAAAAAAAAAAAAAAAAAGGAAAAAAAGCAGCTCTCAAAGATCCCTTGACATGGATCTTCAAGGAACCTTGGCTCAGGTGTAGTCAAGACTGCCTGCTAAAGCAGTTTCAAATTTTGTGTCTTCAGAGTTCCCCAAGAGTTGACCACACTACAGATTTTAGGTCCCCCAAACTCCTGGAGAGTTTTTTGATTATATGATTCTGAGTTGGAACCTAAGAACATGCATCTCTAACAGAGTCCCAGAAGATACAGGGGCTGCTGGTGAAGGTCCGCATTCAAAGATTTGCTTCCTTGAAGACCTGCATAACCTAGCCAAATTACAGCTCTGATAGTAGTGAGCCAAAGAAAGGGGTAGTGAGTGTTCTATATTCTATAGTCCCCTTTTTCACCCAGAGCTGGACTGGGACTCTGGACTTTGAGAGTGTATCTGAAATGGGGCTTTGGGTCCCTGGGATGAAGTTGGACTGCTCCTTCCTGTTCCAAGTCTGCACCCTCTCTTCTCAAACCTGGCACTCAAGTCCCAGGGACAAAGGAGTCCATGTATTAATCTTCCCCAAACCCCCCCTACAACACCACAGCTTTAGAAATGGACACCACTTTCAGGGGGGCCCAGAACCCCATCACCCTTTCCCAGTCCCTTAGAGTTAATGATTAATGAGATTCAGCATCAAGGAGTATTTCTGGAGACTCCCAGGCCTATAGAATCTGATAAGAGACAAGTCAGACTTTGAGCAAGACTGTGAAGTTTCAGAAATCTCACTCTTTCCCATCCATCCAAAAGGAAAATAAAAACAGCCCAAGAAAAAAAATGGCAAGTAAGTGAAAGCCTATGAAAGAGGGGAACCTGGTGGAGGTCTGGTACCCCATTAGATTGTCCAAGTTTGTCAGGAGTTATCCTTGAATACAGAACTGGGAGCAAGTCATGAGCACCACTAAAGGGGGGGGGGGCAGATAATCAGGTGGCTACTCTGCAAAGGGACACACACACCTAACATGAGAGCTGTCCCATGGAGCTAGAAAGACGACTGAGCATTCCACACACAGCTGACAATGGATAGGGAACAGACAGGGGTCACTACTTCAGAAAATTACCTGACAGAACTTACAAATACTCATTAAACTTGTATTTCCTCTAGTCTCATTTCATGCTTCCCTCCTAGAACTCAAACTCTTTCTCCCATGGAAAACAGGCTTTGCATTTGCCCAAAGATGTATGTAGGAATGTTCTGGTCCCTGAGCTGCAAATAGTGCAAATGTCTACCAGCAGAACAGACACCTCCACTGAGATGTGTTTAAACCAAGGATTTCTAAAGAACAAGAGGAATGTGTGGACTCTGACTAAGGCTAATGACAGACAACTGCAATAGAAGGTACCAAACTGATCCTCAGTGTCAGAGACATGAGGTTTTTGGGCATATGACAGGGGCCAGGAAAGTCTCTTGTGGTAATGATAGAATAGCTCTATCTAAGGAATTTAAGAACACATCTGGGCAATTCCATCTAAGACTCAAATACTCAGTTGCATACGGATCACATCTCAAGCACTCAGGAAACCCTAGCAGAGCTAAGCAGCATCTGAAATGTGACCAGATTCTAAGCTCCAGCTCTCTCCTCTCCTCCCCAACTTCAGGGATGAGCCTCTACTGGGGCTTCCCTTTGGTAAACAGCAGTGGTGTGGCAACATAGGCCCTCCGTGACCTTCCTGTTCAAGCAGGAAACTAGGTCCCACTAGCATCTGGAGGACTAATGGGAAGGTTGTCATTTTGCTGCTCACCAAAGCAAGACTCTCTAAAAAGGTCATCAATTGTTCATTGTGGATGGGTGCTAGGAACAGTAGAGCACTGTCCATGGGGCCAGCATCTCCTTTCTTCCCAGTAATTCTGTTCAGGACTCAAACTCCTCTTGGGGGCAGCACCCACACGTGGACCATAGGGTGGTGGAATAAAGTGGAATAGTGTTCCCTGCCCTGCCACCAAATCATGTCCATTCTGCACTGCTGAATATGACCTTACTTAGGAATAACATTTTTGAAGATGAGATTAGTGAAACTAAGATGAGTTATAATGAATTGTGCTGGAAGGGGAAATTAGGGCCTAATCTAATACCATAGACACACATAACAAAGAAACTCAAGAGGAAAGCAGAGGAAGGAGCCAAGTTGGTCAAAGTCAAGGAATTCCTGAGGATACTGAGAACAAGGAGAGAGATGTGAGAGAGAGAGAAGCTTTGCCACCCAAGAGAACAATCCTGAGGACAGCTTTATGCTTAGACTTCTGGTCTGGAGCACAGTGTAAACATGAATGCCTACTGTGCTCAGATACTAGTTTGGCAGGACTTGCTGCAGTGGCCTAGGAAACCAATATGGCAGCTGAATGTCCATCCACTGGCTCTCGGGGCTTCTTCAGGGATCCCCCAAAATCCAGCTCCTTTTAAAAACACATTTCTCAATGCCTGGTTCTATTTTCTTCATATACCAAATTTTCACTCCTGGGAAATCTCCCTTCAGGGAAGCCCTGGACAGAGCCACTGGGGCAAAGGCAGCCACTGGCTCCATGTGAGCCAAAGCCCCTTATCTCAACTCTAAAAGGAAGAGCTGGACCCAAGCAATGGCAGACATGGGAATGTCTAAGGGCCACTCACTGGGTCCTTATTCTCTTGGTCAGTCCGGGTCTCCCTGATGTCCCCATTATAGGTGGAGGTCCGCTGGTCCTC
The DNA here is from genome assembly GCF_024139225.1 of Suncus etruscus. Lineage (NCBI taxonomy): Eukaryota > Metazoa > Chordata > Mammalia > Eulipotyphla > Soricidae > Suncus > Suncus etruscus. Next base: position 19,170,899 of record NC_064856.1, on the reverse strand, counting down.
TGTCGAACTCCGCTGCTGCCACAGGATGGCCTCTCCCTCATATTCCTTCCTGTACAGGTTGGTCCTGTCCGAGAGGCTGGCTCGACGCACGACCTTCCTGAGGGGACAGAGGGAATGCTGGGAGGCAGCGCCCAGGCACAATAGGCTGTAGCGAGCACCCTGCCTGGTCCTGCCACCAACTTACCCACGACTGCCTGTGCTGGATGTCCGCCGACTCAGAGATGATTTGTGCCTTAGCTGGGATTTCATGATCACATCGTGCTTATGTTTTAGCTCCAGCAGCAGGACCTTGAACTCCTCTTCCTCACACAGGTCTAAAGAGACAGGGGAGTTCATTGTTTCCTGTCAGTGAAGGAAGGAGGGAGCAGTGCAAGAGCCTATGCCCCTGAATGGTCACCCAGAATGGAAGAGCTACCATCTAGGCCAATAAAAACTCCACATCTTTGGAAACACTAAAACAATGCCAACTTAATTTCTGGGGGTACATCCTAATCCTTAAAGGAAGGTCTACATGCCAGGCACAAGTCCTACGGCGCCAGTTATACCCATAGTATGCATGTGGCTCTGAGAGATTCAAGCGGAAAGATCAACATTCCAGTTACACACACACACACACACACACACACACACACACACACACACAAAAGCAAAACAAACAAGCCAGTACCCAAGGCTGTACTGCCCAAGAAAGACAATATGTGAAGATACTACAAAGTCCTAGTGTCCTACACACTCACACCATCTAATCCATCAACTTATTCAGTGGTTCAAACATTATCAATAGATTTATTCTTTCCTATTCTATACTCCAGTCATCCAGCCATTTAGTCATTCAGCTACCCACCCATATGGTAACTAACCCTATAGTAACTAACCATTTATCCATTTACCTACATTCATGACTTCATTCATTCTTCCATCTATCAATTTATAATCCACCATTTATCCATACATTTATACATATAGTCTTCTATCCATCAAAAAAAGTGATGAGTGCCTATGTGTATATAGGCATTTTGTAGGACTTACCTATTGGCATTTCATCCAAAGATGTTCTAGCACTGAGACTAGCTCCATGGGACACTAACAGCTCTGCCATCTGCATCTGAAACAAGGAAGAATCCCAAGTTATCCTGCTTAGAGATAAGACAGCCTATGAGGTGTGTGCTTAAGACAACCACTTAAGGGAGGGAGGGAGGAAGGGAAGTAAGGAAGGAACAAAGGAAGGGAGAGAGGGAGGGAGAGATCTTACTAGGGAAATCAAAATCAAAATGATAATGATATGTCATCTCATATCCATGAGAATAGCAAATATCAAAAAGACCAGAAACAATCCATGTGGGAGAGCATGTGGTGAAAAAAGAACCCTGGTTCGTTGTTGGTGTAAATGTCTGTTGGTTCTGCCTTCATGGGACTTTTCAAAAAAAGTGACAACAGAACTTTTTTTTTTTTTTTTTTTTTTTTTGGTTTTTGGGCCATACCCAGCAGCGCTCAGGGGTCACTCCTGGCTATCTGCTCAGAAATAGCTCCTGGCAGGCACAGGGGACCACATGGGATGCCGGGATTCGAACCAACCACCTTAAGTCCTGGGTCGACTCCGGCCCGACAACAGAACTTCTATATAATATAGTGATATATATATATACACACACATACACATCTATGTTCATTGCTGCACTAAATACAATAGCCAGGATATAAAAAACTACCCAATCATCCAAAGACAGAGGAATGGATTTAAAAAAAAGTAGTGGAGAGGCTAAAGAGATAGTACAGGGAGGGATTAGGTACAGGGAGGGATTGGATGTGGTTGACTATGGTTCAATTTCTAGTACCACCAGGTACCCTGAGCAACACGAGTCGAGACTTTTAAAAACAGAATCAGGAGTACCTCCTTCTTTCAATGATCACTGAAGGCTGTAGCCCAGAATTCCAGCCCCCCCCACTGCAAAGTTGTGTTATATATACATAATGAAATACTATGCAGCTGTGAGAATAAAAATGAAATCTTGCAGTCTGCTGCAAATTGGATGGTACTAGAAGGTATCATGTCAAGTGAAATAAATCAGAGAATAAAACAGATGATCTCACTCATGTTTTTTATCACGTTTTTAACAGTATCAAATCCTTGACAAACCCTTGGACTTAGACTATAAAACTAAAGTTCCCAGGGCCAGAGTAGTGGCACTAGAGGTAAGGTGTGTGTCTGCCTTTCAAGCGCTAGCCTAGGACAGACCGCAGTTTGATCCCCCAGCGTCCCATATGGTCCTCGCAAGCCAGGAGCGATTTCTGAGCGCATACCAGAAGTAATCTCTGAGTGTCACTGGGTGTGGCCCAAAAAACAAAAAAACAAACAAAACCTGAAGTTCCCAAGCAGTGGAAGGAGGGAGTTGGGGAAAAAGAGATGAACTAGAAGTGACACAGGGCCAGTAGTGGAGGCTCTTGGAATCTTTGGTGGAGCAGATACATTAAACTTTATAGATCAAAATCATAAATGTTCACACCATTGTAACCATGTTACCTAGACCATAATAAATGAAATGAAATGAAAATAATGTATGTGATCTTCAGAATAGAGAGGGAAGTAGATTCCTAGGAAAAGGCTCTGGCTCTTTTATATCGGTAAACACAATGGGCTCACCACTTCTGGTATGTCTAGGCCATTCTATGGGGCAGTAGAAATTAGCTCAGGAACTTTAGAGCTTCCAAGGATCCAAGCAGATACTAAATGCTACAATCAATTGGGATTTTGTTTTTGTTATTTGAGGGTGAGGTTTGGCCACACCTACGGGGTTCTCAGGAGGATCAAATGCAAGATAAGCATCTTAACCCCTGTGTTCTCTCTCTCTCTGGCCCTGCAATCAGGTTCATATTCAGGGAACTAATGAAGAAACTATTCAACCCCAAAACATGGTGAAGTTTCTAATATGAAAAATCTGATTAGAATCTAGTTAGAACACCATTGTCAAATGTTTCTGCAAGCTTCCTGGTTTTATGCATCTTACACATTAGCTATAATCAATACCTAAGAGTAGATTTTGTGTTCTTGCAACCCATTGAACAGTAGACTGACCCTGTGCTGACCTCCCTCACAACCCAGGGAGGAACTACCTGTCCCCAGAAGGCAGCTGCGTGCAGGGGCTCCCAGCCGTCCCAATCCTTGATGTCCACACGCACCCCGTGGTCCAGGAGGAGCTCAGCTGCCCGCAGGTATCCATTGGCCCCAGCGATGTGCAGCTGAAGAAAATAAAAGAAATGAGAATCTCTAAAGGATAGGACCCACATTTCAATACAAATCTCAATACAAATCCAGGTCATGTTTGGGGCCCATAGTCTAGGATAGAGTAGGGTAGAAAGGCCTGCTCCATTGTACTACAGAGGACTAGAAAGCCTGTGATGGGAACTTCAAAGCTAAGACAGAGAAGGGAACTCTTTCTCCTGTGGATGACTTTGACTCCATGGAACAGGCAGTGACTTTTACCATGTACATACACATGTCAAGATCATTGGAACTCAGAGGTCCACAGTATTTTTGACCATACTCAAAAAATATGCCTACAAGTTCCTCAACACACCTCCCTGTAAATGTGGGCTGAGACAAGTGACTCGCCTCTAACAGAGTGTGACGTGTGACATGAGGTGTGTGATTTCTGAGGCAAGATGGTAAAAGGCACAGCAGCTCTGCTCTAACACTTCTGGGATTAGTCACTTTAGGAAGGAAGCCTCCTGACAAACATGTGAAAGCACCATTTTGATAAGGGTTGTTTTCATTTGAGCACATAGACAAGGTGTGACCTGGATATGTTCCAGGTGACAAGGTACTAGCACACATGAGAATATAATTGCCCGATTTTAAATGGTCTGGTATTTGCTAGCTGTAACAAATGACACCTGGCAGGCCAGCCAAGACATTATGAACTGTAGAGTCTTGATGATGAATAAAAAAGCCTGTTGGGAGTGTAGTAATATGGATAAAGATGAGAATAATGTTAATTTCCAACATCTCTGGAGAACTCACTGCCTCTATTTAAGCACCTCCAGGAAGAATCTTATTGCATCCTCCCATGATCCCTGTGAGGGCGAACTCAGTACTCTCACTTCCTTGGTAAGACCTAACCCCAAGTAGCCAAGTAGTTCGTGTAGATGGAGCTACCCTGAGAAGACTCGGGTGGCAGGCACAGACCCAGGGCACTATGGGAAGTAGGGGCCATGACCTGGCACAGCCTGGCCTTAACCTCACATGGAAGCCTTCAGTCTCATGACTTATCTCCATCCTGGAGGAGGAGCTGAGCAGGTAATCTAGAAGCTGGGACCCAGTTAAAAGAAAAGGACAGAGGATGAGGTCAAAAACAAGGTAGGAGGAGCCCAGCTTTCACATCAGTATCCAATCCAGTCCCTAAAGGTCAGTGAGGGAACAAGGTAGCAATGAGTCCGTCCGTCCGTCCTACCTACCTACCTACCTACCTACCTACCTACCTACCTACCTACCTACCTACCTATCTACCTACCTACCTACCTACCTACCTACCTACCTACCTACCTACCTACCTACCAACCATCTTTCCTCCCTTTCTCCCTCCCTCCCTCCCTACCAACCTAGGGAGCTCCAGGTTTGGGGAGCCTTAGACTCGTGACCAGCAGGAAGTCTAGCCAAAATCAGGGCTTAGCCACAGGAAAAGTGGTATTCTAAGGCTGCATTCTTGTTCTCAGTTTAGAGGACACAGAAGCAGACCTTCTACCAAACTGGACTGCACTGCATAGGACAAGAAAGCCTGTGATGGGAACTTCAAAGTTCCCATCAAAGTTCCCACTTGGGAAATGTCAGATTGAATGAAGAGAATGAATGAATAGGGCTAACTAAACAGACTTGAGAGGAATCCATTGTTCTCTCTCTAGTCTAGTAAAGTAGGTGATGTTGAGAAGGTGTGTCATGGCTGGATAAATGAGTAGGTTGAAGACTGAGTCATTGTATAGATAAAGGGTTCAATGGAAGAGTGGATGGATGGATGGATGGATGAATGGATGGGTGGATGGGTGGATGGGTGGATGGGTGGGTGGATGGGTGGATGGTTGAGTGGATCAGTGGGTAGATGGGTGAGTGGATCAGTTGGTGGGTGTATGAATGGACCAATGGGTGGATGGAAAGGTTTATGGATAGGTAGATGAGTGAATGAATGGAAGGATGAATAAATTGGTGGATAGATGGGTAGATGGATTGATGAATGGGTGAATAGGAGGGTGATGAAGAGATGAATGCATGTACAATAGATGGGTAGAAGGGTGAGGGAATAGATTGGTGAATGGAAGAGTGAATAGAAGGATGGATTATATATGAATGGATGGATGGATGTTCGGATGAATGGAAGGTGAATGGACAAATAATGAATTATACTTTATGGGTTCTGAAATTAGGAAAACTAGAGAAGAGGCAGTTTCAGGAATATGTAAGAGAGCTTATGAGCAGTGGCAGATGAGACACTGCAGCAGGGGATAAACAGCAATGTAAGAGGACAAGAGTGTGTGGATAAATGGAAATATTGGTTCTGAAGGGGAGACATCATTGGAGGAAAGAGAAGTAATGAGCACAGATTGGACACCTAAAGTTTGAGGTAAATGGGAAATCTGGCAATGGAACTGGTGTACAGAAGCCACACTTTCACTTTCTGCCACAGCTGAGCATGGACAGACCCTTCTAAAAAATGAGACCTGTTGGGGCCGGAGAGATAGCACAGCGGTGTTTGCCTTGCAAGCAGCCGACCCAGGACCTAAGGTGGTTGGTTTGAATCCCGGTGTTCCATATGGTCCCCGTGCCTGCCAAGAGCTATTTCTGAGTGGATAGCCAGGAGTAACCCCTGAGCGCCACCGGGTGTGGCCCAAAAACCAAAAAAAAAAGAGAGAGACCTGTTCTGCTGACCCTTCCTATTCCAGGGCAACCCTGGCCCCAAATGGGGTCTGAAAGAGAGCCAAGGTCACAAACAGGTCCCCGAATCTATAGTCTTGGCCTCAATCAGATGTGTATATACTTTGTCCTAACTGGTCTTGATTTTGGTACTGACACCCCAGTCCCAAGAAGCCTGGCAGGTTTCCTTACCAGTGTGGCACCCTGGCCATCGATCCAGTCCAGATCCTGGCCTGCTGCGATCATGCAGTGGATGTCTGAGACCATCTGCTGCTCTGGAGCTGACCGCATCTCATTGATTTTATCCTGGGTGATGCCTACAATGGAAAGGGAAGGATAGGGTACTTTTTCAGCACTCACAGGTCTAATCCCCTAACGGAGGACAGCAGATGGAAGAATCCAGGTCCTGCTTCCAAGGTCAACCAACCCAAGGGGCGGACAGTATGTCCACAGGCAACTGTCTCCTAGACCTGATGAACAGGAACACCAGGTATGAACCCACAAACATTAGCCTATCCCAGCCCAGTGCAATAGAGTCTCTGCTTAATAGCATATACTGGTCCCTAGGTCCTTCTCTTTAAGTACTAACCAGCCACCTTCCACCAGTACCTGCTCAAATATATCTAGTGGTGATCTGTCTCCTCCTAGGGTACCTCCTAAATAGCCCTCCTCCCTGCTTTCCCGAGACATCTTCTCTGACCTTCCCACTTTTCCACACTGAAATCCATCATAATTATATAGTCCATGAACATACCATGTTCAAATGAAGTTGAGTACATAAAGGCCCAGAGGCCCAGACAGAGATCTCATACTGGATCTCTGGATAAAGAGTTAAGTGTTGGGCCAGAGCAGTAGCGTAGCAATAAGGTGCTTGCCTTGCACGTGGCTGATCCAGGATGGACCTCAGTTTGATCCCTGGTGTCCCATATGGTCCCCCAAGCCAGGAGCGATTTCTGAGTGCATAGCCAGGAGTAACCCCTGAGTGTCGCCGGATGTGGCCCCAAAACCAAAAGCCAAAAAAAAAGAAAAGTTCAAATGTTAGGGAGCCAGAGCACGGTGCATGCTTCACACATAGGAGATCTGTGTCATTCCCAGATGACATGGTCTCCTGGGTACCACCAGGAGCAACCTCTGAGCACAGAGCTGGGTGAGCACCACTAGGTATAGCCCCAAAACAAAAATGAAAAGTTTAATTATCAAGACCTGTGTTATATATATATTTTTTTTACTTTTTTTTTGTTTTTGGTTTTTGGGCCACACCTGGTGACACCCTACAGCTCTGGCCCCTGGAGTTGTAGTTTAATAGTTTAATAGTTGTAGTTTAATAGATATACTATATATCATATATAAGATCAAGCTTTGGGAGCAAATAAATGTGAAAGCAGAGAAAAACATTTATTTTCACTAACCTTGAGCTGAAATATAGCATTGTCTTCCATTAGAACATGGGCAAAACCCAGAGCAGAATAAGCAATGCTTGAGGCTTGCCCCAGGAGAATCTGGAGGGGTTATCTTACTGTTCATAAAGTCTATTTAGCCCATTAAAAAGGAGCTGGTGGACCAGGGAGATAGTACAGGGATGAAAGCACACACAAGGGCTGATCTAGGCTCCATCCCAGTACCACGTGACCTTGCAAGAATCACTGAGGAGTAATACTAGAGGCCCCAGGCACTGCTGGGTGTGAAACTTGTGGTTACTGACACTGAAGGGTCCAAGTAGCATCTCATTTTCGAGGCTTCACAATGAACTGCTAGCTTGATTGGCCAAGAATCACTGGGAATTATCCCCAACCTCTCTAGCATTTCTTGGGAGCCCCCCAAAATAAAAGTTTTATTTATTTGTTTGGGGCCATACTCGGTGGTGCTCAGGGTTTATTCAGGGATCAGTCCTGGTGGAGCCATGGAACCCTATGGGGTGCTGGAGATCGAACCTCAGCCAGCAACATACAAGCCAAGTGCCTTATCTGCTGTACTATTCCTCCAGTTCCCAAATAAAAAATTTAAATATATAAAATACTGGGAAAGCAGAGAGATGGTACAAGGGTTAAGGCATTTATTTGCCTTACTTGTGGTCAACCCTGATTTGACCCCTGAAACCCATGGCCTTAGAGCCCTGCTCCTCCCACTACTGGGTGTGATCCCAGAGACACCCCTCAGCATTGCCAGAGTTAATGCCTGGCGCTGCAGGGTTGACCAACACTGCATCTTGGGATACAGGGTTGGAGCGTGTACCCAGAATGTGCAAAGTACCAATTTAATCTCTGAAGCCATATGGCCTCCAAGGATCACCCAGGTGAGGCTTAGTGTCACCTAGCATCTACCTACCTAACACCCATCAGGTCCAGCACTACTGGGGCAAAGTATCATCAGAAGGGTCCTGGGCTCCCTAGTACAACTGAGAGTACCCCAGAACACACACAAAGCAAAACTATTTTGGTACTTTATTTTACAATAGCTGGCTTCCTTTAAAATCCTCAGCTCTTCTGGAGGGGAAGAAGGGCCACATTCAGCAGTGCTCAGCACTTACTCCTAGCCCTGTGCTCAGGGATTATGCCCGGTGGGGCTCAGGGGACCATATGCAGTTCTGGGGACTGAACCCAGGTCAGCTGCACGCAAGGCAAGCACCTTCCCTGCTTTACTATCTCTCCAGTCCAACAATACTTTTGAGCCCTCCAGAAAAATAAATATCTTGGTCTGAGAAGAGGACCATGGCTGGACCAGACTGGCACAGGAATTCAAACGCTGTTCAGAGGTGGGTAGGAAGAGCTGAGTGTCAGGAGGAGAGACCAACATGGGAGGAAATACTGGGTGCAGCAGGACCTCCGCTGCAGCGGGACTCTGGATGGACACTGCTTTGGGAGGAAGCACTTCAGAATTCTGGTTTGTGCATGGGGCAGAGTGGGGGTGCTGGCTCTGATTGCTACATTTGTTTCCTCTCTGAGGCTCATTTGTGAGCTGGGAACAGTTCCCGGCTTGTTTATCTGCACCCTGGCAGCCAGCACGGTGACTGGTACAGAGCAGGCATCAGTTCATACTCGACTTTTGTATTATTTCCCCAATGGGGCCTATGTCTTTGGTGTGAGTGTTTACTGCGTAAAACTGTCATAGCTGATGAAGAGGAGACAGGGCCAGCTGGGGCCGCCTGCATGTGTGGGTGCCATGAGTGAGAACAACACCTTCCTTCTGCACAGCACGTTCGCTGGCCCATCAAGTCCTCACTGTGTTCATCACATACATATGTGCATACTTGTACTTAGGGCCACACCCACAATGCTTGGGCTATTCCTAACTCTGTGACCCCTGGTGGTGATGTGTAGGGAACCACATGAAGTACAGGGGATTGAAGGAGGGTCAGTTGGATGCAAGACTGTCTCTTTTTGGCTATAATGTCATGCAGGTAACATCAGGGACCTACACAGCTATGCCAAGTGCTGAGCACAGATAAGGCAGGTGGGCACGCAGCTCACTAACAGGCACAGATCTGAGAGCGTTTCCCACAACAGTATAGACTTTCCTTCTGGCATGCTGCCCGCCTTACCCTGGTACGCCATGCACGTCTCAATGACATCCAGGGTGGGCTCATCTTCACACAGGTCATAGGGCATGTTCCCATCCGAGTTCACGGCCAGTAGGTCAGCCCCGCTGTAGAGAGAAGCCAGTGTGAGACCAGGCTAGCATGGTGGGGCCAACAAAGAAAAGAAAAGAATGTTGGCAATGATGTGGAGAAATAGGAAGCCTGGGGCAATGGTGGTGGGGACATGAGAGGATCCACAGCTATGGAAATCTGTGAAGGGGTCCTTAAAAAAAGGAACAGAGGACCCAAGTATCCTCACTCCCAGGAGTAGGGTTAAAAATAACCTGATGATCAGAAATGGGATATACCCTAGGATCACAAAAACACTACACAAAAATGTCCTCTGCACTCTTATGTTCATTGCAGCTCTATTTACAATAGCCAGACTCTGGAAACAATCAAGGTGACCTTCAACAGATATATGGCTAAAGAAACTATGGTATATATACACAATGGAATACTATGCAGCAGTAAGGAAAAATGAAGTCATAAAATTTTCCTATATATGGATGGACATGAAAACTATTACACTGAATGAAATGAGTCAGAGGGAGAGAGACAGACACAGAATAGTCTCACTCATCTATGGGATTTAAGAAAAATTAAAGACAGTTTGTAATAATACCCAGAGAAAATAGAGATGAGGTTTGGAAGGGCCAGCCCATGATGTGATTGATGAGTGCATTAGAGAAACAACTACACCGACTATTATGACAATGGTAGTGAGTGAGAGAAATAGAATGCCTGTCTCGAAGATAGGCAGGAGTTAGGGGAGGAGGGAGATGAGGGGCACTGGTGGTGGGAAGGTTGCATTGGTGAAGGGTGATATACTTTTTATGACTGAAACCCAACTACAAGCATGTTTGTATATTCATGGTGCTTAAATAAAGATATTATTTTATTTATTTAGTTAATTTTTGGGCCACACCTGGCAGCGCTTAGGAGTTAGTTACTCTCTCCTGGCAGGTTCAGGGGACCATATGAAATGCCAGGAATCGAACCCGGGTTCGTCCAAGGTTGACCATGTGCAAGGCAAATGCCCTACTGCTGTGCTGTGGTTCTGGCCCCAAATAAAATATTATTAAAAATAAATAACTGAAAGCAAGTTTTGAAGAGAAAAGCCTGGAAGTGACATACATGGAAGAGACATTTACAATACCCAAAGCCAAGAAACAGACCAAGTGTCCACTCCTAGATGAACAACAAGCAAAATCAAAACATTTGAAGAAAAAGTAAAGTAAATATCATTGCACATTTAAAAGGGAAGAGATTCTGATACATGCTGTGAGACTGATGAGCCCTATGGATAAGAGTTTAAGTGAAAGAGAGTTAGTTCCAGAAAGCACAAATAATGTAGAGTTCCTATTACATAAGGTACATGGCACAGAAGTAGGTAGATGTGACTGCCAAGGAGAATGGGAATTAGTTCTGAATGAACACTGTGTCAGTAGGGAAAGAGAAGAGACTCTGGAAATGGGTGTGGTAACAGGTGTAATAAGACTGTAATGCACTGGATGGTCCATACAAAATTGGTTAAGATATCAAATTTACCGTTAGTGTCCTTATAAAACAAATTGGAGGGAATGAAGAGAGACTCAATATACTACAGTGTTCATGGCCTCTGCTGTGCATGAAGCTGACCCAGGTTTGATCCCTAGTACCACATATGGTGCCATAAGAACTGCCAGGGGTCAGTTCCGAATACAGAGCCATTAGTAAGCCTTGAGAACCACTGAAAATAGCCAAAAATCAGAGAAATAGGAAAGGAAGAGAGAGGAAGGAAGGAAGGGAGGGAGGGAGTGAGGGAGGGAAGGAGAGAGGGAAGGAGGGAGGTGTGGAGGAAGGAAGGAAGGAAGGAAGGAAGGAAGGAAGGAAGGAAGGAAGGAAGGAAGGAAGGAAGGAAGGAAACAAACAGAAGAGACTAAATGGAAAAGATGGAGTGAGAGCCAGAGCCAGAGATGGGAAGATCAAAAGGCATGGCGAGGAGAGATGAGGAGAGAGGCAAAAGCAGAGTAAAGCCATAAGCAAGCTGGAGAGTGACAGTAAAAAGAAAGGGAAAGCAAACTTTGAGAAACCAAGGGGAAAAGGAGGTGCTGTGGGGAGTACAGGACCACGTACTACTGAACGAGGATTTTCACCAGGTTGATATGCCCGCAGGTGGCAGCGGCGTGCAATGGCGTCCACAGCTCATTGTCCTTGGCATTCACATTGGCACCGTGGGAAAGAAGCAGCTTGACGATTTCTTCAAAGTTGTCGATGCAGCACTGATAGGATATGCAAGTAGTTCAGGATGGGGATGGGATGCTCTATACAGCAGATCTAGATGAGTGGGGTCTAAATTCAGCCTCATTATCTCCATGTGTGTGGTCTTGGACAAGCCCCTAATTTCTCTGAGCCTACTTCCTGGGGGTCAGTCATTTTATGCTATCTCAGAGAATGGCAAGATCTCTATCAAAGTAGGAAGGGTAAGGTGCTTGCTTTGTATATAACTGACCTGGGTTCAATCCCTGGCATCCCATATGGTCCCCTGAGTTCGCCAAGAGTGATCCCTGAATACAGAGCCAAGAGTAAGGCCTGAGCACACTTAGAAGTGGCCCCAAAATAGCAAAAATTAAAATAGGTGGTGGGGAGTGGAGTGATAATACAGCAGCTAAAGTATCTTGCATGCACTATACCTGGGTTTAGCCTCCGTCAACATGAATTGTCTGTGTGTTCAGCAAGGTATGGCCCCACCCACCTCTTTGTAAAATTAAAAAAAAACATTAAAAAAAAATCTCTTGCTTGACTACAATACAGAACAGCAAGCAAATATGCCTCTACAGGGGAAGGGGTCAGTGGGCAGTGATGATGATGGGGTCTTGGCCTCCAGAACTGACTGTCAGTCAGGGTAAGGTGACTGGGTATCAGCATAGACAGGGGTATATATTGGGGTCTGCAGCCCCAGGATGGAAGAGAGGGAATGAGTATGAGACAGCCCCCAGTTCCCACCCTCCTTTCCAGTGGCTCTGGGGCTCGGAGTCATGCCGACATGAAGAAAAGGCGCAGCCATTGCACAGATGGTACCAGACACGATTTCTCTTTCAGAGGCAGCGGTTTGGGGCAGGCGGATCTGAGCACAAGAAGCAGGGGACTGCAGTGGCATGGTGTAGCCGGCAGAGGGCACCAAAAGTGCCACCGTCGGAAGGCTGTAGGGAAAGCCAGGAGCCCCAGGCTGTGTTTGGGTCCTGGGTCTGCAGACCCTGTTTAAGGACCCCAGAGGCTGTGGTCCTGAAACTGAAACACCAGAGATTCTACCCTCTGGGCTGCAGAAACTATGAGGAAGTAAGGAGGAGGTTAAAGGGAGGAGGGGAGTGTGCATCCAGAATTGCAGGATGGGAAAGGATGACAGGCCTGAGCAAGGGTTGGGGACAGGGTTGCATGTGGAGTATTGAGTGGGCCAGACTCCTTCCCTGAATTCAGCAGTTAGAATATTCTCCCACCCTCACTCTCCCATACCCCAACTATCACCTTCTCTTTCACTGTCTCATCTGCTGCCAAGTCACTGGAAAGAGCATCTCATTCACTAACCGCCACCTGCCATTGCTCTGAGTTTACCTAGTGTGGAGGGTAAACTGCAGAGACATCCCTAGGCCTTCCCCAGGCCTTTTTCTCTTTGCAGAGGACCTCTTGGCTATATTGAGCAGTTAGTGACTCACACCAGACTGGCAACACAAAAATAAGCAGGTATCACATCCTCCAGGAAAACGGCTTTCTGTGGACATGCTGACTTCTGCCTTACTCACTCACTCACTACTCCTTGGACACTGCACGGTGCCTGAGCCTGCCACACTACCTGGTGCAGATATGTGGAAGAGACTTTCATTGTGGGACACTGACCTGGACAGAGCTGGCCCGCCTGTCCCACAGCCTGGGTTTCCTCAGCTATCTGGGGAGCACATAGGGTGACAGGGGTGTCAGGGGATGTACCCATACTTCACAGAAAGGCTGTACAGAGCAATGGGCCTGAGGCTAAACTGATCACAATGGACGCAGTTCCCTCTCTGCTGTCTCACTGCAGAATAGGTTTTATGTAAATATTTAATATCCCTGACATCTCAGTCAGGTAGACCCTTATTATTTCTCTTTTATTGAAGACATGAGACACAGCGAGCTTATGTAACTTGTCTAAGGTCACATAGCTAGAATGTGTGGCTGCTTGAAGAGAGAGGAAAAACCTCCAGGACACACAGTCACACATTCTAGCTATGTCATAGCATAAACTGACATATTCTAGCTATGACTGAGGGACTTGTTCCTTAGGACTTGTCCTGGTCCATCTTTTCCACCCTCAGGGAGGTGGACAGGGTCTAGCAGCCAGACTTCTGATAGCTAAGCATCATGCCTGACACAGTGGTATACAACCAAGTCCATACCAGTGTACAATGTCTTCATTCACTTATCCACTACCCATCATTCATGCAGACATCCATACATTCTTCCATCATTCAATCTTTCCTTCTATCCATTAATTTATTTATCCATTTATCCATCTATGTATCTTTCCATATATCTCTTTTATTCATCTATACTTTCATCCATTTATCCTCCCATTCATCTTCTAATCCTATCTATCAATCCATCATTCCATCTTCCTTCCATCTATCCATCCAATGGCTCCATTCATGAAGTCAGCATGTATCCACTGAACATCTGCCTCATGTCAGTGTGAGCAAAGGTGCCAGCATGGGGCTAGACCATGTGTAGGAAAGAGAAGAGAAACAGGAAAAGGAGCAGTGGCAAAGGGGCTCTGCAGCTCAGATTCTGGAGGGGGTATAACCTGGTGCTAATGGTTCAAATGACAGGCAACCTCACCCCATGCTCAGAGGACAGCACAGGTACTGGATAACTAGTTAAGATCGGGGCCTTGCTCTTGACTTAACCTGTGCTCAGAGAAGTGAAGTGGAAAGAAGCAGGGTGTGTGTAAGAAATTCCAAAGTATGTGAAGAGCCCCCAACATGAAGGAAAGATTCCTATGTATGTGCACAGATTTCTGTAGTGTCTCCCATGGCTAAGTGGCAGCTTAATTCAGGGTGGGGGCAGGATGAGGTGAAGGATCTGATGAGGAGAGGGGTTGCTGGTGAGGAGGCAAGGGTCTTGTGTGAAGGTAGGGAACGAATGCAGATGAGGGGGTGCTGGTGGGGAAGTGGTGGAAGTATTTAGGCAAGAGATAACAGCTTTTGCCTGCCACCCTCCTAGCCAGCAGGGTTTGGGCCCACCACGCTGCTCCCGGGAGGAGGTGAGTTCTGACTGCACATGCTTCATGGCTGGGATCGCCAGGTCTCATGAGCCTTCTGCTGATGGTCTTATTCATGGTATGAATGAGATGTGTTGGCGAGTGTGAGCATTTTTTGCTATATGGTGACAGTGATCCACCTAACAGCTCACTCTGGGTCAGGACCTTTGCAGGCTGGGCCTGCAGGCATGCACAGAGAATCCTAGCCCTGGGAGGCTGTGCATGCATGTGTGTGCACGCCTCACATGGGGACGTATGTACATCACCTGTGAACACATGCTTGTATCTGTGTGGTGTGTGAACATGTGTGTATGAGGGTGTGTGTGTGTGTGAGCAAGTAAATGTGAATGTGAGGGCATGTGAGTGCATGTGTGTGTGAAAATGAGCTTTTGTGTGTATACTTGAGTGTGTGATCCTGTGAATGTATGTCTGAGGGTATGTGTATGAAAATGAGAGTGCATGTACATGAATGTGTGAGTCTTCAATATATGAGTATGTGTGAGAATGCATGTATGTGTGTGCATGAGTGTGTGAGCCTATGTATGTGTGATGCTTTTTGAGCTTGGGTGTGCCTGAGTGATGTGAGGGTGTGTGTGTGCGCATGACTGTGAGCCTCTACATATGAGTGATATGAGGGCAAGTTATGTGTGTGCATGAGTATGTGAGCCTCAGTCTGTGTCTATGTGAGTGTGAGTCTGTTGTGCTATACACCAGGATCATGGGCTCTATGCTTATGTCTAGAACAGACTCCCATGTCCTGAAGGCCAACACGAGCCTCTGCATGTGCATCTATGCAGCTGCCACCCCACCTGTCCCCCTCAGAGCTCTGGGCCTGCAAAGGTAGGCAAGGTGACACCTGTTCAAACTGGGAGTAGGGAGTACCTCAGCCCATGAATCTGCCTTACCTGATGCAGGGCTGTGAGGCCATCCTCATTGCATAAGTCAGGGCTGACCTTATTCTTCAAGAAGTAGCGCACTGCAACAGAGGAGACACGGGTAAGCACCCCTAGGTGTGAAGGGAAGAGGGAACACCCTTGTTCCTCCTGTCCCTGAGACCCATATTCCAGTTCACTCTTCCATGAGTGTGTAATAAGCAACCATTCCTCCCCGTTTGTTTTCTTGTGCTGGGACCAAACTTGGGTCTTATGCCTACAAGGCAGACACTCTACTGCTGAGTTACAAACCTCCTCCCATTTTACAGATGACAAAACTAAGGCACAGAACATAAGTATGTAGAGCTGGAGTTCCCAGAAGCGGGTTGCCCTGACTACATGTATATGAAGATGATAAGCACTAATGACAGTCCAGTGCTCTGTGTGCAAGTACTGGGCTGAGTAATTTCCACTGGTCACTTGGAGGGGGAACTTGCTCACCACTGAGCCCACACACCCTGCAGTTTTGGGGGCTGCTTTTATTGAATGGGCAGCCGCAGGGACATATGTCCCTCTTTGCCATCTGCCGAGTTGGGGTGATGTTGATCCTGCTTCCTGAGGACAGAGGAGAAATCAGGGAGGCGAACTGTGTCTACCACATGAGCTGGTAGGGGCTTTTGGTTTTTGTTTGTGTTTTGTTTTTTGGGCCACACCCATTTGATGCTCAGGGGTTACTCCTAGCTATACGCTCAGAAATCGCCCCTGGCTTGGGAGACCATATAGGATGCTGGAGGATTGAACCATGGTTCATCCTAGGCTAGCACTTGCAAGGCCTTACCTCTAGCACCACCTCTCCAGCCCGTTTTTTGGTTTTTGGGCCACACCCGGTGACACTCAGGGTTTACTCCTGGCTCTTGCACTCAAAAATCACTCCTGGCTTGGGGAACCATATGGGATGCTGGGGGAATTGAACTGTGGTCCATCCTAGGTCAGCCACATGCCAGGAAAACACCCTACCGCTGCGCCACTACTCCAGCCCCAAGGGGCTGTTGGGTTTTATGAACATGGCCAGTCCCTACTCAGGTGATGGCCCATTCATCCATGAGGATACCTGAGCCTGGTGAGGGAGCAGAAGGGGCTTTACCACCCTCATCCTGGATGTAACCAAGACCCACACAAAGGGGAGACGAGGGCCTCCACCCAGCCTCTCCCCAAGATCGGATGTGATCTGAGATGTATCCAAGACACTCAGCACTGTGGGCTTGGGTGGGAAAGGAGCAGCTCTGGACCCTGTCAGATTCCTGAAGTTATGCTATCTGATGAGGACCCAACTGCTGCCATATCCAGCTAACAGGACTTTGTACATTTAAATTTTAAAAATTCGAACTTCTTTTCCTCAGACACTCTGGCTATATCTCAAGTATACAGTGGCAACATGTGGCTACTATGTCAGAAAGTGAAGAGATAATGCATTTCGGCATATGCAGAGAGTTCTAGGAACTGGGCTGCTTTGGGCCATTACAAATGGAAATTAGCCCCATCACAAGCCCTACTACAGTATCCCATTGCTTTAGGAATAAAGGACAAAGCACTCACTATGGCAGACAAGTTCTGCCTGTTGTGATCTTAGCTGGCAGGCCATCCGTCTTGTTTGATCCCCAGGGGTGCCATCTCCATCCCATCTAGAGTGGCACAATTGCTCAGCTGTAGACAGTGAGCTCTGTGCCTTCCTCTCCATTTTTTTTTTTTTTTATTTTTGGGCCACACCCGCCGGTGCTCAGGGGTTACTCCTGGCTGTCTGCTCAGAAATAGCTCCTGGCAGGCACGGGGGACCATATGGGACACCGGGATTTGAACCAACCACCTTAGGTCCTGGATCGGCTGCTTGCAATGCAAACGCCGCTGTGCTATCTCTCCGGGCCCCTCCTCTCCACTCTTATTTCTTAAACTTTAAACATCTACAGAAGCCTTTGTCAACAACAGTCACCACACTTCCTGGACTCCCTGCTTCTGCATAACCTGTTCCCAATACCTGGAAGACTTATTCATTCAAATATCAGACCACCATCTGTGAAGGCATGCATCTATTCCTCCACTAAAACACTATCTGTATCTATCATCTATGGATCCATCTATACAACATTGTTCATTGCATATCCAGCCTCAGTCCATCCTTCCTACTTTCCTTCCTCTACTTTCCTTTCTTCTCCCTCCTTTCCTTCCATTGACTGTCCATCAATACATACTTCCCCTCTTACATCTATTAATCTATTATACATCCATCTACCTATCTATCCACCCATCCATCCATTTATTCAACACTGTCATCCATACACACACTTGCCTAGCTCCTTATTCTGTAAGTCTTAGCCCAAAGTCTCTACACATAATTACATAACTATTGAGTAATGATGAGCATCAGGTCTATCTTCCCACAGGACATGAAACTCTAAGACAGTGGTATGGAACCAAGTGCTCTTTCTCTAAAGCCTGGCACATGGTAAGTCCTCAAAATTCTTCCAGGACTGCAACTGAATCACTAGTCTCCTCACTTAGGTTTGGGAGACAACCTCTCCCATCAGACCACCCTTGTGTGCAACCCTGGATAGCTCCTGTTTGCAGGTGTAGGACTGCCCAGGGTCCCTCCTGCAGAACCATGGTAGTTGGTAGAAGAGGGCAATGCCCAGCATATCAACCAAATGGAAGTGGCTGGGGCCTGGCACACGATTTCTAGAAGAGTAGATCAGCCAGAACATCTCTCCTTGTCCAGGACGAGTTTCTAGAAGATTCTGTGCACACAAGGCAAGGGTGAGTGGTGAGGCAGGCTTCCCATCCGGGAGATACTCTGAGGTAGAAAGTAAGCACCAGCTGCCAAAAGCAGCGTTTGTGTGCAGTAATTATTGAGGTGTTCTCAAGGCTGTGTTGGAGCCTAAGACAAGTAATTACTCCCAAGTTGGACAGTTATTTTCAGCTTAAGAGGTGGGACAAATCAGCCCCATCTCTTGGGAGCCCTTCACATCCATAAGCCTGGACTCTCTGCAGTTCTGCCCCCACTCTGGCTGTGAGTCCCAAGCCTGGCTCTGCATATGGCTCACTGGCATGAAGATCTCCTAACCATGGCATGTGCCCAGGAGTGTCTGCCTTTGGAGCCCATCAACAGTGTCTTCTCTTGAGGCCTGCCTGAGTCAGACAGAATCACTTCCTTCCCTGGCATCACCATTATGCCCCTTCTGGAGAATGGCGGTGAGCAAAGTACAGATTCCAGCCCCTCAGGCCAAGAGTGGGAGCTGGGAGTTGGAAGAAGGCAACCAGATAGGCTCATGCCATCATCCTAGGGGCCAAACTGGGGAAAGAGCAGAGCAGGGGCCACAATGAGGGGCAGGCCTGCACTGAAAGTTGATGTGGGTAGAGGCTGACCGGAGTGTGAACAACCACTGGCTTCAACTTCTGGAAGCATCAGACCCTGGAGTCCCAGCAGCGCCTCTTCGTGCAGACAGAAGGGTGCCCTGCCAGACCACAAATGAGCAAGGCGCAGTCCCTTGGGACAGTCAGAGCTGCCAACGACTCTTTTAAATGTAAATATACTTCACTGCCTTCCCAGCTTAAACCTCTTTCCTGATCCCACATTGCTCAGAGAATGAAGTCCAGCATCCTGCCATGGACTGCCATGGCCTTCTTGGCACACCTGGCTATTCCCACTTGCAGTACTCCTCTGGGAACATACAGCTCCTTTTCCTTTAGGTAAAGCCTAGGAGGGCTCTCCTGCTGCAGAACAAAGTAGTTAGAATCCTAATTGCAGAGCCCACACAGACAGAAATGTTTACTACCAGGCCCTTTATAGAAAAGGTTTACAGAGTTCAGGATCTTGTGCCATGTGGTCCCTCCCCAGGCCACCTCCACCACACTGGTTTCTCTCAGGGCGTGTATGTGTGGCTTGCCGTGGAAGAGAGGGATGTGCGTGGAGCTCAGTTCTCACAGGGTGAATCTCCTGATTGCTGAGTACTCTGTAGGCAGCAGGGAATTGGCTTAGGAGTCTCCAAGGGGCGGGCTGGAACTCAGGGAGCACAAAGTCAAAGAGGGGCCAGCTCCCTCATTGGGTGTTAACCCCTGCTTTTCCTGATTGGCTGCTCCCTGACAGACTTTACCATCACCTCATTAGATGGATCTTTGGGTCTGCATGTAGGTTAGCAATTTGGATCCCCCTTCTCTGTGCCTTGACTGGTGTCATTGGCTATAAGATGTGGGTCACCACTATGTTTCATCAGGACAATGCTTGAGAGCCACAAAATCATTTACTATTTTTTCCATTAGGATGTTTTTATTTTTAAAACGTTTTATTGATTGATTGATTGATTGATTTAGGGGCCACACCTGGCGATGCTCAGGGGCTACTCTTGGTTCTGCACTCAGAAATCGCTCCTGGCAAGCTCAGGGGACCATATAGGATGCCAGGAATCAAACCGGGTCCGTCCTGGGTCAGTGCATGCAAGGCACATGCCCTATTGCTGTGCTATCTCTCTGGCCCCAAGATGGTCTTTTTTCTTTTTTGGCTTTTGGGTCACACCCGGCGGTGCTCAGGGGTTACTCCTGGCTGTCTGCTCAGAAATAGCTCCTGGCAGGCACGGGGGACCATATGGGACACCGGGATTCGAACCAACCACCTTTGGTCCTGGATCGGCTGCTTGCAAGGCAAACGCCGCTGTGCTATCTCTCTGGGCCCTCCAAGATGTTTTTAATATTAAGGCACCACGACTTACATATATGGCCTTTAAAAAAAAACCTTTTAGGCTGTGCTCAGTGCTTACTCCTGGTTCTGTGCACAAGGATCACTCCTGGAGGTACTCAGGGGCCACATGTGGTACTGATGATTGAACTCGGGTCAGCTGCATGCAAGTCTAGTGCCTTAATTGCTGTGCTATCGCTCTGATTCCTAGCCACTTCTTTTTAAAAATAAGAGTAGGACTGGAGAGATAGCACAGTAGTAGAACGTTTGCCTTGCAAGCAGCCAATCCAGGATGAATGGTGATTCGAATCCTGGTGTCTCATGTGATCCCCCGAACCTGCCAGGAGCGATTTCTGAGTGTAGAGCCAAGAGTAACCCCTGAGCACCACAGGGTGTGAACAAAAACCAAAAAAAAATTTAGTTAATTAATTTTAAAAAATAACAATAAAAGTAAAGAAAATTCCTTTTGAGCTCTGGCCTGCTTCCACTATGTGCTGAGCTCTGGGATGTGATCCTGTCATTGGGATTCTCTTTTTTTGTTTGTTTGTTTGTTTGTTTTTGGTCATACACGGCAGCATTGTTTTATTTATTTATTTATTTCATTGTTTTATTTTTCACATTTCCAAGGCCATAAATATGCATGAAAAAATCCTACTGTACAATTATTCTGAGTGAATAAATGATCTTTAGTTTGCATAATACATAAAGTAATATTGAGCTATAAGAAAATTGAAAACGGGGCCAGAGAGATAGCATGGAGGTAAGGCGTTTACCTTTCATGCAGAAGGTCATCGGTTCGAATCCCGGCGTCCCATTTGGCCCTCCGTGCCTGCCAGGAGCGATTTCTGAGCACGAAGCCAGGAAAAATCCCTGAGCACTGCTGGGTGTGACCCAAAAACCACACAAAAAAAAGAAAATTGAAAACATTTTTTTTGGGGGGAGGGCACACCCAGCAATGCTCAGGGGTTACTCCTGGCTCTATGCTCAGAAATCGCTCCTGGCAGGCACAGGGGACCATATGGGATGCCGGGATTCAAACCACCAATCTTCTGCATGAAAGGCAAACGCCTTCCCTCTAATGCTATCTCTCCGGCCCCCATTGGGATTCTCTTACTGGTGGGGAGGGGGGTGGAGAGCAGGAGAATTAGGATACATTGGAGCTCCGGAGCAATACCTGGCTCTACTCTCAAGAGTGACTGACTGCTGGTACTGCTCAGGGGACCATATGTGGTACCAGGGATAGAATAAGGGTCAGTCTTATGTAAGGGAAGTACCTTAAGCCCTATATTATCTCTACTCCCACCCCAAGGCTTTCTAATTTTGCAGTGCTGGGCATCAAACCTAGGGCTTCACACATGCCATGCAAACATTCCCCCACTGAGCCACCACCATCTTGCTAGCTGCCCGCCAATGCTCCCCACATGCTGGAGAGGCAGAGAGTTCTCCTTCCACCTGCACTGTGAGGACCATCATAAGGCCAGAGTGGAACCCCACCCCCGGCCACTGCCCACCCTCAGACAAGCAGAACCTCTCTAGATGTATAGGGAGGGGGCACTCCTCTCCTGTGCTTCCTTTCCTGCCACCTAACCACCACTCTGCCCACACCTCCCTGAAATCTGGGCCAAGCAGAGCCATCTGGTCTCCTCCATCTCCACTTGTAGTGAGTGAGGCTGAACTGTCCCAGCTCAGCAGGAAGTCGTGACAGCTGCCTTTGCGGGCCACAGCCACCACTGACAGGTGTACATTTTCTTTGACCCTTGGCCCGCTCTGCCCTGTTCACCTTGGAACTGGCAAATGATGTGTGTTCTAACAACAGATGTAGTTCCTGTTGTTACCTACTGTCCCCTGATGGTGGGTGGCCTTTGTGTCTATATCTCTGTGCCAAAGTTGGGGGCTGGCACTCTACTGAACCCGGACCCTTTCAGCAATGAAACCTTCATTCAGTCTTTTTGCATTCCTCGTCCTCCATCCAGCCCTGTCTTACTGGTTTGGTCATGATGTTTTGTTCGTTTCTTAAAGCAAGAAAAAAGCTGGAGAAACAAATAGGCAAAGGCACCTGGCCAACCCAGATTCAATCCCCAGCACTCCACTTGGTTCCCTGAGCCCCCACAAGGAGTGTTCCATGTACAGAGATAGACGGGAGCACTGAGTACCATCAGGTAGCCCCAAAATAAATAACAACAACAAAAATCAAGCCCTGTCAGCCCATCCACTAAATCTACAAGCACTCCGGATTTGGTTGAGAATTAATGACCTGTCATTATGAACAGGCAAGCTACTGTCTCCCCACATTCCATATGAGGAAACTGAGGCCCCAGCTCCAACAAGTGAAACAACTGAGCATGTGGCTGGAATCACAGAGCTGAGACTGTATCCGAGGCCTGGCTATATCCAGAGTCAGAACATGTAACATCCTCTGCTGTAACTGTACCCAATATGGACCTCACGGAGGGTAGATGGACCTTGGAGAACAGCATAGGATGGAGAGAGAGGGGAGAGAGATGACAAAATCTAAAGCAAGGTCAGACTGCTGCCACCAGGCTCAGTTTCTAGATGGCCAGAAGAAAGCCCAGTGGAAACCAGAGGCCTGAGGTTTCATGGTGATTTCTGGTAGTTCTGGAAATTCTCTGATATCCTCCCCTTTTTCTGCTTGGCTTTTGTTTGGGCCACACCTGAGGTGCTGGGGGTCCACTTACAATTCCTGGTTCAGTGCTCAGAGCAGAGCTGGGGTACCCTACAGAACTGGGGATCGAACTTGGGCCCTTGCCTCCAAAGCATACATTCAGCCACTGAGCTTTCTCTCTAGCTCTCGGTCTCCTAGTGCCAGCAGTAGAGGATCCCAATTCTCAGTACCTGCTCCCCTAACCTTGAATGGCCACACTTCAACACTGGGCTTCAGCTCCTTCTAGGGAAAGCCTGCTCAGACTTGCCCTCCTCCCATCTTTGACCCAGAATCCCAGAGGCCCTGAAGCCTGTTCACCCTGTGCCTCTACCCTGCCCTTCCCCTCTCACTCTACATAGGGTACTGCCAGGGATGTAGCCAATTTGACCTCTACTTTGACCTCTACACTGAGAAGGCCAAAGTTCTCAGAAAGTCCCCCCTTTATTCTCCTCTAAATCAAAGTTGTCCTGGGTCTCCAAAGTACTTGCCATACCACCCCCTTGGACAATTTCAACCTTTTCACCCATCATTGCTCCTCCTGAGAGTGAGTGTCAGAAATAGCTGCTTGTAGGTTTGTCTAGTGGCCTGGGGCAGGGTATGGGGACACAGGCTACTGTATGGATTGCTCTGCAGTGGCTGGGGCCTGTCCAGCTGCCATAAAATTCACTCCAATGTCCTGGGTATTTAGAAGAGATATGCAGTGAGGAGGTGTATGTAGGAAAGATCTGGGCTTCTTTCAAAGATCCAGCCCAAGCCCAGGTCCCAACAGGAGAGTCTTGTTCCAGCCCTTCTTCAGCCCAAAATGGTCCAGATGTTAACCCATGGTGGTGATGCTCTGAGGATCTCGAAACCAAACCTCCACATTGCATGGGGTGGGGCTAGGACATGATATGGAAACCCACCTCACAAGCCATTACTCAAAGAGTAAAAACAAAGCCAATGTACACCCCAGAGCCTGTTCTCCTGCAAGTGTTGTTTGACCTTGGGAATATGCTCTGACAGTAGTATTGGCAGGACATGGCAGCCTAAGCAAAGGTCAACAAGTGTAGTAATGAACTACACAACCCTTGAGAAAACAGCTGATCAAACAGCCTATTGGGAGAGGCTGTTGGAAGAACTATGGTCTAGATTATTTTTCATGCTAAGGGATGCAGGACTATGTAACCCAGAAGAATGTACACAAACATTCACACAGAAATTCAGAGGCAAGGGCTGGAGCACGGTTATTCATATTAGCTCCCAAGTGGTAACAAACTGCATGTTTACCAATGGGGCACCAAGGCTCCATACACACAGTAGGAAGTTCTTCAGATGCATAAAGAGGTACCTGCTACAGCTGGGGTCACCCTCACTGAGTGAAGAAAATAAGCCAGACCTAAGACTACATTCTTATGGAATACCCAGGAGAGGCACCCATAAAGAGAGTTAGGTAAGTGTCAGCTAGGGGCTGGGGAAGAGGGCATGGAGCATGGCATTCCTTTGGAATATTCTGGAATGAGCTAGTAGGAACAGATGTACAATCTTGTAAATATACAATCTTGTTAAAAAAAAAGATGAGAAATTGCACACTTAAGATGGGTGAATCTAATGATATGTAAATCAAGAAATCAATTCCAAAAAAGGAGAAGGAGAGAAGAGGAGGAAGAATTAGGAGGAGGAGAGAAGGAAGAGGAAAAGAATAAAGAGGAAGAGGAGGCAACAGAGGTGGAAAAGACAAAGAAGAAAGAGGAGGAAGATTAGAAGGAAAAAGGAAGAAGACAAGGAGATTGATGAGGAGGAGAAAAAGGAGAAGGAGGATGAAGAGGAGGAGAGAAGGAAAAGATGGAGGAAGAGAACGAGAAGGAGGAAGAGGAAAAAAAGCAGCTACAAGCCCAGTGCCCCACCAGTTGGTGTTCCTTGAGGTCAGCAGTGTCTGTCTCTGTCGTCATATCCGGAGTCTAGCAACACACTCAGTAGATGCTCCAGCACTGCCTCATGGTAGGAGAAGGCATGCTTTGGTCACTCAGTCTCTCCTGATCCCACATAATCTGGGGTCTGCAGAGATACTCCTGCAGCTCCCCACAAGACCCCAAGTGGCCCTTTCAAGACCCTTTGCACCACCACCCTCTCAAATATTCCAGCCTTCTAAGGTATCCCACCCATCCTTTCTTCTCCACCTTCACTTTGCCTGGTTAACTTTCCATCCACCTTAGATCTCAGCTTCCATGTCAACTTCCTGTGTAGGACTCTGCAACACCCCTAGGTCAGGCCAGGGACCCTGCTTGTCTCCCTTCTCTGTTTGTTTCCCAACCACTCACCCTTGCAAAACAAAAAGTCAACAACATGATGTATTATATATGGATGTTCCTGTATTTTTACTATCCCATCAGTTGTGGTGGGTGGCAGAGTAGGAAACACCTGCTTGTTAAATACTGTAACAGGGTCCAGACAAAGGTGCTATGTTATGGCTGCACAAGCAAACACTCACCTAGTCTCCTCCCAACCCAGTGCTAGCAGGGCCAGCCTTTCTACGCTTCTCCTGGACTACAAGGCACAAACCTATTCCTGCAAATCTTTTATCTAGAATATCCAGGATTTGAATTAAGAGCTCATGAGAGAACGGACAATTTTTTTAATGGGCTTCTTCTTCAATCCCATGTTCTCCCGTGAATATGTGTCTTGTTTGCTCATCTCTATGTATTTTTGCTTGTTTTTTTCTACTCTGGAGAAATCCACATTCTCTATTGAATAGGCATTTCCTCTCTTTCTCTCCCCTGACATCTATCTAAGCAAGTTTCAATCAGTAAAAACTATCCTGCTTCACTTTCTTCGAAGAAAACAACAGATCCTAAAGAATCTAAGAAATATGTGTAAGATCCATAGAGAAAATTACAAAAATTAAGTTAAAGAGGAAGGAAGGAAGGAAGGAAGGAAGGAAGGAAGGAAGGAAGGAAGGAAGGAAGGAAGGAAGGAAGGAAGGAAGGAAGGAAGGGAGGGAGGGAGGGAGGGAGTAAAGAAGGAAGGAAGGAAGGAAGGGAGGGAGGGAGGGAATAAAAAGAAAGGAAGGGAGAGAGGGAGGGAGGAAGGAAAAGTTGGCTATTCCAAGTTCATAATTAGGAAATGTCTGCAGTTAATATGTCAGTTATTCAATTGTGAACAACTTTGTATCTCACAGTAATTCAATTTAAAATTTTTATAAAAAGAAACATAGGGTTGGGGGCCGGAGAGATAGCATGGAGGTAAGGCGTTTGCCTTTCATGCAGGAGGTCATCGGTTCGAATCCCGGTGCCCCATATGGTCACCCGTGCCTGCCAGGAGCGATTTCTGAGCCTGGAGCCAGGAATAACCCCTGAGCACTGCCGGGTGTGACCCAAAAACCACACACACACACAAAAAAAGTCAAAGAAACATAGGGTTGGAGCACAGTAGGTAGGGCAGTTGACTTGCATGTAGTCGATCCCTGGCATCCTATATAGTCCCCTGATCATCGCTGAGAATAACCCCTGAGTGCAGAGCCAGGAGTAACCCCTGAACACCACTGAGTGTGACCCCAAAACTAAAACAAAAGAGATTCAAAAACATAAAAATAAAATATATATAAAAATGTCAGCTCTTCCTAACTGGACCTCTAGCACCAATGTAATCCAAACCAAAAGCATATTCAGTGACTTTCTTAATATTGATAAACAGATTCTCACATTTGCATAGAGAGAGGCAAAAGATCCAGGATAATCAAAATCATATGGAATGAGAACGAAGTTGGAGGACCAACTTCAAAACTTAACATAGGGCTGGAGAGGGGCCGGGCGGTGGCGCTGAAGGTAAGGTGCCTGCCTTGCCTGCGCTAGCCTTGGACAGACCGTGGTTCGATCCCCCGGTGTCCCATATGGTCCCCCAAACCAGGAGCAACTTCTGAGCACATAGCCAGAAGTAACCCCTGAGCGTTACCGGGTGTGGCCCAAAACCCCCCCCCCCCAAAAAAAAAAAAACATAGGGCTGGAGAGATAGTATAGCACGTAAGGTATTGCATACAATTGATACATGATTGATCTATTGCACAGCATATGGTCCCACCAGGTTCCCTCAACACAGAGTCTGGAACAGGCTCTGAGCAGCTAAGGGTGGTCTCACATTCCCCTACCTTCCACCTACCAAAAAACAAAAATTTAAAATAAAGCTAAAATCATCAAGAGAGTGTGGTATTGGTGAAAGACTAGACAGATGGATCAACAGAAAAAAATAGATACTATAAACACACTCACATAACTATAATCAATGCTCATCTGGTTTTGGCGGGAATACAGAATGAGATAGGAACTTTTGGTAACTTCTTACAAATTAAACTCTTACCATACCTTTCAGCATATACATTGTGCTCCTTGCTATTTACCCAAAGGAGCTGAAAACTAAACGCGCATGTACACACATAGAACCTGCATATGAATGTTCATAGATGCTTTATTCATAATTGTCCAAAGGACATGTTCATGTCCTTTCATAGATGAACAAATATATTGTGAGACACTCAGAGAACAGAACATTATTTAGTGTAAAAAAGCAATGAACCATCTAGTCATAAAACAAAATAGGAATCCTTAAATAGATAATCATGAAGAGAAAGAAGGCAATGTGAAAGGCTTCTTGTATTTCAATTCTATGATATCTTGAAAAAGGCAAAAACTATGGAGAGAGAAAAAGAATACATCATGACAGAAAAGGAAAGAGATGATCAGGTAAATAAATATGTGTAAAATCCATCAATCCATCCATGTGTAAGATCCATGACAGGAAAGGGGAAAAATGAACAGGTAGATTTCCAGGGCATGAATATATTTTAATGTTCTTAATTATGAATTCTGGTTCTTAATTATTGTCCAATTCATGTGTATGACCCATCAAGAGTGACCCATAATAGGACTGCAGAAATAGTACAGAATATAAGGAGCTTGCCTTGAAAGAGGCTGACCCAGGTCTAATCCATGGAATCCCATACAGTTCCCCAAACCATCAGTAGTGATCTCTGAGTACAGTGCCAGGAATGGCCCCTGAACATCACTAGGTGTGGATTCTGAGCCTCCTCCACCCAAAAGAATGACCTTTAATGTAAACTATAGACTTGGGGTAAATTCTAAGGTGTGAATGTGACAATGAAGTGTCATGTCAGTACTAACAGGTAAACCACTCTGGTGGAGGGTGCTGAGTGAGAAGTGCTATGCCTGGGAGCACGAAGAGATTGTATGGAAAATCCATTTTATGTGAATCTTAAACTCTTCTAAAATAGAAAAAAAACCTAGCAAATAATACTGGGCAAGTCTACGTCCAAAGGAATCTATATTTAATTCTTTTTAAAAATGCACATTTCTTGGAAACACATACCCTTGCTCATGGATTGGCAGGATTAACATCATTAAAATGGCAATACTCCCCAAAGCATTGTACAAATTTAATGCGATCCCTCTAAAGATACCCATGACAGAAGGGAAACTTCTCCTGTGCCTGTCTGCCTGTGCTTCTGAATCCCTGAAGGTCTCTTCAGAGGCCTAGGGAGCGCACCCCCCAAAAAACTGTCAACTAGAGGCATCAGAAGAGTGCGGCCGCAAAGCGCACTCTTTCTAACCAATGAACCCCACCACAACACGCAGGAAAAACCACACTACAAGCATGACAATGGGGAAACCTCGCAGGCAAACACCATGCACAGAGAATGAAGACGAAAGCTTGGATGACCTAATAAATTCCAACCACCTGATTAACCTCTCAGATAAGGAACTTAAAATAGCAATATGGAAGATGTTTGAAGAACTCAAAGAAAGCATAGATCAATCTGAACAGAACACAAAGACAGAAATAAAAAAACTCCAAACTGAAATAAAAGATCTGAAAAACATGGTAGCTCAACTGAAAACCTCAATGGATGGCCTCGCCAGCAGGGTATCAGCAGCTGAGGAGAGAATCAGAGTACTGGAAGATGTGATGCAGAAAAAACTCAACACAACAGAAGAAATTGGAAATTGGAAAAGAACCTTAAGACAAATGAACAGGCAATGGAAAAAGTACTCAAGGAATGCGAACAGATGAAAATAGAAGTCTTCGATAAACTCAACAGAAACAACGTAAGAACCATTGGAGTCCCAGAGACCCAGGTAGGAGATCTCCAGGAAGAATCAACTGTCAAAGACATCATCAAAGAAATACTCCCAGAGTTAAAGACTACATGCAATCAAATCCTGCATGCCTGAAGAGTACCAGCTAAAAGAGACCAAGAGAAAAACACCCCAAGACACATCCTCGTTACAATGACAAATCCCACAGATAGAGAGAGAATACTGAAAGCAGCAAGATCAAAAAGGGAAATTATATTCAAAGGATCATCCCTAAGACTTACAGCAGACATGTCACAAGAAATCCTCAAGGCCAGAAGACAGTGGTGGAATATTGTCACAAGACTGAATGAAATGAATGTCTCACCGAGAATACTGCACCCAGCCCGACTCACGTTCAGGTTTGAAGGAAGAATACATAGCTTCATGGATAAACAACAGCTCAGAAACTTCACAAATGATAAACCAGCCTTAAAGGAAAAACTGATTAGGTCTACTCTAAGACAAGAGAGACTAACAAACACAGCAAACTTATCTACAAAGATGACATTAAATCCTATGACATTCATCTCCCTCAATGTCAATGGACTAAATTCACCAATTAAAAGACACAGAGTAGCAAAATGGTCAAAAAGATGAATTCAACCTTCTGCTGCCTACAAGAAACACATCTGAATAGTCAGAACAAACATAGACTCAAAATCAAAGGCTGGAGGAAAATCATCCAAGCAAACAACACCCTCAAAAAAGCTGGGGTGGCCATATTAATATCTGATGACACCAACTTTATACTCAGAAAAGTGGTAAGGGACAAAGATGGACACTATGTACTAATGAAGGGATATGTGCAACAGGAAGAAATCAGACTATTAAACATATATGCACCCAATGAGAGACCAGCAAATTATCTAATACAATTACTGACAAATCTGAAAGGAGAAATCAATAATAACACAATAATTGTGGGAGACCTCAACACGGCCCTATCAACACTTGATAGGTCAACCAGACTGAAACCCAACAAAAACATACTAGCCCTGAAAAGAGTAATGGAACAAAGAGGACTAGTAGATATATAGGACACTCCATCCCCCCAAAAAACCTGAATACACATTCTTCTCCAATGTACATGGGTCATTCTCCAGGATAGACTACATGCTGACACATAAAGCATACCTCCATAAAATCAAGATGATAGAAATCTTGCAGGCTACCTTTGCTGACCACAAGGCTCTGAAATTAGATGTGAACTACAAAGCCACACAGAAGAAAAACTTTAACAATTAGAAATTAAACACCCTGCTACTGAACAACCAGTGGGTCCGAGATGAAATAAAAAAGGAAATCAAAACTTTCCTGGAAACAAATGATAATGAAGACACAAACGGCCAGAATCTATGGGACACAGCAAAAGCGGTCCTGAGAGGAAAATTTATAGCTCTACAAGCACACATCAGGAAGAAAGAAGGGGCATACCTGAATAACTTAATGATGCAGCTCAAAAAAATGACCAACAAAAGGAACCAAAAATAGGGAGACAGAAGGAAATAACAAAGCTGAAAGCAGAACTCAATGAAGTGGAAAACCAAAAAACAATCCAAAAGATCAATGAAAGCAGAAGTTGGTTCTTTGAAAAAATAAACAAGATTGATAGACCATTGGCAAAACTCACAAAGAAAGAGAGAGAGAAATCTGATAACCCATGTATTAGAAATGAAAAGGGGGAGATCACAACAGATATTACAGAGATCCAAAGGGTAATCAGAGACTATTTTGAGAAACTTTATGCTACTAAACCTGAGAACCTAGAAGAAATGGAAAAATTCTTGGACAC
The DNA here is from genome assembly GCF_024139225.1 of Suncus etruscus. NCBI lineage: Eukaryota > Metazoa > Chordata > Mammalia > Eulipotyphla > Soricidae > Suncus > Suncus etruscus. The sequence goes on along the minus strand of NC_064856.1, from coordinate 19,139,983 downwards.
TTATAACCTTCCATATTTAAGTAAGTAGGATGTAGCATATCTAAACACCCCATCACTGCTGAGGAAATTGAAACTGTAATTAAACATCTGCCCAAAAAGAAAAGCCCAGGCCTAGATGGATTTCCTAATGAATTTTTTCAAATCTTTCAAGAGGAGGTACTACCAATCCTAGCCAGGCTCTTCCATGAAATTGAAAAAATGGAAACACTCCCAAACAGCTTTTATGAAGCCAACATCACCTTGATACCAAAACCAGACAGAGATGCTGCCAAAAAAGAAAATTACAGACCAATATCCCTGATGAATGCTGATGCAAAAATCTTAAACAAAATCCTCGCAAATAGGATCCAATGCATCATCAAGAAGATCACATGGGGCCGGAGAGATAGCATGGAGGTAAGGCGTTTGCCTTTCATGCAGAAGGACATCAGTTCTAATCCCGGCATCCCATATGGTCCCCCGTGCCTGCCAGGAGCAATTTCTGAGCATGGAGCCAGGAATAACCCCTGAGCACTGCCGGGTGTGACCCAAAAACGACAACAACAACAACAACAACAAAAAAAAAAGATCATATACTACGACCAAGTAGGTTTCATCCCAGGAATACAAGGATGGTTTAACATCCATAAATCTATTAACATCATACACAACATCAACAAGAAGAAAAATAAAAATCACATGATCATATCAATAGACGCAGAGAAAGCATTTAATAAGGTCCAACACCCATTCTTGATCAAAACTCTCAGCAAGATGGGAATGGAAGGAACCTTTCTCAATCTAGTTGAAGCCATCTATCACAAGCCAATGGCAAATATTATCCTCAATGGAGAAAAACTAAAAGCCTTTCCTCTAAATTCTGGTACAAAACAAGGCTGTCTGCTCTCACCATTCCTCTTCAAAATAGTACTGGAAGTTCTTGCTGTAGTGATCAGGCAAGAAAAAGATACCAAGGGAATTCAGATAGGAAAGGAATAAGTCAAACTCTCATTGTTTGCAGATGACATGATACTCTACTTAGAAAACCCTAAAGACGGCCCCGGAGAGATAGCACAGTGGCGTTTGCCTTGCAAGCGGCAGATCCAGGACCAAAGGTGGTTGGTTCAAATCCCGGTGTCCCATATGGTCCCCCGTGCCTGCCAGGAGCTATTTCTGAGCAGACAGCCAGGAGTAACCCTTGAGCAATGCAGGGTGTGACACCCCCCCCCAAAAAAAAAAGAAAACCCTAAAGACTCTACCAAAAAGCTTTTAGAAACAATAGATTCATATAGTAAGGTGGCAGGCTACAAAATTAACACACAGAAATCAATGGCCTTTCTATACACCAATAATGATAGGGAAGAGAAGGAAGTCAAGAAGGCAATCCCATTCACAATAGTGCCACACAAACTCAAATATTTTGGAGTCAACTTGACCAAAGACATGAAGGACCTATACAAAGAAAACTATAAAGCCCTGCTCCAAGAAATAAGAGAGGACACACAGAAATGGAAACACATACCCTGTTCATGGATTGGCAGGATTAACATCATTAAAATGGCAATACTCCCCAAAGCATCATACAGGTTTAATGTGATCCCCTTAAATATACCCATGACATTCTTCAAAGAAATGGATCAAACACTTATGAAGTTCATCTGGAACAATAAACACCCTCAAATAGCTAAAGCACTCCCAAGGAAAAGGAAAATGGGAGGCATTACTTTCCCCAACTTTAGCTGTACTTCAAAGCAATAGTTATCAAAACAGCATGGTATTGGAATAAAGACAGACCCTCAGATCAGTGGCATAGGCTTGAGTTCTCAGACATTGTCCCCCAGACATACAATTACCTAATTTTTGACAAAGAAGCAAGAAATCCTAAGTGGAGCAGGGAAAACCTCTTCAACAAGTGGTGCTGGCAGAACTGGTTAGCCACTTGCAAAAAAGTGAACATAGACCTCCCCAGTTAACATCATGTACGATGGTAAAATCCCAATAGATTAAAGACCTTGATATCAGACCTGATACCATAAGGTATATAGAACAACACATCGGTAAAACACTCCATGACATTGAGACTAAAGGCATCTTCAAGGAGGAAACTGCACTTTCCAAACAAGTAGAAGCAGAGATCAACAGATGGGAATACATTAAGCTGAGAAGCTTCTGCACCTCAAAAGAAATAGTGCCTAGGATACAAGAATCACCCACCGAGTGGGAGAAACTATTCACCCAACACCCATCAGATAAGGGGCTAATATCCAAAATATACAGGGCACTGACAGAACGTTACAAGAAAAAACATATAATCCCATCAAAAAATGGGGAGAGGGCCTGGAGAGATAGCACAGCGGTGTTTGCCTTGCAAGCAGCCAATCCAGGACCAAAGGTGGTTGGTTTGAATCCCGGTGTCCCATATGGTCCCCCATGCCTGCCAGGAGCTATTTCTGAGTAGACAGCCAGGAATGACCCCTGAGCACTGGCGGGTGTGGCCCAAAAACCAAAAAAAAAAAAAATGGGGAGAAGAAATGAACAGACGCTTTGATAAAAAAAAAAAAAGAAAAGAAATACAAATGGCCAAAAGGCACATGAAAAAATGCTCCTCGTCACTAATCATCAGGGAGATGCAAATCAAAACAACCATGAGATACCACCTCACACCACAGAGATTGGCGCACATCACAAAGAATGAGAACAATCAGTGCTGGCGGGGATGTGGAAAGAACGGAACTCTTATCCACTGCTGGTGGGAATGCCGTCTAGTCCAACCTCTATGGAAAGCGATATGGGATTCCTCCAAAATCTGGAAATTGAGCTCCCATTCGACCGAGCTATTCCACTCCTAGGGATATACCCTAAGAACACAAGAACACAATACAAAAACCCCTTCCTCACACCTATATTTATTGCAGCACTATTCACAATAGCCAGGCTTTGGAAACAACCAAGATGCCCTTCAACAGACGAATGGCTAAAGAAACTATGGTACATATACACAATGGAATATTATGCAGTCGTTAGGAGAGATGAAGTCATGAAATTTTCCTATACATGGATGTACATGGAATCTATCATGCTGAGTGAAGTAAGTCAGAGGGAGAGAGAGATGCAGAATAGTCTCACTCATCTATGGGTTTTAAGAAAAATAAAAGTCGGGCCCGGAGAGATAGCACAGTGGTGTTTGCCTTGCAAGCAGCTGATCCAGGACCAAAGGTGGTTGGTTCGAATCCCAGTGTCCCATATGGTCCCCCGTGCCTGCTAGGAGCTATGTCTGAGCAGACAGCCAGGAGTAACTCCTGAGCACCACCGGGTGTGGCCCAAAAAAAAAAAAACAAAAAAAAAAAAAAAGAAAAAAAGAAAAAGAAAAGTCATTTTTGCAACAGTCCTCAGAGACAATGTGAGTAGGGCTGGAACTTCCAGCTCACTTCATGAAGCTCACCACAAAGAGTGGTAAGTGCAGTTATAGAAATAACCTCACAGAGAACTACCATAATCATGTGAATGAATGAGGGAACTAGAAAGCCTGTCTAGAGTACAGGTGGGGGTGGGGTGGGATGGAGGGAGATTTGGTTGTAGGAATGTTGCACTTGTGAAGGGCGTGTTCTTTACATGACTGAAACCTAATCACAATCATATATGTAATTAAGATGTTTAAATAAAGAAAAAAATAAACTGTTTAGTAATTACTTTTTTATTTAAATTTTTAGAATATAAAAAAAATAAAGATACCCATGACATTCTTCAAAGAATGAAATTAATTTGAACAATAAACACCCTCAAATAGCTAAAGCAATCATTGGGAAAAAAAATATGGGAGGTATAACTTTCCCCAACTTTAAACTGTATTACAAAGCAATAGTTATCAAAACAGCATGGTATTGGAATAAAGACAGACCCTCAGATCAGTGGAATAGGCTTGAGTACTCAGAGAATGTTCCCCAGACATACAATCACCTAATCTTTGATAAAGGAGCAAGAAATCCTAAATGGAGCAAAGAAAGCCTCTTCAACAAGTGGTGTTGACACAACTGTCTAGCCACTTGCAAAAAAGCGAACTTAGACCCCCAGCTAACATCATGTACAAAGGTCAAATCCACATGGATTAAAGACCTCAATATTAGACCTGAAATCATAAGGTATATAGAACAACACATAGGTAAAACACTCCATGACACTGAGAATAAAGGCATCTTCAAGGAGAAAACTGCACTCTCCAAATAAGTGAAAGAAGAGATTAACAGATGGGAATATATTAAGCTGAGAAGCTTCTGCGCCTTGAAGGAAATAGTGCCCAGGATACAAGAGCCACCCACTGAGTGGGAGAAACTATTCACCCAATATCCATCAGAGCTACCCACTGAGTGGGAGAAACTATTCACCCAATACCCATCAGATAAGGGGCTAATCTCCAAAATATACAAGGCACTGACAGAACTTTACAAGAAAAATCTAATCCTATCAAAAAATGGAGAGAAGAAATGAACACTTTGATAAAAAAAAAGAAATACAAATGGCCAAAAGTCATATGAAAAAATGCTCCACATCACTAATCATCAGGGAGATGCAAATCAAAACAACTATGAGGTACCATCTCACACCACAGAGATTGGCACACATCACAAAGAATGAGAACAAGCAGTGTTGGCGGGGATGCAGAGAGAAAGAAACTCTTATCCACTGCTGGTGGGAATGCCATCTAGTCCAATCTTTATGGAAAGCATTATGGAGATTCGTATAAAAAGTGGAAATTGAGCTCCTATATGATCCAGCTATACCACTCCTAGGAATATACCCTAGAAACACAAAAATACAACAAAAATCCCCTTCATACACCTGTATTTATTGCAGCACTATTTACTATAGCCAGACTTTGGAAATAACCAAGATGCCCTTCAACAGATGAATGGCTAAAGAAACTGTGGTACATATACACAATGGAATATTATGCAGCCGTCAGGAGATAAAGTCATGAAATTTTCCTATACATGGATGTACATGGAATCCATTATTTTGAGTGAAATAAGTTAGAGAGAGAGAAAGACGCAGAATGGTCTCACTCATCTATGGGTTTTAAAAAAAATGAAAGACATTCTTTCAATAATTTTCAGAGACAAAAGAGAGGAGAGCTGGAAGTTACAGCCCACTTCATGAACCTCACCACAAAGAGCGATGAGTTTAGTTAGAGAAATAACTACATTGCTAACTATTGTAACAATGAGAATGTATGAGGGAAATAGAAAGCCTGTCTAGAGTACAGGTGGGGGTGTGGTGGGGAGAAGGGATATTTGGGTGGTGGGAATGTTGCACTGGTGATGGGGGGTATCCTCTTATATGACGGAAACCCAACAACAATCATGTTTGTAACCAAGATGTTTAAATAAAAATATTATTTAAAAATGCACATTTCTGAAATATGAGGAAGGTGAGAGGAAAACGGTCTTAATGAATCAGCAGCAAGCATTTGTGTACTAACTAGATTTCTTCAAAGTGAGGAAGAAGTGACTTCATTACTCTAATGTGGATACGATCAATTTTTTTTCACAGTTCCCCTCCTCCTATCTTGCCCTCCTCTTTTGCCATACTTCTCTCAAATCCATAGGTATCTTGCCAGTCCCTCTTCTTCCCATCACCCCTCCACCCGAATAAGAGCCTTGGTCAGAAACACTACCCTGAAATTTTCTGTTTCATTCATGACACATCAGACCCACTTAGTAAAGAAAAGGTCCCTATTCTTTACTAACCTGATTCCAGAATCCTCCTAGTACTTCTAAGAAGCCCACACTTGGCCTGCAAGTGACAGGAATGGATGCCTGCAGGCCAGCCTGGCCACGTGGGAACTCTCCAAGGTACCCAGAGCAAACTTCTCTCTGTGCTCTGAAGCTCTTGAATTCCCAGGGCTCTCTCATTCCTCACTCCATCCCACTCTCTCCTCATTCCTCTTTCTACTTATCTCTCCTCATTTTTTTTTAAAATAGCTTAATTAGGGCTGAAAAGATAGCATGGAGGCAAGGCATTTGCCTTGCATGCAGAAGGTCGGTGATTCAAATCTCGGCATCCCATATGGTCTCCTGAGCATGCCAGGGGCGATTTCTAAGCATAAAGCCAGGAGTAACCCCTAAGCATTGCCAGGTGCAACCCAAAAGCCAAAAAAAAAAAAAAAAAAGAAAAAAAAGAAAAGAAAAAAAAGCTTAAACATTCTCTATCTCCAGGCAAACAATAGAATTAGATCCAGTCTGCCAGGTACATAACTGCATACTCATAAACACAGAAATGGCTTCAAGGTCCTCATCATAATTTCTAATGCTATTAAATCATTCCCAAGTGGGAGGCACTAGACAGGGCACTCCACAGCTGGGTATAGTTAAACCCCACAATGTCCACAATGACCCTTGACTTGGGTATTACACTCAGCAGAGAGCATCTATGATCTTTCTCAAACTCATGGAGCAAATGCTGACACTCAAGTCTGGTCTAGATGATTTTAGAACAACTGCCATTTCATGCTCAGCAGAAACCTGACATCCTCACCCAAATGTAACCAAGAAGAAAATCTATTTCTGTGGCCATGTCTGGAACTACATGGTCCCCCAAGCATCAGCAGGTGTAACCTTGGAGAACTGCACCTCTCCCCAATCAGAACTACCATGTGTTACAGTGGAGGTGACCAATACTAGACATTTATCCCTGGCACCACAGGGCCCAAGCAGAACCATATCCTCTGGCCCTTGCATGAAGCCAATGACTTGATTGGCCAGGATTGGTGGGGTCCCTGTACCTTCTAAGGACTGCTTAAGAGTGTCCCCCCCAAATAAGACCCATTTATATTAATACTGAGAGAGGAAACAAGTTCCCTATAAAAGGAAGAACACTTTAGTTCCCATTTTCTCTGCTCCATCTACCTACTTCATCAGTCTCTCCTCCCCACCCCGATGCCTGCCTGTCTACCTCTCAATTTTAGTTTCTCTAAAAAATGCTGATTTTTAGTTTCTCTCCCTCAGCCTGTGTTACTGGGAGCAGGTACAAATCTTGCTCTCTAGACTTTCACCTGTCTGAGAAAAGAAAATCTCTAAAAATGTCCAAGGTGACTGTGAAAGAAGTCGAAGTCAGGATTGAGAGCTTCCGTACCAGTGGAAAAACAAACAGAATATTCATGAAAGCTACAAAATGAAAGCAATAGTATCGAAATAATAGACATACCAAGGCAGGAGACAGGGCGCCCCCACAGCCAACAATAAGAATAAATAAAATCCTATATCCTCTCCGAAAGCTGTTAAGATTTTGGTTGGCGACAAGAAAAGAAATTCAACTGTTTGCTGCTTACAAAAGATAGAGCCTAACAAAATAACAGGGTGGCTAAAAATAAAGGGATGCCCAAATATAAAATGGGCAAACACAAAGAAAGCAGGGGCGGAAATCTTAGTATGATCCAGAATGGGATTCGTGGCAGAGAGGAGATGAGGTTTTTTTGGTTGATTAGAGGAGAGACTTTAAAATGAAACCAGAAACAAGAGGTGCAGCAAAGTAGCTGCTGGGGGTTAGCAGTGGGGTGGAGAGAATGAAGTCACCATCATAAGCAAACCTTATACATTTCATAATCAGAAAAGTGAAATGTAAATTTGTCATTGTGGAAAACAGAAACATCATTTTACTCTCCGAGAAAATTCCATTTGCACACATGCTAAAAATGAATGAATAAATAAAAATAAATAAATAAAAATCAAACCAAGGTGACTGAGATCTGTGAACAGAGATGGTTAATCCAGGATCAGTCCACCTACACCATTTGCAATGGAGAAAGACTGAAGTAATCCAAATTATCCAAACAATTGGAGACTGATTACATAAATTGTAGAACATTTTATAATGAAATATTCTGCAGCTGGCATCTCTGAAGAGTTTTCAATGATTGGGGCAGCGTGGTAGGGTTGGCAATGCTTGATATATAATGTACAAAGGGTAAAAACAGGAACTCAAGATAATACATTCAATGCCATCTTGAATGGAAAAGAAAAATGTCCCTCTGTACCAACTTTTCCTATCTGAGTAAAATATTCACTTATTAATGGAGTCTATCAATTATTTTTGTTTTACAGTTGCCAGTGTTTTCCAAATCTTTAAAACTATGTATACTACCTTTATAATAAAGTTTCCAATTTTATTAAAAAGAAAAAAGATACCTCTCCCATCCCTCATCCCTGCCCCATCCCTGCAATGACAGCCAAGTGGTAAAAAGTCTAGTTCTGCTAAGAATTTCTAGAGCAGAAATAAGCATGCAAGTCAGCTGACCCACCAGAAGAAGGTGCTTAGGCTCAGATTCCTGTGGACAGAAAAAACAGCCCTGGTCAGACCTTCATATAGTGCCAAAATCAGGGTCTAATAGGCTCTCCTCTACCTGGTCCACTTCCTAATTACAAACAGCAAATTAAAAACAATTTTTCAGAGTCACAAAGATAGATAAGGGGTCTGAGCAATCTGTGTGCAGTGTTGGATTTGCTCCCTGGTATCACGTAGATCCCTTATTGCTTTTAGGATTGCACTGGTGGCCCCAGCAAGCTACATGGTATTGCTAGGCATAGCACTGAACAGTCTGGGCTGGTTGGCCAAGTACTGCAAGGAGTAGCTTTCTGATCACCCCCAGAGCATTGCTTGAGAGACCCTCAAAAGAAAAGAAATATAAAGAGTTATTTGGATATATCTGAGTGGTTGGAAGGGAAGCAAATAATATTTTATAACACATGAAGCTACAAAAGCCAATTATCAGTGTCTATAAAATGGTACTTACTTTACTTTACTTCACTTGGTGCTTTACCAAGTGCCCTGTTCATTTAGTTGTGTCCTACCCATCTGCTTTCTGTGACAGTGATTCATGTGGCCCAAACAGCCAATAGAGTCCTTACCAAGCATCTGATAGAAAATGTTTACTGAAGGTCTAGACTAGAGTGATAGCGCAGAGGTTAGCGTGCTTGTCTTGCATAATGCAAGCCAGGTTCAATCAATCCCCAGCATCCCATATGGTCCTCCAAGTCTGCCAGGGGTAAGTACAGATCCAGGGGTAACCAGGTCTGATGGGAATTGTCCAAAATGCCACACACACACACACACACACACACACACACACACACACACACACACACACACACCCGAGAAAAGAAAAATGAAAACATTTACTGAAGGGTTTGAGAGATAGTACTTGCCTTGGGTAAGTACTAAGTAATGGTAAGACACTTGTCTTGCATGTGACTGAGCACAGTTCTATCCCTAGCATGAGTGTGGCTTCCTTAAGCACTACAAGCCCTCTTTCGTGTGGTGTTATATTCAAATCCCACATACACCCCCCAAAAAAAAGTTGGTTCTGGGTGCGGTGTTTTTCAGCTAACCAAGCCTATTGAAAATCAGTCTGCTCCCTCCCATAATCAAAGTTCAGGGTCCCAGCAAAGTCCCTGAGCAGGAAAGTAAGGAAGATGAGTGCTGGGACAGAAGGGGAGTGCAGTGTTAGATGAAACACAGCTTCTTTTTTTGTTTTGTTTTGTTTTTGTTTTTGGGGCCACACCCGGCGATGCTCAGGGGTTACTCCTGGCTGTCTGCTCAGAAATAGCTCCTGGCAGGCACGGGGGACCATATGGGACACTGGGATTCGAACCAACCACCTTTGGTCCTGGATCGGCTCCTTGCAAGGCAAACGCTGCCGCTGTGCTATCTCTCCGGGCCAAAACACAGCTTCTTCACCTGCTCAGTCAGGACCCACAGAATCTACCACTCCCTTTCTCCCCTTCTCTCTCCTTCCCCGCCCCAGCCCCCACTCAGCTACCTCTTCCTCCCACAACGGCAGCTTCCTGTCAAGTGCTTGACCTTCTGAAACTTGTGTGGTGAGACTGCAGCTGCAAAAAGGAGGGTATTTTTATCCGGACCCTGCTTCCTGCATGGGGGTGGGTTTAGTCATTTCTGATACAAATGGCAGAAACTCTTAGAACAGATGAGAACTGATAAGAGACTCAGGGCCCCTTCTTACACAGAGCTGAGGTGGCTGTCTCCCCAGTCAGGCATACAGCCTGAATCACACCGTCCTCTTTGGCCACACTCCTTTGACAATCTAGCCACCCTTCTCCGGCTAATGCAGTAACCAGGGCAGCTGGTGGTTACAGGGTATGCAGGAGCATCAGATGTGGAGAGAAATGGAAAAAAAAATTATTTTATCAGAGAGGAGAGAGACCAGCCTGGACCCAGTCCCAGGCATTCCAGACTTCTGGATTTAGCAAGGAGCAGGGTTGCTAGCAGCTAGAGGTAGAGTTCAGCAAGGAGCAGGGTTGCTAGCAGCTAGAGGAGAGTTCAGCAAGGGATTTGGGTGTTATAGGCTGGAAATGTCCTCAGACCTGGGGTGTGGGAGGTCAGGGAGTTCTTTTGCTGAGCATTCCAGTAATTAATGAAAATGACATGCCTCAAGCCTCCAGTCCCTGATCCAAGGCAGATGTGGAGATAGGCAGAGCCCAGACAGCAGCCAGTACTCCTGCTTCCTGAATATTCTGCGTGACTGCTGCCAGCAGAGACAAGTGCCCAGGAACAGGTTGTCTTAAGGACTGCCCTTACTCTACAAATGGGGATACTGAGGCAGGGAAAGGCACCAGGAGTTTGGGCTTGAATTCCACACTTAGCTTGTTCTTTTTTTTTCTTTTTTCCTCCTCTTCTTTTATTTTTTAATTTTTTATTTAAGCACCATGATTACAAACATGATTATAGTTGGGTTTCAGTCACAAATAGAAAACCCCCTTCACCTGTGCAACATTCCCACCCCCAACCCTCCACTCCCTCCTTCCCATCCCCTGCCTGTATTTGAGACAGGCATTCTACTACAGTTATTTTAAGTTCAGTAAACTGTTTCTTTTCTTTCTTAAAGGATGTGTTAAAAAAAAATACAGTAGTAAAGGTGTCAAAGTGGCAATCACCGTTGTTTGCATAGGCTCAGCAAAATATGGGGAAAACGGGGAAAAATCCTTGGCCTGATTACAAGAAGGCCTCACCCCAGAAATTTATTAGCATAAGACTGACTCTGGGCTCCAGGCATACCAGTCTGTCCAACACGAGTCATTCTCCGTGGTCCCAGTGAAGCTTTTTCGCACTTCAGCTGTTGTTGGTGTCAGGTTCCTGTATTTAAAGATTCTGGATTCTGGGGCCAGAGAGATAGCATGGAGGTAAGGCGTTTGCCTTTCATGCAGAAGGACGGTGATTTGAATCCCAGCATCCCATATGGTCCCCTGTGCCTGACAGGGGCGATTTCTGAGCATGGAGCCAGATGTAACCCCTGAGCACTGCCGGGTGTGAGCCAAAAACAAACAAACAAACAAAAAAGATTCTGAATTCTGTGCATTTTCTTCATCAAAGTCAGGCTGATGTGGAGCATCCTCTAGTTTCACCTCACCATTAGATACACTTGCCTTGTTCTAAAGACCTCAACGCGTGTCCTAGCACTTGTCTGAGCTGGTGACAAGACCCTGCAGACTTCCTGCTTCCTGTTGGCCAGCATGTCAGAACCTGGCTGAGCCTGAAGGCCAACCACCTAATCCACGGTGTCCCCCATAATCCACACCAGAGATTGGCCAACACAGCCTGTCCACCCATTAGGAACATGGGCATGGGCAGTTCACCTATACACTACAGAAGGCCTGAAGACACAGAGGTTCTGACTAAGGAGTCAGAGCCTGTTTTCCCATGACCTACATCGCATCACCTCTTTGAGAGTCTCAGTTCTTGCATCAGTCAAATGGAGACTCTTGCCTGACAGAGTGATCTGAGAGGGAGATTATCAAAAGCTGTAACAATAACAGGTAGGCATTTGCCTTGCACAACGTCTACCTGAATTCGATCCCTAGCATCCCATATGGCTCCAAGTCTATCAGTAGTAATTTCTGAGTGCAAAGCTAGGATTAAGCCTTGATCACTGCTGGGTATGTCTCCCAAACCAAATAATAATCATAATGGTAAGAAGAATTATTATTTATAGAGTATGAGTCCCCAAGCACCCCAGATACCAGACAGTGGCTGCAGCTGGTGGCACCTTTGCAGATATGGGGGTTTGGCTATGGCAGAACTGAGGCAGTGAGGACAGACGGGCCATTCTCCAAGGTTCTGGGAACCCCTCCTCCCAGGATCTACCTCCACATGTCAAAGCAGTGACTGTGTTTCCCAGGAGCAACTGGCACTTCTGAAGTGGGGTCATCCCTGCTCTCTTGCTCCAGGGAAAGCCAGTCAGACTGAGGTGACCCGAGGAGATACCACAGGGTGCAGCCTTTGAACTTCACAGACCTGGCTGACTCTTGCCCACAACCTCTGACCTTGAGCCCCCAGATTCCTGGTCTCCAGAAAGTATCAAAAATGGAGATGCACATTGTTCCAGGTCACTACATTTGGACTAATTTGTTCCACAGCAGAAATAGAAAGTTCAGAAGAGAAGAGGTTGGAGCTGAAAAGAAGGTTGGAGCCTGGCAAACCAGCTCTGGTGGGCTCTGAAATTCCATCTCCAGCTCAAGAACCAGGCCCAGAAGGCCCTAGAAGCTCAAAGTCTCCCACAAGCCTCCAGGTTCCCACAACTAGGGCTGGTTGTGGAGCCCCATACCTGGGGACAGTTTGTTTCCAACCACAGTGCTGAAAGCACGTCAGCAGCCTCATGGGTTTCTATCCTGTTCCAGGACACAGTCTGGGCTTTCCTGTGACACAAGGGGCACTGAGTAGAGGGTTCCCTGACCTGACTGGGAAGAGGTAGGAAGAGCCTCCCACCAGCCTCTCCCACAGACACATCACAACTCCTGTCAGAAACCTGCCTAAAAAAAAAAAGAAAGAAAAGAAACCTGCCTCAGCTCTCCCCCAGCCAGCCCCTTTTCTCACATGTTGCTAGCAACAGCAGGACCTGCGGTATTTGCTAGAAATGCAAATCCAGTGGCTCAACCCCAGACCTACTCAATCAGGGAGGAGTGAGGGAATGTCATCTAGAGTGAATTAAGGCCTCCAGAGGGTCCGAAGTTCAGGTCTGTTCTGTGGCTTTCCTCCTCCTGGGACCCATCAACACTGACCTCTGGCCCTTCTTCCTCAGTAGCTGTGAGCCAGGTGTGGGGGAAGCCCAGTGAAGAAAACAGACCTTGGTCTGCCCTCCTCATCTTCTTCTGGAAGTTTCCTGCTATCTCTCTCTCTCTCTCTCTCTCTCTCTCTCTCTCTCTCTCTCTCTCTCTCTCTCGAAGTTTCCTGCTACCTCTCTCTCTCTCTCGAAGTTTCCTGCTACCTCTCTCTCTCTCTCTCGAAGTTTCCTGCTACCTCTCTCTCTCTCTCTCGAAGTTTCCTGCTACCTCTCTCTCTCTCTCTCTCTCTCGAAGTTTCCTGCTACCTCTCTCTCTCTCTCTCTCTCTCTCGAAGTTTCCTGCTACCTCTCTCTCTCTCCTTTCTCTCTCTCCTCTCTCTTTTTCTCTCTTTCTCTCTCTCCCTCTCCCCCTCTCCCTCCTCTCTCTCTCCTCTCTCTCTCTCCCCTCTCCTGCAATTCTAAACCGAATATGAAAAAATATGTAAATGAAAACACTGTAAGAGTGTGAGTCCCCAGTGGCCCACAGACAGGCCTCCAGTTGGGCCCCTTCACTGCTCCTGTGACAAGGTCCCTTGACACACATGGGTTCTTAAGCACTTGGGTTAAGCTGTGCTGAGAGTGAAGGGCACATTGACAAGGAGATTTAGTTCAGAATAAAGTACATGGCAGGGTCCCATGCCACCTGGGGCCATCATACAGGCTCTGATTGACCAGGAAGTCTTCCCCTTCCTATGGCTCCCAGGCACCCAAGCCTCCCAAGCATGGCTGGGTAGAGCCAACAAAGCAAAAAAAAAAAAAAAAAAAAAAAAAAAAGTAAAATATTTAAGATATGAAAATGATCTAATTAAAAACTTTAAGTCATTATCTACTAAGAGAATATCTTCTGTGATATAAACTATCCAAGTAATTTCACCTGAATCTGTCCACATTAATACGCCTACTAGCACTTCTTACTGTAATTATTTTCTTGCAATGCTGGGCCTTAAACCCAGGGTCTCAGACATGCAAAGCAAGGGTACTATCTCCAAGTTACACATCTCCTCACCTAAAAAATATGCTTAGGCTTATGCTATTTTTTTTTATTTTTTTATTTTTTTGGTTTTTGGGCCACACCTGGTAACGCTCAGGGGTTACTCCTGGCTATGTGCTCAGAAGTTGCTCCTGGCTTGGGGGAGCATATGGGACACCGGGGGATCGAACCGAGGTCCGTCCAAGGCTAGCACAGGCAAGGCAGGCACCTTACCTTTAGCGCCACCGCCCGGCCCCTTATGCTATTTTTTAAATCAACCAGTGCAGAGCCATGCTGATGTTTTCTTACATAACCAGGACAGCACTGTATGCTGTGAGAGCATTTCTGTCCCCTCTCCCCTCCTTCACTAAGCATCTGTGCCTAGAGCTCCTACCCCTGACTCTTGGCACAAGGTAACGCCTACATCTATGTGCTATCTGGAATGAATAAATCCACACTCAGAATCCCAGTGATACAGAGATGACCCTGGTTTGGGTGTCATTTTTTTTCTTTGTTTTGTTGTTGTTTTTGTTTGTTTCTGGGCCACACCCAGTGGTGCTCAGGGGTTACTCATGGCTCTGCACTCAGAAACTGCTCCTGGCAGGCTCGGGGACCATATAGAATACCGGGTCTGTCCCAGGTCAGCCGTGTGCAAGGCAAACACCCAACAACTCTGTTATGGCTCCAGCCATCCTTGTATAACTTAGGCCAGCTTCCCCTTTCCTGTGTATGGGGCTCAAATGCATGGAGGCCCTGAAGCTAGGGCTTTGCACCAAACTTGCTGTTCTCAAAGCCCTAGCATCTGGAGGGCTTTGCTCTCCAGGGAAGAGAGGGCATATCAACTGCACCCTGTACGTCCCTTGCCCAGGGTCTGGGAGGCTGAGGGGTACGTGGATCTTGGCAAGAATCACTTGGGGCTGGGGGTATGGTGTGGAGAGGTCAGGGGAGAGGGCTCCACTTTATATACTGAACTACTGTTTAATCCCAGGCACTATAGGGTTCCCAGAGCAGCTGGATGTGGCCTCCAGGTCCCACACCCTTATGTCATTATGGGCATTACAGGGCAAGGCCTAGGGGGGTCTCTGACCCTGACCAGCCCTCCAGCTCTCTAGATTAAAGGGTTGCAAGACCCTGGCACAGGTCCCCATATCTCAGTGGAATTTCTTTTTGGAGCCAGCCTTGAAGGCAGTGAAAAGGATCTTGGAGTGCCTAGCTCTTTGCTCCCCTGGTCCCACTGGAAGCTCCAGCCCATCACAGTAATATCCTCCCCCTCCCACTGGGTCCAGAGCTGCAGACTTCACCCAGTCCTGGGCCTTTCCTCCAGCTCTTGCAGCTGCTTGGAAGGCTCACTAGCCTACCCCTCACTCCCAGCAGGGCTGGCTTCTTCACATTGCTCAGTGTTCCTTGGAAAGTATCCCTGGATGCCCTAATTCTCACTGTCCTGTGTCCCCAGTCAAAGCACACTGCTTCTCTCTCTCTCCCTCTTTCCCTCCCTCCCTCCCTCCCTCCCTCCTTCCTTCCTTCCTTCCTTCCTTCCTTCCTTCCTTCCTTCCTTCCTTCCTTCCTTCCTTCCTTCCTTCCTTCCTTCCCTCCCTCCTTCTCTCCCCCGCTCTTTATTTTTTTGGGTTTTGAGCCGGTGGTACTCAGAAGTTACTCCTAGCTCTATGCTCAGAAATCGCTCCTGGCAGGCTCAGGGGACCATATGGGATACCGGGAACTGAACTCAGGCCCATCCTGGGTCGGCATGTACAAGGCAAACACCTTACTGCTATGCTATCTCTCTGCGCCCCCCCCCCTTTTTTGCACAGCAGGAGATTTGGAGGCAGTTAAGGGTCACTTGGCCTGAAAGACTCTTATCCTCCACTTTACGGTATGCCAAGGCCAAGATTTTGCACACCCTTCAAGCTCCTCCATGCCAATTCCAAGTACAGGGCCGCCAGATTCCACCCATGTGATGTTCTAGAAGCAGCAAAATTCATCAAGGGCGGGGGCTCCAGGCACATATGTCTATACTCGCTGCACAGGAGCCATTCCCCTCAAACATCACACACTATAAGCTCCAGAGAGAAGGTGGAGCAATGAGAATGTGTTTTCTGCTTTAGGGAGGAAGGTAAAAGGGCAGTTCATATGGATAAACAGTCTGACAAGTCCCTAAAACATCATACCTAGAACTGCCCTATAATCCAACCATTTCATTCCCATGTGGATAGTACATATCACTGCAAACAGGAACAAAAACAACCTTATGTGCATTCCTGTATACAAGGGCCAAAGAGTGAAAAGGGAACACATCGAAGTGCCCATCAAGGGACTTTTGCTTTTACACATATATACTTATGTGTATATATGATAGAATACATATACATCATCGACCAACCTTGAAACATAAAGTGAAGTTAGATTCGTGTTGGCGCATGGTGGGATTCCATTTTTATGAAATGCCCCAAATAGGAAAGTGCAGGGAGGCAGAGAGCAGACTATAGCAGAGGCTGTAGGAGTTGGAGAGCAATTGATCTAAGAACTTGGAAATTCCTTTAGGAATGACAGAATTGGATGGAAGAAATATTTGCAAAACACTGTTGATACACTAAAGACCACTGACCTGGGCCAGAGAGACAGAACAGGGGTAAATGCCTTGCAGAGAAACAGCTTGCTTTTAATTTAATTTTACTTTATTTTTACTTTATTGGGGGTTATTGTTGGTTTCTGGGTCACAACCAGCAGTACTCGTGGCTTACTCCTGGTTCTCTGTTCAAGGGTCACCCCAGGTGGCATTCAGAGAGCAATATGTGGTACCATCAATTAAACCTAGGTCAGCTATGTGCAAGGTAAGTATCTTACCTGCTGTGTATCTCTTCATCCACCCCCCCCCCCCTTTGATCCTGGCACCATATATAGTTCCCCTGATCACCAGGAGTGACCTCTGAACACAGAATAAGGAGTAAGCCCAGAGTACCATGAGGTGTGGCCAAAATATTACTGACTTTTGTTATTTAAAATGGTTTGTCTATTTTATGTCATATGAGTCATTTTTTTTTCTAGGCTAGTCAAGTGAAGCAATGGAAGTGGAGAAGGAACAAAGAAATCTGTAACTGGCTGTGATTAATTAATTGTAAACACCACTGCACTCAGACCAATTTTTAAAAAACTTTAAAAAAAAAAAAAAGAGGGGCCGGAGAGATAGCATGGAGGTAAGGCGTTTGCCTTTCATGCAGGAGGTCATCAGTTCGAATCCCGGCGCCCCATATGGTCCTCTGTGCCTGCCAGGAGCAATTTCTGAGCGTGGAGCCAGAAATAACCCCTGAGCACTGCCGGGTGTGACCCAAAAAAACCACAAAAAAAAAAAAAAAAAAAAAAAGAAAAGAAAAGAGGGGCTGGAGAGAGCATGAAGGTAGGGCATTTGCCTTGCATGCAGAAGGACAGTGGTTCAAACCCCGGCATCCCATATGGTCCCCTGAGCCTGCCAGGAGCGATTTCTAAGAGTAGAGCCAGGAGTAACCCCTGAGCGCTGCTGGGTGTGACCCAAAACCAAACAAGCAAACAAAATAAATAAATGAATAAATAAATAAACAAATAAATAAAAGAGAGAGATGTCACTAACCTTTTTTGGTTAGAAAAAAAAAGTTTCTTAGTGGCTAGAGATGAGATTCAGTGATAAAGTGCAAGTCTTGATTTTTGACACTTTAGGCACCTCCAAACAAATAAATAACATCTAAAAGCCTATATGAAGGAGGCAGCAGATTGATGAAGAAGGGATTTGAAGGAACTCTTCAGAATGGGAGTGCTGCTCTAGACCACTCCTGTTCAATAGAACAAGAATGCTAATCATGTGCAATTTTGTATTTTGTTCTAGGAAAGAATTAGTTGGTTTTGGGGGAGGGTGTTTTGCTTTGTTTTGGGGACCACATGCAGTGGTGCTCAGGACTTACTCCTGGCTCTGCATTTAGTGATCACTCCTTGTTGTAACTCAGGGGACCATACTGGTGCCAGGGATTGAACTAGTGTTGGTCACAATGAGAGACAAATGCCCTACCCACTATACTATCACTTCAGTCTCAAGAACTGTTTTGTTGTGTTTTGTTTTGAAGAATTTTGTTGCTGTTGTTCTAAATTAGGCTCTACTGTTGTCAGGGATCTGAAGAAGGGTTGGTGGGAATAAAGGCAAGAGCCTAATTCTCCAGCCCCCAAAAGGTACAATTTTTTAAATTAAATTATAAAAGAAAAACACACACACAATATTGGGCCGGAGCGGTGGTGCAACCTGTAGCAATTGCCTTGCACATGCTAACCTAGGACAGACCACGGTTTAATTCCCCCAGTGGCCCATATGGTCCCCTAAGCCAGGAGCAATTTCTGAGCGCATAGCCAGGAGTAACCCCTGAGCGTCACTAGGTGTGGCCCAAAAACAAAACAAAAAAATTAGTACTTTAAAAAAAACCCACACACGATATTTTAATAATATATTTTATAAAATCCAATGTGTCCAAAGTAGTATAATTTCAACATATCAGCAATTGTTTTTTTTTTTTTTGAATGTGGTAGTGCATACAAAACTATTATTGGTACTTGAAAAATTACATGGCAGGGGCCAGAGTACAGCAGGGTAGAGTTTTTGCCTTGTACACATTCAACCTGGGTTCAATCCTTTATGGTCCTTCAAACTGTGAAATCATAGGTTGAGTGTTCCACAATCCCTAGCAAGAGAGAGGGGTTCCCATGCCCCCAATCTAGATAGGACAAGAGACATGAGTCTGGTAGCAGTTCTGATGCAGAAATACCATATTTTCTGGTGTATAAGATGACTTTTGAAAAGAAAATTAGTCAACTGAAAATAGAGGGCCGTCTTATACGCAGAGTATATCCCGAAAAATGTTTCAATATGCCGGTAAACGAAAATTGTCTGAATTTTACCACAAAACGAATTTTCCAACTCGATCCTGCACCAATCACTGCCAGGCTGCTCGGACAGCCTCTCTAACTCAGCCAATCCAAGCAGGCTTTTTATGCATGCAAATTATACAGTGTTCTGTACCAAAATCTACACTGTCAAAAGCCTGCTCAGATTGGACAGAGTCAGAGAGGAAGTCTATTACAGTCTAACCTTTAGACCTTTGCTTGTTGTGATTGGCTCACTGTGGTACATACAGCTGCAGCACAGCAACATTCTGTCTTATACAGCGAATAGAATATAGGCCTAAACTATGTTTTAACTGTAAAATTAGGGGGTCGTCTTGTATGCCGGAAAATACGGTAATTCACACATGATTGGGAAAAAATAACAGGCCAGGAGCTCACACCGCAAGCTGTTTACTTACTCATAAGCCAGCTGCTCCACCACCTGAGACACGGAGCCAAGATGGCAGTTTCCCCTCCAGGCTTCCCTAGCAGGTTTTATTGGGAAAACAAAGCCCCCCACCAAGGGCAGGGACAGGGCCAAATGAAAACTGGCTAGTACCAACACAATCGTCACCAGGAATGATCCCTGAGTGCAGATCTAAGAGTAAGTCTTAATTATAACTGGGTATGGCCCCTCCCCACCAAAAAAGAATTATCAGGGAGCACAGCTAAACATCTGTAGGTGGATTTAGGATTCGCCACACCCACCAGCAATATTTCAGTGGCATCCTATCACCAGTAAGTCCAGTTCTTGGAATCCAAGAGCACGCTTCCCTTGGAAGCAACAAGGGAGTGGTCTTTCCCCTGAAAAATACAGAGCTCAGATGGGGCCCAGAAGGTCTCGCTCCAGAGCCTGTGTTTGAACCATGAACCTCAGTGACTCCAGGTTGGACCACCCAGGAAGCTGAGCTCCTGTGCCTGGTGGATCTTTAACCAGCCACCCCCAGGGGCCACTTCCACTTCCACCCCCATCAGCACTGGGGCGAATGTTCATTAATGCGCTGACAAGGCTGAAAGAGTCAGGGTGCCCTTTGACCATCACAGGGGGGTGAGCATGGTGGGGGCTACAGCCTGGGGGTGCATATGTGTGGGTACACATGAGTGTATGACTTACTGGACCCAGCCTAGCTGGCTCTTCATAACCCTCAGGAAAACCACAGTATCTCTATCAACTATGAACTGATAAAAGGAGATAAAAGATTTCTCCAAACAAAGGACATTCTCCAACTATCCTCCTCCATGGTGTGTCCTTCCACACAGCCTCCTGGATGAACCTGGGAAATGTGAGACTAAGCAAATGAGTTCAGCCCCCAGCCCCAGAAGGTCATGGACTGTTTAATTCCTTTCCATGAAACATCCAGAACAGGCAAATTCCTGGAGATAGAAGGGGATTTGGTGGGTAGGGGCAGGGGCCGGTAGGGCTGAGGTGTGACTGCTAATGGGCGTGTTTCCCAGGAGAGGATGAACTTGTTCTGGAGCTGGGGACATATGAAGGTGGCACCACACTGTGAATGGACTCAATGCTGCTGACTTGCACACTTGGAAACTATTCAGTGTCATGTGGATTTCACAGTAGTTTCCAGACTACGAGACAAGGAATCCCACGGCTAGTGCCCTGACCCCTTACATAACCAGGAAGCTCTATGTTCTGATCCACTGGGGAAGCCTTCCCTCATGCCAGGCTGCCCTCTTTGCCCCAATGTCCCACTGCTCTCCTGGAGGGAAAATGTTGTGCTGGTCTCACAGCAGAGAGCCACGGTGTGAGGGTGAAGCCAGGAGGTCTACTCTGCCCTGTGCCAAGCTCAAAGATGCTAACAGAATGCTGAAAGCTGGAGCTCAGGTGGAAGCTCAAGTTCTCCTGGCAAATCAGCAGTAGAAGCCACTGGCAACCCCCCTTCCTGTTTCTTAGGCATACATATACACCCACATGCACACGCACACATTTGCATGCATACATGTATACACAGGTGTGCACTCACACTCAGTCTGGATGACTCCTTAGCCAGGATTCAGAGTCTCTCTCCCCCTCTTCGTGGAGATTAAGCCTCGGCAGGCAATGTCTGCTACTCTCAGAACAGGGCCAGGCTCAGGAAGGCATTGCAGCTAGGAGAAAGAACACCCTGGGCTTCAGGGAACTGACAGCTTCTCTGAGAGCTGGGCTTCTCATGGGCCTCATTGTGGAGACTGGTATCCAGGGGGATGCCACCAGGGTAGGTGCAGGGAGCTGATGGAGAGGACAGAGGTCTGTGTCCAGGATCCAAATGGAGGGGCCTGAGGGAGCTGAGATGCTGTGGTGAAGAGGGATGGACTCTCTCTTCTTGCTCCAATCTGGAAGGCAACTGAGCCTGGAAGCAAGGGTTTGCCTCACCTTCAGTGAGAGACTGGGACTTGGAATTCCAGCCTGGATATGGGTTCAGAACCTGAGCGACAGAGAACCCTGTGGAAGTGAAGGTCACCCCCTGGCCCATGATCCTCAGTGCTTTCCGCCCCCACCAGAAGAAGGCCATGCTAATTAAATGGAAAGCACCGCAGCCAAATTGATTTCTGCAGTTCTAGCTCGAGGAGGGGCCAGGATCGAGCAAATTGGGTCAGAAACTGTATGTTCTGAGAGTCACCCCAAAATGCCCAGGAGACAGTCAGAGTTTGACTCTCTGTAGGCTCCTGGCAACCTGGGCCCAGTTACTCCAGTGGCACTTTTCTCTGCTCTGCAAAGGACTTGGGTTACCAGTTCCTCACAAGTCATGCTCAGTGGTCCAAAGGAACTTTCCAAATAACTGCTATGATGGTGGGCAGTGGGCTGCAGAGTATGGCCAGGTATCATGGCTGGTTCACAGTCAAGGCATGCAGGCCAGGAGTCCAAGTCACAGCAGGCCTAGCAGAACCTGCTGAATTCATGTAAAAGAACAGAAATAACTAATCTCCTCCAAGATAGACAGCACAGGGAAGGACAAAGAGGCTTGTTGGGGACTAAAGGGGAGCAGTGAGAATGCACTGAGGGGCAGAGCTCAGAGAAGCTTCCTGCAGAAGCCTTGGGCCTGGTCTATGGCTACACTGGGCATCACCATAGAAATATAAGGCACTACTAGCCAGGAGTTGGCTATGTTCCTATAAATCCCATGAATTTCATTTCTGTTTATTTGGGGGCCACAGTCAGTGATACTTGGGGGCTACTTACAGCTCTGTGCTCAGGGAATCAGTCAGACATTGCCAGGGATAGAAGCCTGGTTTCCCAAATGCTTTGCATGTGCTTAGCCAATTGAACTATCTGGATAATTTCTTTATTGAAACTAAGAGTACCCAAAGGAGTTTTACAGAGGATAAGACTCAAAAAGACTTGCCCAAGGTCACAGGAAAGTCAAGAATGGGCTTGTTGCCTGGCAGACCCCACACTCTTGCTCAATGGCCTACCAGGCTATGGGGATTCATGGAAGCTTGAATTCTAAGTGGTCTGGATCAAATGGGTGACATGAGCTTCCTGGGGTGCATGTTCAGGGGGTCCCAAAGCAGGAGACTGTGGTCTGAGCCTTGTAGTTGCCCCCATGGCTCAGAGTCTGACCCTTGAGGATGTACTGATGAAATCCCTGGACATGTCCAAGGGGAGAATTACAAAAAATGGGGTCCCTGGAGAGCTTCCAAAGTCAAAATCAGCCTGTTGAATCTGGGAATGCCAGTGGAGAGACATATACCCAAGGGGAAGGAGGTAGGGTAGGGGGATTTGCAAGCCGGAGGTAAATTAGACTCTGAGGCAATTGGGGGATCTGGAAAGGATGTGGGTGAGAGTGCAAATGAGGACAGACTGAGCAAATGAGAACAAGGCAGAAAACCCAGAGGTCTGTCTAATAGGGTGCTCTGATGGGTTCTGCTGTGTTATCCTTTCTCCCCACAAAACCACAGCTCCATCTAAGGGTCCCCCCACACTGAGTAAGCACAACGACAATAAGTAGGAGCTGAGCCAGGGGTGCAGCTCCCCTGCCCCTGGAAGACCTCTCTGTTGCAAGTGAGGGGGCCCTGGAGGTCCTCGAAGCTGAGGAGACCCTGTGATTCCTTCCTCACTACTCCCCCTCACCCCAGCCTATCCCACCATCCAGTCAGATCTCTGGTTTCTGTAAAACAGGAGCAGTTCTGGGGCCGGAGAAATAGCACAGCGGTAAGGTGTTTGCCTTGCATGCAGAAGGACAGTGGTTCGAATCCCAGCGTCCCATATGGTACCTCGAGCTGCTGGGGCGATTTCTGAGCATAGAGCCAGGAGTAGCCTCTGAGCGCTGCCAGGTGTGACCAAAAAAAACAAAACAAAAAAAAGGAGTTTATGTGGTGAAGGCAGCCAAGAGAATGCCTGAGTGCGCACCCCAGCTATGCTGCTAACCAGCACTGTGGTATCAAGCATGTCACTGGGCTTCTGCTTTCACAGCCCAGGAAGAAACAAGGCAGGGGCTGCTCTTAAGTCAGTTCTAAGGCTCCAGCAGTGAGAATTTGTGAAGCACTTTCACAGCAAGAGCCAGTAAGTTTCTTTTTATCTTCCTTTTTATTAATTAACCCACAAATCCATTTGCTTTGGCTTAAGGGACACACCCAGTGCTGAAAGTGACTCCCAGCTCATTACTACAGGGTCACTCCTGGAAGTGCTCTGGGGAACAAGAGGTGCCAACGACAGAACCTGGGGTTCCTGACTAAATGTGGGGTTCCTGCTTGCAAAGCCTGTGTTCTGGCCCAGTGTACATCTTCTCATTACCTCCCCCAATCTTTCATTTATTTGGGGGGCTATTGGGTCACACACAGATATGCTTACTCCTGGTTCTGTACTCAGAACCAGGTCCTCGTGGGCTAGGAGGACCATATGTAGTGCTGGGGATTGACCAGTTGAGCATGCATGGCAATTGCCCTATCTACTGTATTGGAGAGACAGCTCTAGTCTCCCAAACCTTTAAAAAAAATTTTTTTTTGCTTTTTTGGGCCACGCCTGGTGATGCTCAGGGGTTACTTCTAGCTATGCACTCAGAAATTGCTCCTGGCTTGGGGGACCATAAGGTATGCACGGGGATCAAACCGCTGTCCATCCTAAGTTAGCACGTGCAAGGCAAATGCCTAACCGCTTGTGCCACCACTCTGGCCCCTCTATTTGAATATTCTTATCGATGTACTTCACTCTGAAATCACCTGCATCCCAGTTCAGTGCTTTCTCTCTCTCCATCTCTCTCATCCATTCTCACTTTCTGTAGCTTTCTTATCCTCTTATTCTCTCTCTCACTTTCACCTCCTCACTATGTTTCTCACTTACTCTCTCTTTCACTCTCCCTGTCGCTCTCACTCTCTTATTCACTCTTACTCTGTTAATCACTCTAGTTCTTTTTTTCACTGTCTCACTCTTACTCTGTCTCCACTTTTTCTCATTCTGTCTTCCTCACGCAGTCTCTCACACTCTTTCTCCCACCCATATTTCCTAAATAAAATGATTCCCCTTTAATAATAAACACTTGTCTAACATGCATTCACACACCACATTAATGAAGGCCTAGCGCTTCCAATCAGAGCCTGGCCTTGCATGGGCTGGTAGAACTCAAATTGGGATGCTCTGCCAGGTGGCTAACCAGGCCCTTTGCAGAGTGGTTTATCATGCACATGATTTCAACACTGATGATGGGTGTGGTGCTGGAATTATGTTATAAGACACTATTATTACTATCATTGTAAAGCATAAAGTCTCAATGAAAAACAATTATTTTAAGGCAATTTACCATATAGAGGTGATGTACCTGAGTGGGATAGTCTGAGTGTCCTGGTGCTCCTGCTCCCAGTACTCTTCAGGGAGTGGAGATCCCAGCTCAGAGTCACTGGTGGCCCACCACTTTCCACACTTCCAACTTCTCAGGAAGCCTTCCCTGGCATGGTCTGGCCCTGGCAAGAGCAGGAAACCCAGTGCAAGAGAGAAGTTGAAGCCTTTCCTGCAAGGAGCTGGTTTGCTGGGGACTAGCATCAAACTTTCAGACCACTAAGCTGGCTGGTCTCAGTCAGGATTTCTAGGTGGGAGGGTAGGCTAAAGCACTCAGGGTTCTGTCTAAGGGCTCAAGAGGACAAGTAGAGATAGATACAGGTTGCTTTGGCAGTTGTGGGACTAAGGGCTGTGGTACATTCTTCTCCCAGATCAGGGTATCATCAGTGCTATCCTTAAAAGCTGGATGGAGGGGCTAGAGTGATAGTACACTAGGTAAGGTGATTGACTTGCGTGCTGCCAACCTGGGTTCAATATCTGGCGTCCCCTTTGATTCCTCCAAAACTGCCAAGATTAACCCCTGAGCATTGCTGGCCCAAAAACTAACAAGAAAAACTAGATAGAGGGGCCAGAGGAATGATGGTACAATGGGTAGGGACCTTGCCTTGCATATGTCTGATCAGGGTTCAATCCTTGGTGCCCCATACGGTGCTCTGAGCCTCATTCATGGAGGACAAAGAAAGCCAGGAGTGACCCTTGAGCACTTCTGGGAGTGGTCCTCCCCAAAAAACCAAACAAAAAGCTTGATGGAGAAGGGGCACAGCATTAATAGTGTAGGTAAGGCACTTACTTTGTATGGGGTCTACCATATATTCCCCGGAGGACCACCAGGAGTGATTCCTGAGTGCAGAACCAGGAGTAAGCCCTGAGCACCACTGAGAGTGGCCCCCA
This sequence comes from Suncus etruscus, assembly GCF_024139225.1. NCBI lineage: Eukaryota > Metazoa > Chordata > Mammalia > Eulipotyphla > Soricidae > Suncus > Suncus etruscus. The sequence continues at coordinate 19,114,375 of NC_064856.1, read as the reverse complement.
AACAAACAAAAAGTTAGATGGAGAAATGAAGGCAACCATATTAGAGTCACCATGGAGTCTCAGACACCCCAGACATCTCATGGACCAGGACTGGGACCACAAAATCAAGTCACTGCCCTAAGCAAGATCAAGTTCACTGCCCTAGGGAATGAAGGGTCTGACTCTTTCCTGGTTAGGAGTGGCTCAAATATCACTTGGAATTGGGCCTGCAACTGAGTAACAGCTCTGAGTAGCACAGACACAACCAGGCAGAAGCCAACATCTCACTGAGGCTCTGATTCTGCCCCTTAGGGAGGAGGAGGAGGCAGGGACTCGGTGAGTGAGGGACTTACTTGCTCAGTCCCATAGCAATTGAGAAGTGAAACTGGGCTGTGATCCAGACCACTGCTTCTGACCACAAATCTCCCTCCATGCTGCCAGCCCTTGAGGCTGACCACAGAAAGCGCCTGCCAGGAACTAAACTGGGCTCCCATCACATTTCTAGGGCAAAGCCTGGGTTTCGTATGGGTCAGGAGGGAGGGATCTCCTTTAGTCAGGATTGGTGCCATTATTCCATGAGCTTTACATCTGCTTTCTTCCTTCCTTTGGAGGGCCCCACAAAAAGGCAGCTTCCTGCAAGTCAAGAAGAGAATACGGGGGAGGTAGGGGAGCTGGAGCAGTGGTGCAGCAGTAGGGTGTTTGCCTTGCACTCGGCTGACCTAGGACAGACCGAGGTTCGATCCCCAGGAGTCTCATATGGTTCCCAAAGCCAGGAGCGATTTCTGAGTACATAGTCAGGAATAACCCCTGAGGGTCACCAAATGTGGCCCTAAAATAAAAAAAAATAAATAAAAAAAAGGAAGAAAATACCAGGAACTGAACAAAAGATAGCACAGCGGGATATTTGCCTTGCACAGAGTCAACCCAGGTTCTATTCCTAGCATCTCATATGGTCTCCTGAGTCTGCCAGAAGATATTTCTAAGTGCAGAGCCAGGACTAACCTTTGAGCGCTGTTGAGTGTGGCCCAATCACCACCACCCTCAAGAAGAGAAGTGAATCCTCCCTAGAGCCACCTATTCTGGTACCTTGAACCTGCCTTCAGCCTCAAGAACTGCAAGAAAATCAAGCACTGCTGCTTCAGTCCTCAGGTCTCTGCATTTCCTATGACAGCCCAAGCAGAACAGAATTCCAGTGCCTGGCTAAAGTGCCCAGAAGATAGACTGGCAGGATGAAATTAAAAGGGTCTAGGTCCCCATTAATCAGGCCCAGGGTCAATGCAGGGATGGGTCACCGAGTTCCCTGAGTCAGAGCACACCAAGACCAGAATATACTTGCCAAAAATGGAGTTTTAAGAAATCTACAGAGTTGTGTGGGCTTTTGGAATATATTTTTAGCTGCAGAGATAAAGACACATCCCTGAAACTCCCCACCTATCTAGCTGTATAAAATACAACCCCCTCCATTAATTAGCACTTAACCTCAAGCTTCCTTCAGTAGAAAAACAGCTTCACCAAGCACACACATCCTGGAGATGGCAGCTTATTAAATAAGGCACCAAATCACCATTGCTGGCATGTATGCGGCACTTGTAGGAAATATGAAAAATGGTCAGGGGGCCGGCGTGGTAGCGCAGGAGGTAAGGTGCCTGCCTTTCCTGCGCTAACCTAGGATGGACCTAGGTTCGATCCCCCGACATCCCATATGGTCCTCCAAGCCAGGAGCGACTCTGAGCGCATAGCCAGGAGGAAGCCCTGAGTGTCATACCCAGGAGTAACCCCTGAGCATCACCGGGTGTGGCCCCCCCAAAAACAAAACAAAACAAAACAAAAAAACAAAACAAAAAGAAAAAGAAAAGAAAAATGGTCAGTTTTTTTAGGGCCCAAATACTGATCATTATGTGGGTAAAAAGAATTTTTCTGCAGCCTGAAATTATGGTCATATTGTATGCCCCAAGCATCCAGAGTCAGAAAGTGCTTCTCTCTAAGACCCTTCTCTCTTTGTTCCTCATTCCACCTTCTATATCTGCACAACCTGGCAGTTGTCCCAAGGCATGCTGGGAAGATCAGAAGGAAGAACAAAGAACTTCTCAATCCTGGAGCATGGTCCCATCCCTCATCCCATCCCAGTGATGGAAGACAAGAGGAGCTAGAACCATTTCCATGTAAACGAGGTTGGGTTGTCAGATGCACCCTGATCTGCCCAGTTCTGAACTGTGGCTTATCCAGCAGACTGTTGGGAATGGGTTTGGAACATGACAGTGAAGTGGCTGTAACCCTGTACCCCAGAGGTGGGGCCAGGAACCTTAGCTTCTTTATCAGACACTTTGCTTAAGCAGGATCTAGGACCCAGGTTTTGCTAAGGAATGTGAAATGGGGGAATGGTCAGGACTAGGTATTGCACATGCTATCTTTAAGGCATTCTTGAAAACTGAGAAGGCAAGTACTGATGGGATGATCCAGAACTTGCCATTTTCTCTTTCTTTTCCTTCCTTCCTTCCTTCCTTCCTTCCTTCCTTCCTTCCTTCCTTCCTTCCTTCCTTCCTTCCTTCCTTCCTTCCTTCCTTCCTTCCTTCCTTCCTTCCTTCCTTCCTTCCTTCCTTCCTTCCTTCCTTCCTTCCTTCCTTCCTTCCTTCCTTCCTCCCTCCCTTCCTCCCTCCCTCCCTCCCTAACCTCCTTTCATTTGATTTTGGACTGCACCTGGCAGTGCTAATAGAGTACTCCTGGCTCTGAGCTCAGGAAACACTTCTGATGAGACACAGGGGTACACAGAGATCAAACATAGGTCGCCCAGGTGCAAGGTCAGCACCCTATCTGCTGTACTATCACTGTGGTCCCTCTTTCTGTTTTTGATTCAGTTCTTGCAGTGGCCACTCTTACCTATGTGCTCAGGGTCACACCAGGTAGTACTTAGGGTATCCATATGTGTTGATGGAATTTAACCCAGAATGATGACTGCAGCCACAGACTAGGACAGAGATTCAACTTTATACTCTCTCTGGGCCCTGGCCTTGCTTCTTAAAAGCAAGTTCCTAGTACTTTCTAAGCCTGATTTAATTCACCTCCTTAATTTTTTGTTTGTTTTTATTGTGGGGCCACACCCGGCAATGTGCTCAGGGATTACTCCTGGCTCTGCACTCAGGGGTCATACCTGGTGGTGCTAGGGGATCCATTTGGGGTGTTGGGTATTGATCCTGGGTCAGTCACATGCAAGGCAAACTCCCTACTTGCTGTGCTATTGCTCCAGCCCCTCATCTCCTTCATTTCCATAGAACTATCAACAAGATCACTGATATGTCACAGGGCAAGTTCTTAGCTCATGCTTACACATAAGGGTGCAAGAACATCTGCTATACAGAATGATGGTGCTACCAGGCCTAGATTGCTAGGGAGACTCATTCATGTGAGGCTTCTGCCAGGATCCAGGCAGACACCCCAGGACCATTCCTTGAGGGACTAAAAGGAGTTTCCCAACAAGAAAGAATCTGCCTGGGTCGTTTGGCATCCACATATCATCTTGATCCTGGGAAGTTTCCCCTCACTAACAGACAGCAACCTAGGTTCCTAATAGATGCAGACTTTGAGTTTGTAATGCAGATCATTCGACCAAGGCAGAGGGGCCCCAGCATGCCAGGTCTGAGGCCTTCTCAACCTCTTTCAGTGCCTCTCCATGTACCCAGAGATTTTTCCTTTCCCCTCTCTCCAGTTCCTTCCCTGTGACCTTACCTGCTCCTTCATTATTCATTCAGATCCTTCACCTCACTTATCCCCCAGCTACTCTGCCATACCCCAACTTCTCTCTCGCCCTCGCCCTCTCCCTCTCATATTATCCAGAGCGATTATCATCTAATTTAGTGCCTGTTTGGAACAATCAAAGTCACTTGTATCCAGAGATCTGCAGGAAACCGTATCTTCCTGGACCAAGTACCTCAGATGTTGGGGAGTGCAATGGTTCCTGACCATTATTACGAGTGAGGTCTTGGCTCCAGGTGATAGGGTAGAAGGGCAGAGAACACACAGTCTAATGCAGCACTGCCAGGCAGAGCCAGGTCCTAGCACATGGAGGGAGGGTCCCAGGCAAGTGGAGTACATGGTCCTGGAGTAGTGGCCTGGCTCCAGGTAGACATTGGGGCAAGTGGCCCCCTCCCTTTACACTGTCCCAAACCATCCCCTGTCACCTGGGATTCTTTCTTCTGAGAGAACTTCATTATGGATTGGATTAAATCATAAGAAATCTCATCCCAAGCTTGCCAGAAAACAAGTTATTTTCAGCATCCGTGGGCAGGAAATGGAGAAAAAAGTCATGAGCTGGAAGGAGTGACGGAAGAAAGGGAGCCCAGGCAGGGAAAGGAGGGCTACCATGTCTCCTTGACAAAATGTGAGGTGCTAAAAAACTCAAAGAAGTCTTGAGAAGTTAGAAAGTTTTGTGTTTTGGGCCGGCGAGATAGCATGGAAGTAAGGTGTTTGCCTTCCATGCAGAAGGACGGTGGTTCAAATCTCAGCATCCTATATGGTCCCCCGTGCCTGCCAGGGGCGATTTCTGATTGTAGAGCCAGGAGTAATCCCTGAGCACTGCCGGATGTGACCCAAAAATAAAATAAATAAATAAAGTTTTGTGTTTTGTTTTGTAATACAGGAGACAAAGTCACATTTACTCCAAAAGATTAGATAAAGCAATTGATCAAAGTTACTTCGGGCCCCTCCTAAGAGTTCTTGTTTTATTGTTGTTTTAAAATTTCTTTTTCTTTTCTTTCTTTCTTTTTTTTTTTTTTAATTTTTGGGTCACACTCGGCAGTGCTCAGGGGTTACTCCTGGCTCTATGCTCAGAAATCGCTCCTGGCAGGCTCGGGAGACAATATGGGATGCTGGGATTCGAACCATTGACCTTCTGCGTGCAAAGTATAAGCCTTACCTCCATGCTATTTCTCTGGCCCCTTGTTTTAAAAATTCTTGATGGAGCCAGAGAGACAGTACAGGAGATGAGCCACTACTGACCATGACCTTGGTTCTAATCTCTGTTTATATTGTCCCCTGAGTACCACTAAGAATCACTTCTGAGCACAGTGCCAGAAATAAATCCTGAGCACTGCTAGATATGCTGCAACTCTCTCCATCCTCCCCAAATTAAAAAAAAAATTATAGATGACTTAAAACAATCCAAGTCAGCAAAAACGGATATTTGTGGCTTCTTAAGAGATGACACTTGAAAAGCAGGAAATCCCGGCACCTTAAGTTCCAGTCTCTCAGTAAATAGTCTGAGAAGTTTTTTGGAGGAGGGCAGATCTTTTGTTTTAGGGACACTGAAAGGATTCCTGAATGCAGCTGACTTTAAGCACACTTTTCATGTAGAGTAGCTAAAGGCTATTACTTCCCATGGCTTGCAATGAAAATTGCTGTCAAAAAAGTTTTTTAGTTTTTTTCATAGCATGGAGATAGTATGAGGAGACAGAGACAGAGAGACAGTGATAGAAAGAGACAGAGAAAGAGAGAGAGACAAAGAGATAAAGATAGAGAGGGAGAGAATCCCAGGTTTAATTCTCAGCACTGCATGGTCTCTCAGCACTCCAGAAGTGATCCCAGAGCATAGAGCTAGGAGCAGCAACTGAGCACTGCTGGATGTGAACCCTAAAACATCTTTTTTATATTAAAGTTTAAACAGTTACAATTAGAATACTTTGGTGTGATTGACAGGAGGCCAACAGTGATTAAACAGAGACAGAAACATAATGAGGGTAGTTTTAGCCATGGGGTAAGAAGAAGAATGAAAAAGGAACAGTGTTAACCTTGCCTGAGGCCTCTGTCAATGGCAGAGACAGAAATAGGCCTACTGGCTCCCTGTTAAATCTATATCTTTATGATTCTTTGTAGTCCCTACCCCACAGTTAATACTCCCTCCACTTTACAGATGAGCAATCTGATAAAGGAACTTGCCTCAGATCACAAACTGGGGAACAAAACAGTTTTGACTTTGTGTTCTGAAATTCCCAGGTCCACTGATTCTCTGCAAAGTTTCCCCCACCTTTCCATCAATATCTCTTTGATTCTGTTTTCCTATGTCATCCATGTTTGGAACATTGAGCACACTGCATTTATGAACTAATAATTTGTTCCATCTGGCTGATGATTACTTTTCTGTTTCTGTTCCAACATTGATCCAGACTTTAACCCCAATTATGGAGGGGGTCAACATAATATTATGAAATCACATAAATCACTGCCATGACCATGTGGCTAATAAGCAATAAAATCAAATAAGCAGCAGCACCATTCCCCAGCACTGAAGGCCAACTGCCTCAAGTTTCTGATTCTAAGCCAATCATTCATATCTTCCAGACCAGGGTCTTTGGACCCCTAGCTAGAATACACTGGCACTGGCACCTGTACTGGGTCCACTCAGTACCCAAAGATAATAGAGATGAGGACCAGGAGAACTGTCTATGGGAGGAAGCTTGCTACAAAGGACAAGGGAGTCCAGTTAGGGAAGAGACCACTATAACAATGATAGTTGAAAATGATCATTCTGGAACAAGAACTGGGTGCTAAAAGGAGATAAAGTGATATGCATGATATCCTTTCAGTAACAATATTGCAAATCACAGTGCCTAAAAAATGGAAAAGAGAGAGAAGGAAAAAGATAAAGTGTGTGTGTGTGAGAGAGAGAGAGAGAGAGAGAGAGAGAGAGAGAGAGAGAGAGAGAGAGAGAGAGAGAGAGAGAGAGAGAGAGAGAGAGAGAGAGAGAGAGAGAGAGAGAGAGAAGCTTGGTCATTCTAGCAAAACACCTAGCCTACCAGCAGCTAACTGAGGATTCAGGAGTGAATCTAAAAAGGCCAACAGAAAATCTATCCAGTCAATTCAAAGAATCATTGAGAAATAAGCCACTAAATGTTTCGGGGTTACTTATTATGCTACAATAAGCAACCAACATAACAGTTTATAAGGTTGACTGACAGGAATGACTGACATTACTACCTCAGTGTTCCCAGGAAATTTAGGGTCCTTAAGTCAAAGGTAATTTTGTGTCCTCAATTTCCTCTTGATGTGTTGGGAACCCTGACCTTCTCCCTCAAAATGTGGGTTTCATTTCACCTTTTTTGTGTACATGTCAAAAGTATCATTTCCCTCTCCCTAACTGATCAAGTCTTCTATTTCTCCTTTATTGGTTTTCATCTCAGCTCTGGACACAAGTTCTCTGGTCAGACTTGGTAGACAGTCTGGGTGGTGGGACCAGCTCAATACATTTGTGCCCACAAAGAATGACTATGGCAAATAATGTGATATTCTGAGCACATTCTAGAACATTTTTCCTTTTTTCTTTTTTTTTCTTTATTTGGCCACACCCATTTGACGCTCAGGGGTTACTCCTGGCTATGCGCTCAAAAATCGCTCCTGGTTTGAGGAGACCATATGGGACACCAGGGGATTAAACCACAGTCCATCCTAGGCTAGCAATTGCAAGGCAGACAAACGCCTTACCTCTAACACCACTATTCCGGCCCCTCTAGAACATTTTTCAAACCCATCTTCTCTTCACATGGTTTATTGATGACTTGGATGTTAGTTATTGTTGAAAGAACTTAGACTTCATGCATTTATTTTGGGGTAAGAATGAGGTTTTAAGTCACACTGGACAGTGCCCAGGAGTTACTTACTCCTGGTTCCATATGTAACTTAAACAAAGAATCAAACAAAGATTGGCCACCCTGAGCAAACTCTATAGCCCTTTCGTGCATTTAAAAACTCTTGAGTTTTGGGGGGCTGGAGAGTTAGCATGGAGGTAGGGCATTTGCCTTGCATGCAGAAGGACAGTGGTTCAAATCCTGGCAGCCCATATGGTCCCCCAAGCCTGCCAGTAGCGATTTCTGAGCGTAGAGCCAAGAGTAACCCCTGAACGCTGCTGGGTGTGACCTAAAAACAAAAACAAAACAAAACAACAACAAAAACCTCTTGAGTTTCTTTGAATAAAACCTCCATTTCTCACTCCATAAAAAACAGAGACCTGGACTTGATCTTCGACATGCAAACGAAACAAAAATAAAACCCCAAACGGGGACGTCATGTGTTCTTGAAGCCAAGTAGAAATAAACTATGCCAGAAATACCTCCTCCATCTCTTATGGGGTGAAAACACTGAGAAATGCCAAGGGCAAGAACTTCCTGGACTTCAATGAGCATTTGACAAGTCTCCTATCTATTTCCTTATCAAAATCTAAGAGAAAAGCCAAACTCAAACCCCAAGCAGAGGCCCATAGGCTCTGGGTCCAAGAAGGTTCAAGAAGAGTTCAAACTGGAATCACCTCAGACCATGCCTGGCCATGGTCTACTACCAAAGCTTTTTCTTGCCAAGAGTCTCTCAGAATCTATCCAGATTTCTGAGCTACCGTAACAGAACCACAATATCATTTCATGAGTGAGAACAGACTTGCATGCCAGAACTTCATTTAAGCATGGTCAACTAATTCTGCATCTGGACCTGCCTGGGAAGCCAAATTATAATCAGAACATTACAGAAAGACACATAAGCATCATGTTTCATGGCAGTATGTCAAATGGGTTGACATCTTCTTTTCCACAATTAAATTACCCTTAGCAACAGAATGGCAGTTTCAAGAGAGTTGGTTGTGTTGTCTCTCCCTAGAAAAATATATAGATAACAAAGCTCAGAAATGATCCCCTGATAGGCATCTGTTCTTCCCAGGCTCTCTTTATAATATTATCCATTGCTAACCTTCTGCTTACTTCCAAGTGACTGTGCTAGACTTGAAGCTACAACTTGGGCTGGCTCAAACTCTCATTGACTATAGAATCATCAATAAATGTCTAAAGAGGGCCAGACTGTGTGCTATGAATGCCCATGAATGAATCTTTACTCTGATCCCTCACATATTTTTCTATAGTTCTGTCTTCAGGAAGAAATCATCTTCCTAGTTTTTGTAGGAAAAGGAGGATCTTTAAAAAAAAAATAGTAGAGATTCTTGCTATTATTTCTGCATACCAACTATAAGCACTTGGCATACCAAACAAAAACTTACTTTATTCAGTAAAAACTATTTTATGCAAAATAACAATACAGATAAATTCATCTTAATTGAAGAACTATCCCAAAGTTAAAGAACTTTGATATATTAACCTGGAAAAAGTCTCTGGGGTTATGCATTTAGGCTCTCTATTTGGCCTGATCTATCAGGGGTTAGGGAATCTAGTCCTAGGGCAGCCACAGTTGGCAACTTAAATTATTTGATATAAAATAAAAACATCAGTCTCTCAGTCATCCTGCTCACATTTAAGAACTCAAAAATCATATGAGACTTCAGAAAAAAAATCATATGCGACTAATAGCTACCATACTAAACATAAACAGCACATTCCCACTATTGGAAGGGTGTAAGTTTTATCAGATAATTCCATTCTAGAAGAGAAATTTTCATTAATTATGGGTCACATGGATTAACAAATGCTGGCATATGTCATATTTAATTGTCACAGGCATCCATTTTCCCATTATTTCTTTTTCTGGTAATAGCATTCCTATGGGGTAGATACAACAAATCTTTAAGTGTCAGTCTTTATGTTTTGGGGAGAGCTAGATGATGCCAGGGGTAGGCATATTACTCACTTCAGACTAATAATAAGATTGTATCTTTGTTTTTTTCCACTGTGGTTGGCTAACAGTTGGGTATATAGCCAATCTTAGCCAATGAGATAAATTCTGAGACCTGGTGAATCATACAACTATTAGGAAGAAAAATGTTTTGTGTGTTGCTGAAAGATGCCTACTGGTGAGACAGCTAACAGTCAAATTTGTAGGGCCCTCTGTCCATAATGTGCTTAGTTTGGGCTAGATTTGTCACTGGTAACACAATCAAAATAATTTGATCAGGTTGTTAACGATCTTAGAACTCAACAAAACAAATTTAGTCTTGAATGTTAAAAGTCACTCACTATCCAGCAAGACTTCTGAGGTGCTTCTGAGACATTCTGTAGCTAATCTGAATGCTGGTTCCATGCATATGTTTAACATGTGCAAATATACTCTGCTGTGCTCTTTTCTCTATGAAGGATGTATTTCAACCATTTGAAAAACCAATTGCATAAGGACAAGATGGGGGAAGATGTCATTTTACCAATGGAAAGCCAACATGAAGGTTCTAGTTTCTTAAAAGTTCAATATGAGTCAACTGTGGCTGCCCAAAAAGTCCGCTGGAAACAAAGAAAAAAAAACCTATAGCAAACTCTTAACCAGAGTAGGGAAGTTGACAGCTAATTCACCCACGAGTGACCCAGATCAGACAAAGCAGAACATGTTCACAAATCTCAAAGTCATATTTCATTAAGTCAGTAGAGCAGTTCGTTTGGAAAGAAGAGAGAGGACAGGATATAAAGTGGACAGGCTTCAATGAAACCCTAGAAAAGTTAACTTTATCAAACACACATACAGTGATTTTCCACAGAAAATCCCAAAAAGAACCTACTGAAATACTGAGACTAAAGAGAGTTCAGTAAAGTCATGTTAGACAAAATGAATATGCAAACTTTAGAGCTCTTCTTTCATGAACATAATAAGATATCCACAGGTGAAAAACTCCATAACTTTCCAAAAGTACCTACCGTATTTATTGAGTAAAACACACAGATTTTTCTACCAAAAAAAGAAATCAAAGCTTGGGTGTGCATTATAAATGAGGGTTGGGGAGGGGTGGCAGTGGTGGGTGGTCCAATGAGGGTGCAGACAAATTGTGAGTTGACACTGCACCTTTTCCAGGCTGCAGCCACGCACTGTACGCGAGGGTGAAGAAAATAAAAATGTCAAGAAACGTGGCCTATCTCTCGTGACATCCTGGGTTAAAACATCATGGGAAGACACACCAAAAGAAATGATAATCAAGAGTTTTTTGAAGACAGGCATCAGCAATCAAATGGACAGCACAGAAGACGACCTGCTGTGGAATTCAGACTCAGAAGAAAGCAAAGAAACTGGAAAAACAGATGTTCCTGCCAACTGGGACACTGATGAAAAATTAACTCGAGAAGAATGGGAACAATTCTTTAGTGAATCTGATAATGAGTCTGACTTTGAAGCATTTTAAATAAATATTGTTACCGGTCATTTTATTTTGGTATTGTTTTTATACCAGTTTATGTTGTCAATAAATGATTATCATGGCCGCACATGTTCAACAACTTTTTTTGTCAATTACAATGCTTGGTGTTAAACAAAATTTTATACGATTTTTAATCGAAAATTAGGGGTGCATGTTATACACAGGTGCGCTTTATACTCGAATATGGTAAAAGAAATGTTGCTCAATGGACATATGTGCCATTTGCCTGCTCTGAAAATTCATTAGTCAAGATGTTATGCTTGTCCCAATTCATTCTTTTCCAATTCAGTTTTTAATTGTGATAAAATATATACAAAATGAAATGGATCATGTTAACATTTCTTAGTGCATAGTTCAGTGGCATTAAGCACATGGACATTATTGTGCAACTACCACTATCATACATTCCAGAAATTTTTTTTTTGTTTTTGGGCCATACCCAGCGGTGCTCAGGGGTTAATCCTGGCTATCTGCTCAGAAATTGCTCCTGGCAGGCGCGGGGAACCATATGGGACATCGGGATTCGAATCAACCATCTTAGGTCCTAGATCGGCTGCTTGCAAGGCAAACGATGCTGTGCTATCTCTCCAGCCCCCCCAAAATTATTTTAATTGTTTCACACTAAGACTAATCTTTATTACACTGTAGCCTCCCATTCTCCAATCTCTCTCATCCTTGACTAAAGTTTGTTTTGTTTTTGACTATTGATTTGCTTGTCTTATTTATTTACTGTTTTGTTATGTATATTTTTATTATTTACTTGTCTTATTTACCATGTGGTGAAATATACATGACATGAAATTTTCTATCTTAATCATTTTGTTGATTTGTTTGTTGCATGGGGCTTTGATGAGTGTAGGGCGATGGTCGACTCAATAGTACTCCAGGGCTGTTCCTGGCTGAGTGCCCAGAGGTTGCCTCTGGTAGTTCCTGGGAAACCATATGGTGTTGGGGGTGGAACCAGGGTCTCCCTTGGGCAAAGCATAAATTCCAGCTTTCTGAGCCATCTCTCTGGGCCTGTCTTAACCATTTTCGTCTATACCTCAGTGATATTCTCACACAGATTTGTAAGATTAATATATTTTGGATAAATTTGTTTTGATCTTTTGGGGGAAACTGTACCAAAAATAGCTTAAATACCATGTGAACATCTGTAGATAAACAAGAAAGGAAGAACAGTATGAGAAAGGTCCATAGCCTTTGCTCGCTGGTCCTTTATAGCTGCTAACATTTATTTCACAGTGTTTCCTCATCTGATCATATACAGTAATGCTTTCAATTTGTGAGCCACATGACCTCTGCTGAAATTCCCTGGCCTTGTCATGGTAGTGTGAAAGCAAATGCAAACAATATGCAAATGATGGGTGTGCCTTGTCTCAATAAAACTCTACTACTGACAAAAACAGATGGTGGGTCAGAGAGACAATTCAATGGGTTGAGCACAGGCTTTGTAGGCTAGAGGCCCAGATTCAGTCCCTAGTACTACATATTCTACTGAGCACATCCGAGTGGGATTAACATCTGAGTGGTACCCCAAGGTCCAACCATTTCTTGGAACGAGGGCAGCAATAGGCTCAACCCCACAATGAGCGTGCAACTTGGTTTTCATTAATCCAGAGCAGCGGCACCCGAGATGATCTCGGAAGTAGGGGCTGATCAAGACCAGGTGTGCCCTCCCCCCAAAATAAAAAAAAAAAAACAGATGGTGGGAAGGTTGGGCTTTAGGGCCCTAATTTTTGTTGATGTTTTTATGGGGGGTCACACTCAGCAGATCTTGGGGCTATAATGCAGTGCAGAGGTCCAATCCAGGATCTACACATTCATGCAAAGTATGTACTCTATAACTTGGGTTATCTCCCCAACCTAAGACACTACCAAACTTTGATATCATACATCCTTGATATCCCCTAACCTTCAGACTCATTGATGTCTATTTGCATATTTAAAGGACATAACAGTTGGGCCTGAAAAACTTTTCTCTCCCAACCCCTACGCACTCTGACTTCAATCATTCCTTTTTTTTTATATTGGAAATCGTTTATGGTATTATAATTTACAAAGATCTCGCTATACCCCATGGTCCAACCATTTCTTCCGACGAGGGCAGCAATAGACTCAACCCCACAATGAGCGTGCAACTTGGTTTTCATTAATCCAGAGCAGCGGCACCCAAGATGATCTCGATCAGCTCCTTGGTGATCACGGCCTAGCGGGTGTGGTTGAATGTGTGGTTGAAGGTCACAGTGAGCTTGTCGATCATCCGAGGTGTTCTTGCTGGTGTTGTCCAGGGCCGTCATTCGGGCGCTCTGCTCGCTGGTGGTGGACTCCTTCAGCGAGTAGTAGATTATGTTGGCCAGACTGTACTCCTGGTATTTCTGTAGCACGTTAGCATCAATGTCACCATAGATACTCATGTTCTCAGTCTGGCGATGGTATGGAAAGAAAAGATGGGTTTTTTTCTCTGTTTTGTAGGAAATGACAGACCTGAATCGGTTAAAGATGATGGAGCCTTCGTCAAACTCATATCCCGAATTCAGCAACTCAAGGGCGATAACCGAGGCGTCTCCAAAGGTTGGGGGCTTTCTCCCCACTTCCCCACAAGAAACTGGTCCTAGTGAGTCGAGTCCTATGAAGGATGCCCCTGATCTTATCGCCAATCCCAACGATCATCACTTCCTTGCCAGCTGCTGTGAGCGTGGGCACGATGTTCTTCATCTGCTTGGCCACCGAGGAGTGGCTGGCACCACAGAGCCCACGGTCTGAGGACACACCAATGAGAAGGTGTTTCTTCTTGTTTTCGGCGCTTGGATGTCAGCTTTCTCCTAGAGAGCCGGTGAGCCCATCCCGAACAGCCAGCTGCGCCAGCTTCAGCTCTTGCCTGGCTCGGGCGAACTTGGCCGCCGCCACCATCTTCATGGACTTGGTGATCTTCTTAGTATATGGACTGTAGCCGCCTGGTAATATCTTTCAAAGTTGCCATTTTCCGTACTTGAATCCATTGTGGCTGCACGGCCCGAGAGCCCCAAGACGGCCGCCATGGAGAACATGATGGCAGCGCTGCCAATCATTCCCTTCTTAAACTATGGAACTACCATCTACTGAGTGAATCAAGCTGAAGAGGCAGCAGTTATTAATAAGTCTTCATTTCTATGACTTGAAAACAAACCCTGTTAGCTCCTGCTCTTTGTTTTTAGATTCCCCCAAAGCCCTGGTCATGAGCTTTCTCTTCAGCTCCCAGCTTCCATTTAGGCCCCAAGGATAAAAACTCAGGCAGTTCAGGGGTCAAAGAGATAGGACAAGGTCGTAAGGCACTTGCCTTGAGTGCAGAGGATCCCAAGTCAATACCCGGCACCACAGGGTCCCCAGAGCATCACCAACAGTGACTCTAGAGCAGAGCTGGGAATAGCCACCTCATATGACTCAAACCACCTCCCCCTAAAAAAAGACTCTGACAGTCTGTTCTCCACTTAGCAGCCAGGAAACACTTTACACAATCTAGATCTCATCATCTGTTCCCTGGCTCAAAACCCAAAGAGCGGTGGTTTTCATCTCAATCGAATTAAAAGTGTCTTTACCTGGGCTTCAATAGTCACATTCTCCAAGGTCCAACTTCTAATACCAAACTTCTCACTACCAAAGAAGCCCATCCATCCCAAACCCTGGAGCTATCTCCTTCTCTGCTGTAAGAAATCAGCCCCACTCGCCTCTTTATACTTGGCCTTCCAAGCTGTCCTTATTTCTATCCTTATTTTGTGTAGGTTCTTCAAAGCATAAGTAGATACCTAACTTGGCTGAATCCACAAAGAAATGTAGGGCAGAAGTTACTTTCTAACTACAGACACTCTGCATTGGTGTATCAAAACAAAGAGTTACAGACAACTGAGCAGACAGACCCCATCTATTCCTCCAGACCCATCTTGGCCTTTTGCTCTCTGCTTGGGTGGTGGAAGCATTAAGTAACATGCAACAGAAGGATGCACACCCTCTCTGCACCCTCCTAATGTTTCAAGCAGGTTCTTACCCCCTACCCCTTGCAACCAAAGGACAAGAATAGCTTCCCACTGTTAGTTCTAGAATGATAGCATCATCCATGTTGGTTCCCAGAAAACTGTGTCCCCAAGACACTTTAAGGTATTCAGAAGGTCAAAATTATTTGGAGTCAAACTATTTACATAATAATACTAAGATGTTATTTACAAGGCAGGAGAGCACCAGAGTTAAGGTTCTTGCCATTGCAGGCAGCTGATCCAAGTTTAATGCCTAGGGCACTACTTGTTTCCCCCATTCACTGCCAGGAGTGACCCCTTCCACAGCAAGTAGCAGAAAGAGCCAGACTGGAAGCATAGCTGGGTGTGACCCCCAAACAACAAAAAGACATTATTTTCCCTTTTTTCTTGATACTTGCCCGATAAAAACAGAAGCAATGATGCATAAAAAACACTTCCATTGGGCCCGGAGAGATAGCACATCGGCGTTTGCCTTGCAGGCAGCCAATCCAGGACCAAAGGTGGTTGGTTCGAATCCCGGTGTCCCATATGGTCCCCCAGTCCTGCCAGGAGCTATTTCTGAGCAGACAGCCAGGTATGACCCAAAAACCAAAACAAACAAACAAAAAAAAAACACTTCCATTAAACCTGTTTACTAATCACCATATTTACTGCTTTCTATGCACAGCTTTTTGAAAAAAGTCAAACTAAAGAAGACACACAGATGGAGAAAGAGCATATGAAAAGAAGCTCCACTTCACATGTCATCAGGGACTGAAAACTAAAACAGTGAGATGAAGCACCTGGGTCAAAACCAGGCATTGGCACTGCCAGATACTAATGAGAGTGCTGAGCAGCAAAAACACACTTCGTAGTCCTGGTCGAAATATAAAAGGGACAGCCACTTTAACAACATTTTGTTGAACTCCTATACAACTAAAGGGTTCTCAGTTGTCAACAAATTACTGCTCTGGTGAGTTGTACTGAGAATGGGAGAAAGTGCATGGAAGGCAATGGGGATACATAGGACATCCCTTTACTTTCTCCTCTATTTTGCTATCAACCCAAAATGGCTCTAAGCAAAGAGTCTTAAAAACTGGAGAGATAGTATAGTGGCTAAAGGTACTTGCCTTACACAAGGCTAACTGAGATTCAATTCCCAACATCTATTCTGGTGGCCCCAGCATCACTAGGAGTGATTTCAGAATGCAGAGTCAGAAGTAAGCCCTGTGTACTGCCAGATATGGCCCAAAACAAAACAAAATTTAAATTAAAAATAGTCTCAGTGTTGTTAAAAATGTATATATTAAAAATTATATAAAATTGTATTTTAAAACTATACATTAAAATTTATAGAGTAGTATATTAATATAATTTACATAATATAATCTTTTTTTTTTTTTTTTGGTTTTTGGGCCACACCCAGCAGTGCTCAGGGGTTACTCCTGGCTGTCTGCTCAGAAATAGCTCCTGGCAGGCACGGGGGACCATATGGGACACCAGGATTCGAACCAACCACTTTAGGTCCTAGATCGACTGCTTGCAAGGCAAACACCGCTGTGCTATCTCTCCGGGCCCACATAATATAATTTTTAAATGTTATAAAAATTCTATTAAAAAACTGGAGCTGGAGAAATAGTACGGTAGATAAGTCATTTGCCTCATACCACATGATCCAAGTTAGATCCCTGAAATTCCAGAGGGTCCATTGAGCGCTGCTAAGCATATTTCCTGAGTGCAAAGCCAGGAGCAATCCCCGAGCACTGCTGGAGTGTGACCAAAAATATATTTTTAAAATGCACTTCTAGTAGAAGCAGACTGGTAAATGTGAGGCAAATGGGGTGGGTGGGTAACACTGGGGGGGGGGGTTGGACACTGGTAAAGAGATCAATGTTGAAACATGGTATGCCTGAAACCCAATCATAAATAACTTTATAATTTCACAGTGACTAAAATCTCAGTGAAAACCCAGACACCAAAACAAAACACACATATTCTATAACCAGAAGGCAGGGAAGAAATAAGCTTACTTTCAAATGGTCAAGTAGTTGGGACTGGGAAATAGCTCAAGATTTGGAACAATGTTCTACATATGGGAGTCTTCAATCCTGTCACTGCCTGGTCCCCTAAATTCTGTCAGGAGTGACTCTGAAGTCAGATGCAGCCACTAGTTACACTCCCCCCACAAATAATAATAAAAGAGAACACAGACAGATGTGTTCATTCTTAGTCCTTGCTAACATCCTTTTGATATCCTGTGTTGCTAAATGAAAAGCATGTTTCAAGCATGACCACTGTCTCATCTGCATTCTAGAGCAACAGTTTTTCACTAGTCTAATCCCTTCTCTGGCAGAACACTTTTTATTAAAGGATGGTCAGCAAATGATTATTATTCATACTTCATTATCTATCAGACTTTTCCTCTACAACACACAGAGATCTTCTGAGTATTGATTGCCTGTGACAGAATTGAGCTTTTAAGCAAACCTCAGAATTTTAGAAACTTCTATTCCAAACTTAGAGTTCCCTGGTACTTGAAGTTATTTTTCTCTTGAAATTTTTATGTTGTATGAAATGTACCAACATTCAGAAGGTAGACCTAACTTATAGAACCCGCATTTGCTCATCTGCCCTGACTTCTTTAAAAGGTAACTGAAATTGGGGCCGAAGTAATAGCACAGTGGTAGGGCATTTGCTTTGCAAGCTGCTGACCTGGGACAGACCGTGGTTCAATCCCCAGCATCCCATATGGTCCCCTGAGCCTGCCAGGAATGATTTCTGAGCATAGAGCCAGGAGTAACCCCTGAGCACTGCTTGGTATGGCTCAAAATAAAAGTAACTGATGTGAATCACTGTGCAAGTTTAAGGTATACAGAGTGAAGATCTGATGTATACATAGATTGTACAAATGATAATACAACAAATGAGTTATCCCCATCCATGGACTCACATAATTACATTTACGTGCGATAAAATATTTAAGATCTACTTTAGCAACCTTCAAGCTAACAAAACATTATTATTAATCATAACCACTTTCGATTTCTAGAACCTATGCAGCTTACAACTGGAAGGTTATACCATTTGACCAATTATCTATCCACATCCCCACCCCCACCTCCGCTCACACCCTCTAAAAACCACCAATCTATTGTTCTTATGAGTTTGGCTTTTTTAGATTCCATACATATATTAAATTGTCTTTCTTTGATCTATTTTGCTTAGCACAATTCCCTCAAAGTTCATCTATGCTATGAGTTATTTTGTTTTGGGTTTTTTTTTTATTTGTTTTTTTGGGGGGGGCACACCCGTTGGATGCTCAGGGGTTACTCCTGGTTAAGTGCTCAGAAATTGCCTCTGGCTTGGGGGGGACCATATGGGACACCGGGGGATCAAACAGTGGTTCTTCTTTGGCTAGCACTTGTAAGGCAGACGCCTTATCTCTAGCGCCATCTCTCCAGCCCCTTGTTTTGTTTTATGTTTGTTTTTGCACCACACCTAGTAATGCTCAGGGTTATCCTGGCTCTGCACTCAGGGATCACTCCTGACAGAACTCGGGGACAATATGGAATGCCAGGGATCAAAGCCAGGCTGGCTGCATATAAAGCAAGGGCTCTCTACCCACTGTACTGTTTCTGCCTCCATTTCCTTTTTTTAATGACTAAATAATAAATTTATGTGGGTGTCTATATATGTACATAAATACATATATGTAAGGGGATGGGCCACACCCAGTAGTTCTCAGGAGCTACTCCTGGCTTTGTGCTCAAACTGACCCCTCGATGTGCTTGGGGGACCCAATGCAGTGCCAGAAGTTAAAACAGAGTCTCCACATGTAAGACAAGCTCCTTAACCCTGTACTATCTCTATAGTCCCTCTATTTATTTTTTGCATGTTTGTTTTATTTTTGGGTCACACCTATGATGCAACCAGGGTTGACTCCTGGCTCTGTGCTTGGGGATCTTTCCTGGTGAGACTCCAATTATATTGGGTACCAAGGATAAACCTGGGTTAGCCACATGAAAGGCAAGTGCCTTCCCACTTTACCATTGCTCCAGCCCCTTTATTTTCAAATATATAATCATGAATCAGGACATTTCTGTCAACATGATGGCAGGCCCAATAGGTCATTCCTAGGTGTGTGGGAGGTTAGACCAGCTAGATTTGTATCATTACACTCCATTATGAACACATATTATGTTCACACATGAATAATCATAGATCACATTTTTTAAAAATCCTTTCATCTGTTGGTAGGTATTTGAGTTATTTCTATACCTTGACTGGTGTGGAATAGGGCTGCAGTGCAGACCCCTCTGTGGTGATTAAATTTCCTCAGTTATATACCCACAAAACAGGACTGCCTCACTATTATGTCACTATCATGGTGACTCCACTTGAATTGTCTAGGAGTGAGTCTCCGTAAGTTTCCATTGGAGACAGCACTACATTCCCAACATTCCCAATACCAGCACACAAGGATTTCTGTTTCTCTAACCCTTTCTGGCAACACTGTGTTCTATCCTCTTTCTGATAAGCAACCACTCTTCTAATGGGTAATATCTTACAGTGGCTTTGATTTCCATTTTCTTGATGATTCATAATATGAAGCATTTTATGAACATGTTAGTCATTTAATATTGCATTTGGGTAAATGCATCATTAGTTTCTTCCATCTGTACTTATATAGTTATTTGTTTTGTTGCATTTGGGTTTTTGTTTTGTTTTTTTTCTGTTTTTTGTTATAGAGTTGTATTAGTGCCCTCTATTTTTTGGAGTTGAGCACCTTGTACATAATTTGCAAGTATTTTCTCTCAGTCCATATAGTACCTTTTCATGTCATTGTTTCTTTTATTACATAGATTTTTTATATATTCCTGCTCATTTGTTTTTGCTTTTGTTGCTAATGTTTTAAGAATCATATAATATTTTCTAATAGTCCAATATACTGTTATAAAATGTATGTATGAATAAAGAACCATTAAAACTGTAAGACAGAGCAATGTATTTTAATATGAGCAAAAAAGGCTAAAAATTGATATTGCTTCAGATTCCACATTGCAATTAACTGTCAAGAATCTACCACCTGTTGAGTTTGATTGCAGTAGCAAAGACTATCCACAATTATCTATACAAAGCAATTAAAATATTTTCTCTTTTCCATCTACATATCTGTATGAGGTAAGATTTTCTTCATTTAACCAAAATAACATAGCAGAACAGATTGAATGTAAGAGGATAAGAATTCAGCAGTCATTTACAGAGCTAAATTTCACAAAGATGTGCAAAAGTATTAAATAAGACTGTTCTCCTTACTGTTGTTTTCATTTTTTTTTTGTGTGTGGTTTTTGGGTCACACCCGGCAGTGCTCAGGGGTTATTCCTGGCTCCAGGCTCAGAAATTGAGCCTGGCAGGCACAGGGGACCATATGGGACGCTGGGATTCGAACCGATGACCTTCTGCATGAAAGGCAAACGCCTTACCTCCATGCTATCTCTCCAGCCCTGTTGTTTTCATTTTAAAAAATATTAATGATGGGATAGAGATGGTTCTGCAATTAATGCATATGGACTCTGAGCCCCACCAGTAGTGACCCCTGAGCTAGGGAGCCTGAAGAAGCAGCTGAACACCACCAAGAATAACCCAAAAACAGAAAAAGAAAAAAATCGTTAATATTTAGATGTGTGGTGATTTTGAAACATAACCACAAATTCTACTCCCTTCATGGGTTGGGGCCCAATTTTTGTCTTATTTTGTTTGAGGCCATGCCCACTAGTACTCAAGGTTTAGTCCTGCCTCTGCACTCAGGGATCACTCCTGGTGGGGCTTGGAGGTTCCATGTCCAATGCTGGGGATCTAATCAGATCATCTGTAAGCAAGAAAAGCCATACATATTGTACAATTTGGCCCTTAATTTTCCTCATCTTTAGTATGTAGGAGCTGAACTTAAAGAGTCAGTTCTGATGAAAAGAATGTTCCAGAAGTAATGGTTATATGACTTTCAAGAAAGACTTTCATGAAAGAGTTGGGGTTTTCTTGTTGTACATGTGTCTCACAGGTAAGGAAAGGAAGCTGTCTTCTTATTGATGACACTTAGCTGTCCAGTGGAAGACTGTGGTAGGAAGTAGCAGTCTCCTGCTGAGAACTCTCTCCATCTCCACCAGAAGCAAACCCTCTGGTCCTAGTTAAACCTTCAGATGACCCACATTTTATGCTAGATCCCAAGCTTGAACCACCTAACTAAGCTGATCTTGGATTCATAGAAATTTAGTGAGAGTCTGTTTATTGTTTCAAGCTGCTAAGTTTTCTTTTATTTTAAGGGGAAAGGAGCCCTTCAAGTGGTATTCAGAAAATTTGGTCACTCCCAGCAGTATTCACTTGACCCAACTGTGCACGCCTGCCAGTTTTGGTGCCTGAGCTTGGCAGTGCCGGAGGCCACTCGGGCATAACTAGCAATGCTTAGGAAGTATGTAGTGCAGAGTATTGAACCCAGGCCTGGGGCATGCAGAACAAGTGTCCATGCAGAACAAGTGTCCTAGCCCTTTGAGTTTTCTTCCTGGTCCACAGCTAACTTTTAAGTTCATAAATCTATGCAGCAAAAGCCAACCAGTGCAACAGATAATGTACTTACGGTTATACTTTAAACAATGGGTATATATTTAATTATTCAATTTTTATATCTAATATAGTAAATATCAACAATGAACCCAGTTAAACAAAAGCACTTAGAAGATTCTCAGCCTTGGTTATATACAGAGGCCCTGAGCCCTATATCTGGAATACTACTACTCTAAGCTCTTTGTAAACTGCCTCTTAACAACATGTTCCTCAATATCCCAGGAAAGCATTCTTTGCTTCCCATTGGGCCCCTGGCTAGCAAGACCAAACCACAACCTTATAGAACTACTACTATTATCCTATGGGAGAAGGTATGATTTTATTTTTTTAGGTTTCTTCTCTTTTGTACTTAATATTTTTTCTACAAAATAATATATTTATTATTAGTAATGTCATTATTATTTTGATTTTTGAGACACACCCAACTGTTATTAGGGCTTATTCCTGGCTCTGTGCTCATATATCACTCCTGGCAGTACTTGGGGGAAACCATATGGGGTATATGGGAATCAAACCCAGGTCAGCAAGCACTTTACTGAGAGAACTACCTCTCTACTTCCCAGACTGCAGTCTTTTCATAACAAAGACAAAAGAAACTTCCTTTTCAAAGTCATTCAAAGTGGAAACCCAAGGCAAGTTCCCTTGAGATGAGTTGCTGGGCTAAGCAGCATTAGGAGTTTACCAAAGCACCTAGGGTTGGGGGGGAGGTAGGAGGGTTACAAGCTCCCTTCCCAACAGCTCTGGCTTACATATGGCTTACATATGGGTTTCTGCCTAATTCTTCCATTAGAGAAAACCTTTACCATGAGAATAAAAGTGAAAATATTACATTTAGGCTCTAGAAGAACCACTACATTTTAAAAATGTGGACAGTTTCCGTAAGAAAACCCTACATCTTCAGAGAGGAAGAACAGAGTCCCTGAGAAAAATGTTCAGGGGGTTTCTAGCTAGATTGTGTTCCTGCATCATGGGAAAAGGTCACAGCAAGGGTGAAGTGCTTAACTCTGGTGCCTTCCAAAATAAAGAGCCTGAACCAACAGATAGACACAGACCAGGATTATATCTGATAGTTTTCCAGAGATAACCAAGACCAGATCAGGCCAGAGCCAGTACTGGTGGTTTAAAATGTGGGCTACAGGGACCAAGGAGATAACTCAAAGCTTTACCTGACAAGGCTGTAGGGTTTGCCTTCAGTCTGGCACTGTCTAGTTCTCCTTTCCAAGCACCAGTCATTAGATCTACACTAGGTGTTTCTAGGAGTGGGCCTGGGCTTCCAAGCACTATTGGGAAGACCCTCTCCAAAATTTTAAATTCAAAAGTACAACATTCGGGCCCGGAGAGATAGCACAGCGGCGTTTGCCTTGCAAGCAGCCGATCCAGGACCAAAGGTGGTTGGTTCGAATCCCGGTGTCCCATATGGTCCCCCGTGGCTGCCAGGAGCTATTTCTGAGCAGACAGCCAGGAGTAATCCCTGAACATCGCCGGGTGTGGCCCAAAGACCAAAAAAAAAAAAAAAAAAAAAAAAAAAGTACAACATTCAACCAATCTAGGTGTACTCATTAAAAATTTGTGAGGTCATGGCAAGTGACATATCCCCACAAAGAAGAGGTTTAAGAATTTATATGGAGTAACTATTAGTCTAGGCGTTTCTTAAATATTAAATACAGGAGCCCTGGGATGTGGCTCAGTGGCAGCAAGGCCAAAACTTTGATTCCCCAGGACCGCCCACATGTTGAGTGCAATTCTGACAAATCCATGCATTATAATCTAGTGTGTATGATTGCCACAACCAATCATGCAAGCTCTACAACCAAGTGTATAGACCACACACCCATCCCTACCCTCATGATTGCTAGAGCCTTATCATCAAATGGGAAGATTAGGGTAGGAAAAGTAAAAGAAAGTTTAGAGGCTAAATAGATAGTACAGTGGGTAATGTGCTTGCCTTGGACCTTAGCCATGCAACCCTAGTGTGATCTCCAGAACCTCATATGGTACCCCAGTGTACACTAGGAATGATCTCTGAGCAGAAAGCCTGAGCTCTACTGAATGTGGGCCAACAAATTGAAGGAGGAGTGGAAAGAGGAAAAAAAAGAAGGGGAAAAGGGAGGAAGGGAGAAAGGAGAAAAGGAAGGAGGGATAAGTATAAATTTATCATATGACCTAGTAATACTCTTCCTAAACAAACTACCCCGGAGAAATGGGAACATATTCCACACCAAGATTTGCACACAGATGCTCTTAACAGACATTCATCCTGACCTGAAAAGGAAAGAATAACCCAAAATACCAGTAAATGTCTACCAGTAAAGGGATGAACAATTGTGGTATATCCATACAATAAAACACCCACAGGAAAGGGAAAGGGATAAGCATTGATAGCAGCTATCACAGACAGCCTGAAAACATTATTCTAAATAGTAAAATGCTAATTACAGAGATCACATGGTGATCTGGGGGGTCTATCTAAATACAATACCCAGAAAATTAAATTTACAGAAGCAGAAAAGACAATAGTAGTAGCCTGGGGGCTGGGAAAAGTGGGAAAAACTAGAGCTGGGGCTGCCAGATGGTAACTAGAGGAAACAAACACGAAGTTTCTTCTCAGAGGGATGGAATGTTCTAAGACTGGATTGTCACAGAGCTAGATGCACAATTCTTCCAATGAGTTAAAATTACTGAATGGTGTGCTTTTCATGATGCCTAAGTGAAACCTCAATAGAGTTATTTATTGAAATCATATTTAACTATGGAACTCGTAGTGTTATCATGAAGTTTAACTGGAAAGTTAAACTTGCAAGCACTCTGTAACCAATAGTGATGAGGGAACAGGTAGGTAGGGTGTTTGCCTTGTACATGCCAGGTGTTTGCCTGGCATTCCATATGGTCCTTTGAGCCAACCAGGAGGATGATCGGAGAGCTGGGAGTAACCCCTGAGCACTGTGGGTGGTGGCCCAAAGACAACAACAAAACCCAATAAAGATGAACATCAAATGAAATAAAAGCAGATTCCATATGTGTGGAAATAAATGGTCTATGATAACATCAATCACCACTTATATCATTCTCACTGTACCACTAAACCCGTCAACTCACTGGATCCAGACCCTTGATCCAGATGTATCAGAGCCTCCTCATTTTTGCTGAAGAGCAAAAGAAGTTTCTTAAGGTTGCTTAGCAGCTTTATGACCACCTTAAGACTGACTCAGTAGGGATTTGAATGGTGGGCGACTCACTCCTGGAGCACTGGGCTCCTTGCCATCACCCTGCACAGCATCTCAGTAAATGCTGAAGTACACACACACTGGGTCCTGAGTCTCTGCTCTAACTGAGATGGGGGTGGATGTTGCAAGGAGGACTCCTGAGGAAGATTCTGGACCCGAACCTGAAGTGCTCTGATTTATTCATCAGGAGAAGAGTGTTCCAGGAGAAAAGTGCTGCTACAGAGCAAAAAGGTGAGAAAACGTGGAGTAGGGAGGAGTTGAAGAACCAAACTAGGGTAGCCAGAGCATGGAGAGGAGTTGGGCAGTGGACACAATGGGTGAGACTCAGACAGTTTAATTCCCCCATATTGCAACCTGGGCATCAGCCCTAAGGCAATGCAGAGCCAGAGTAGGGACTGAATGAGTCTCAGGGCTGCCTTTCTATGCAATGACTCAGCCTGGCCTAGCAAGTGGAGAGGAGACTGACTCAGCTGCTGTTTCTGTGAGCTCAGGGGAACTGAGAAGCTGCAGCCTGTGTTCCCACCCGGCTGTGAGCTAACACCCCCAGCTGCCTCCCCAACACCAGCTCCCCCAGCTCACAGAAGCCTCCCAGCCAGTGGGGAGTAGCAGACTCTGTGGTGCTGCCAGGAGGCAGAGCAGGGAGACCAACCACTTAGAAGGGCAGCTTCAAAACACACCAAACACAGCAACAGGGAGAGAGTGGCTAAGTGAATGAATATCTCTCCATCCCACAGCCTACCTCAGGCATGGGGTTCTGCACTCCACCTCACTTATTTGGTTGTTTCCAGAGCCAGGGAGCCAGTCCCTGGAGTCTAACCCATTGCTCATTTAAAATGAATACATGTCTTGGGATCCAGTTCTTAAATGTTTTCCCCATCTGTTTTAGATTAATCTTTACATGTGCACAAACTGTCATGTGTTTTACTATCACTGAAGGAGAAGTAAAATAAAGAACACCAATATGCCCAGCAATAAAAAGTAGGTATTTTAAATGCTGGTAATTCCATGCTGAGGAATACTATGCAGTGGGCAAAAAGAACAGGGCAATTTTATTATCCCACCACACATGTGCTGGCATGGAAACATATTTATGAGATAATGCTGAGTGAACAAAAAATTGCACAGATAAATGCATGCAGGATATCACCAACATAAAATCAAAAGCAAAGCACCATCTACTACCCCAAAGGACCCTCCTAGATTTCTCCGGATCCATAAAGACTAAGTAAATGAGAAAAACACTTGGAAGGCAACCCAGGAAATGAATCTCAGTCACCATCATGGGAGTAAGGGCATTCTGTGCTTGTTTATGTAGTTGGTGTTAGGGTCTAATTGTGTTCTCCAAAGTCTATTTGTTTGTTTTGGTTTTTGGGTCACACCCGGCAGCGCTCAGGGGTTACTCCTGGCTCTACACTCAGAAATTACTCCTGGCAGGCTCGGGGGACCTTATGGGATGCCGGGGTTCAAACCACCATCCTTCTGCATGCAAGGTAATGCCCTACCTCCATGTTATCTCTCCGGTCCGAGTCTGTTTGTTTTTTAAAGAACAAAATGAGACAGGGGCCGGGCGGTGGCGCTGGAGGTAAGGTGCCTGCCTTGCCTGCGCTAGCCTCGGACGGACCGCGGTTCGATCCCCCGGCGTCCCATATGGTCCCCCAAGAAGCCAGGAGCAACTTCTGAGCGCATAGCCAGGAGTAACCCCTGAGTGTCACAGGGTGTGGCCCAAAAACAAAAAAAAAAAAAAAAAAAAAAAAAAAAAAAAAAAAAAAACCAAAAAAAACAAAATGAGACAGAAAAATGTGTTAAAATGGTCATTACCTGATCACTTAAGTGCTCCATCTACTTGAGGTGAAGTTTAATACCCCATTTGACAGATGAAGAAGCCAGTGAGGTAAAAGCAGCTACTCATGGTCCTAGCAAGGCTCCCAGATCAATGCTCTTTCCAACCAGGCAGGAAGGAATATTCTGGAGTGTGAGGCTGGGTAGGGAGGACTATGGGGTCATGAAGGCTCTGCAGTCCCACAACCAGCTCCCAGAGAATTCCCCCAGGAAAGGACATGGGACCTTGTCAGGGTGTGGAATGGAAGATGGTTAAGACAGGAGCTGATGACGTACCACCCACAACAGGCAGCAGAGCCGCCCCCTGAGTGGGATGAACCCATGTATCACCTAACAGTCACTTGTGGGGAGAAACCTCCGGGGCGCTGTCCCTGTCTGAATCACACCTCTCCTGAAGGAGTGATCTCACCCTGGGCCCAGGGCAGTGATCTTTCCCACCCAAGAACTCTGGGAAGGCCGCTAGGCTCATTTCCCAGTGCTCAGTCACTAAGGCCAACATGGGAGTCACTTCTTTATTTTTTTCCTTTTAATAATATTTTATTTAAACATCTTGGTTACAAACATGATTGTGGTTGAGTTTCAGTCATATAAGAGGACACCCCCCATCACCAGTGCAACATTCCCACCACAATGTCCCAAATCTCCCTCCTCCCCACCACGCCCCCGCCTGTACTCTAGACAGACATTCTCATTGTTAGGATAGTTCGCAATGTAGTTATTTCTCTAACTAAACTCATCACTCTTTGTGGTGAGGTTCATGAAGTGGGCTATAACTTCCAGCCCTCCTCTCTTTTGTCTCTGAAAATTATTGCAAGAATGTCTTTCATTTTTCTTAAAACCCATAGATGAGTGTGACCATTCTGCGTCTTTCTCTCTCTCTGACTTATTTCACTCAGCATAGTAGATTCCATGTACATCCATGTATAGGAAAATTTCATGACTTCCTCTCTCCTGATGGCTGCACAGTACTCCATTAAAGGTGGGAGTCACTTCTTATAGGTCTAGAATCTCGGTCTTCCGAGATGGGAAGCAGTCCCACTTGCATGGATACTGTTGCCCAGCTGTTCCTTCATGGATGCCTATAGTGCCAAGGGTCTGGAGTTCCCTCCAAGTAACAAGGCTGAGCCCTCAGGAAGAGCCAGGCAGGACATGCCAAGAGGGACCAGAGGATGGGTAAAGGGTACATACAGGACACATCTCTGCTGCACATGGTTAGGGAGGAGGATTCAGGTGAGGTCTCAATCCTTCATTCATTTCTACATCAGAATACAAAAACATAGGTCAGAGCTTGGCCTCTGGGCTCCTGCTTCTGCCTCTGCTGCTGTGCTTGGGGTTCTGAACCTCTCCAAGACTCATTTTCCTATCTATAAAAGGAGTGGAAGGGAACCAGTCTCCTGGGGTCAGAGGGCTGGAACTATGCATTACACGCTAGATGCTAGGATTGATCCCTGAACTTGTACAGCCCCGCTCACAACCACTGGTTTTTATCCCTCCTTCCCCCACAAAGCCCAGATATCCTGTGTACTGGGATATCTGGATCATGGGAAATAAAACAGTCATATCATTAAGGGGTCCCCACACTTGCTACAGATTGAAACTGAAGAGATGCTAAGAGTATGTGTGGGTTTAATATTTTATTCATTCCCTTTATAGAGTGAAATGTCCTAGACAGCACAGAGATCCATCTCTGAATCCAAACTCTATGGACACTCACTCTGTAAACTAAACAAACCCATCATATAAATAAAAGAGAGTAAGTGCATAAAAATAGAACCTATCATTCACACAATTTGAGGGCATACAGCTCAGAACTTTAGAGGGTGTCTCTTACTGAATCTTCCCAACAAGCCCTTGAGATGGATCAGTCCCATTTCCCAGAGGTGAAAACTAGGTTTACAGAGCCACTGAGGGAGTAACTAATGGTGGTTTTAAAGCTTTTGAAGTAATGCCTCTAATCCTAAAATACAGAGACCACAGAAATGCTGGGGCGGGGCATGCACAAACTCTATTAAATTAAAATTAATAATACAGCCATGAGCAATAGCGGGGTTGGGGTGGCTTATCAAGATGCCCAATGAGAAAGTTTGCACTGGACAACCTCACTCTATAAGATTCTCCAAAGGCAGGTGAGAGCCAGCCCAGGTAGCCAGCCCTGAGCAGGGGCACCTCAACCCCAACATCCCAACAGATGTACCCTACCTTCCTCGGCGTCATTTCTCAGCGAGGCCTCCAGCAGTGCCACACTGGCCTCGAAGGCCACCTTCTTGCGCCGGCCACCTGTGCTGCGCTTCCGCTCATGCTTGCGTTTGCGGTGCTGCAGGTCCTGCTCGTACTGTGCCCACTTCTTCAGCTGCTGTGCCCGGCGCTTCTGGGCGGCTCGCAGCCGTTCCAACGTGGGCACCTTCTCCAGCAGCTGCAGCTCAGTCAGCAGGTCCACGTGGCTGGCCATGGCCACCGCACCTCCTCCTGGGCCCTAGCTGTGGGCTAGCAGGGCGCACTCAGGGTGCTCGACCAACCGCTCCGGCGGGACTGGGGCCTCATGGTGGGGCCTGCAGGTGGGGTGGAGACACAAGAATGGGCAGTATGTTAGGCTCACACCTTGGATCACACCTCATCCATGTCACCTCGCCCCCCTTCAGAGCACTTCTCTTTGGGGGCTGGAGAGACAGTGTAGTCGGTAGGGCAGGTGCCTGCAAGTGACCGACCTGGGTTTGATTCCAAAGGGGGAATTGATAAAGTCCCGCTTTAAAGGGAGCTATGTTCCTCAGTGGAAATCTGGCTCTCCATACTTTTGCCAGGTTTTTATTTTGGGGGAAGTTGGGGCCGCACCCGATAACGCTCAGGGGTTACTCCTGGCTATGCACTCAGAAATCGTTCCTGGCTTGGGGGACCACATGGGACGCCGGGGATCAACCCAGGTCCGCCCTGGGTCAGCTGGGTACAAGGCCACTGCCCTGCCACTGAACTATTGCTCCGGCTCCAAAGTTATTTTTTATTGTCTCATCTGAGAAGGGCAGTCTGGTCCCAATCTGGGAAGCCTGAAAATGTATATATTGTCTCAGCCTGGCATGTTTGTGTGACGTATTACTCACCCTGGCACATGTTATGCTTAGTCCTGTGTGATCCTCTTCCAGCTCTAGGTGCGCACTCCTACATAAGTATAACTGAAATTCTTTTGGGGTTTGTGTGTGTGTGTAGTGTGCTAGCTTTAGAAGTCTCCTTTGATCTGGCACCGATGCTAAAAAAAACTTATTTCTTCCTCATTCCCTCAAGTTTGTGTCTTTGTCTCCTTCCCTTGCTAGCTATTCCACAACATCCACACCACTGATAGTGATCCCTGAGCACAGAGCCAGGAGTCAGCCCCAAGCATTGTCAGATATGGCCAAAATAGCCACTGCCACCACCACCACCACCACCACCACCACACATTCATACATCAAGGAAAAACACTTCTATTCCATTTTATTTTTGCAGTGCTAGGGATCAGATCAAGGGCCTCACACATGCAAGAAAAGGTCTACCCTTGAGCTGTGATAGGTCCTTTTCTTTTTTAAAATTGTAACATGTGTTGATTAGAGCAATACACTGATCTGATATACATATATTTTAATATGATTTGTGACATACATTGCAATATTATTATACATGGATCTTAGCTAATACCTCATCAACCACCTAAGTTACCACTTTTTTTTTTTTTGTTTGTTTTTGGGCCACACCCGGTAACGCTCAGGGGTTACTCCTGGCTATGCGCTCAGAAGTTGCTCCTGGCTTGGGGGACCATATGGGACACCGGGGGATCGAACTGCGGTCCGTTCAAGGCTACCGCAGGCAAGGCAGGCGCACCTTACCTTTAGCGCCACCGCCCGGCCCCAAGTTACCACTTTTTATGTGTTTCTTTTGTTATAACATATAAGGGTTGAAATTCTTATGTTGAGAATTGTTATACTGTTATAAGATATAAGCTTATCATTATAATATTGTTAGGCATTAAGGTATTTTATTGTTACATTGTTAAACTGTCATTGTTATAAGGATTTATTGTTATATTATTATTACATAAAGGGGTTATTGTGATATTGTTAGAACATATAAAGGGTTTTATTGTTATAATGTGTGATGAGGTCCTTATTCCTTTTAAAGAACTTAATGACAGATTTTTATTTTTCAGTAGTAATATAATATAGTAAATGCAGACAAATATAATCCACATAAACAAAAGATCTTTGGGATTCTTGGTTTCTAAGAATCTGAAAGAGCCCTATAAACAAAATAAATTTGTTGGACTAGGGGCCAGAGAGATAGCACAGAGGTGTTTGCCTTGCAAGCAGCCGATCCAGGACCTAAGGTGGTTGGTTCGAATCCCGGTGTCCCATATGGTCCTCCGTGCCTGCCAGGAACAACCCCTGAGCGCTGCTGAGTGTGGTCCCAAAAAATAATTTTGTTGGACTATATCAAAAATCTTAGTTGAAATTTACTTAAGATCCCCTTAAGAGGAGCTGGAGAGATAGCACAACAGGAAGGCATTTGCCTTGCAAGCGACCAATGGTGGTTCGAATCCCAACATCCCTTATGGTCCCCCATGCCTGCCAGGAGCATTTTCTGAGCAGAGAGCCAGCAGTAACCCCTGAGTGCCGCTGGGTGTGCCCCCCCCCCAAAAAAAAATCCCCTTAAGAAATTAAAAATTGGGGCCGGAGAGATAGCACAGCGGTAGGGCATTTGCCTTGCATGCTGCCGACCTGGGACAGACTGATTCGATTCCTGGCATCCCCTGTGGTCTCTGAAGCCTGTCGAGAGCGATTTCTGAGCACAAAGCCAGGAGTGGCCCCTGAGCGCAGCTCGGTGTGGCCCAAAAACCAACCAATCAATCAATCAATAAATAGTTTTTAAAAAAGGAATTAAAAATCTAAAAAAAAAAGAAATTTAAAATCTGGGAACACAATAAGTATACTAGGTATGGCTTATGGCAAAAGTGCCAGACTTATAAGCACGAGGCCAAGAGTACCCCTGGAACTGCCCACATCTTGTGTGGTCTACATTCTACCACAGAGAGTGTCATTTATAGCATACCACAGCCAGTTATGTGTGAGCGTCCCAACTACAGCAAATACAACTTAAAGATGGCCAAGTACCATTGCCAAGGATGTGACCCCTCCAACCCTACTGAGCACCACAATGAGCCCTGAGGAGCAAGTACCACCATGTGCTTTCGACCACATATGCAAAGTGCCCATCATTGCAACAACAACAACAACAACAACAATGACAAGGGAAGGGAGATTTTTAGCTAGTTTCTGGTGCCTCTTTCCACACGGCTTCAGAGCTACACGAGTCTGCTTGAGGGTCACACCTAGTGGTACTTGAGGGACCATGCAGTGGTAGAACTCAAGACCTCACACATACAAGACAAGTGTTTCTATTACTTAGCCCCATCCCTGTCCCTGTAGAAAGTAAATTGATTTTAAAATTGCATTTCTTACTCCTATCAATTCTCTGACAATTAGGCCAAAATATGAATCTGAGGGCCAGAGAGGTGGAATAAGGGCATTTGCCTTGCATGCGCTAACCTAGGACAAACTGCGGTTCGAACCCCTGGTGTCCCATATGGTTCCCCAAGCCAGCAGCCATTTCTGAGCACATAACCAGGAGTGACCCCTGAATGTCACCAGTTGTGCCCCCCATAAAAAAGCAAAAAACAAACAAAAATGAAACAAAATATGAGTCTGAAGGCACTTGGGTCTCCATCTTCAAGTTGGCACAGACCCTAAGTTCTCTTGGGCGCAAAAAATGAAAGAATCCAGAACAACTGGAATCTCTTAAACCTGTTTTTCTACCTGTGAAATATTCTATCCACCTCCCAGAATATACAGGATATCTAAGGAATACAAAGAACAGTCAGAAAAAGAAACAAATGAAACCAAAAAAAAGAACAAAACCAAAATACTGATCAACCTAAAAGCAAAGAGCAAGCAGCATGAAGAAGGGAGGGGCCAGGGAACTGCAGCACATCTGGATGCCCAACAGGCAAAGCTCGTAGAAACTGGGTTGCTGGGAGACAGAGAACAATTGTACAGGCTTTTGTGTAATGTGGAAACACCCATGATCCATGATCACAGTAAATCTCAAGGTAGCACTGGAAGTGATAGTTATACCCCTGGGTTCCCTCTTCTGAGGGAATGGATGGTTCTTCCTTGGGAGGCTAAGGACCAAGGTTCAGCCTTGACCTTAATCCTCCAGAGCACAGGTTGTTCTTCAAATCTCTCCCAGCAAAGCAAATGGAGGGTAAACAGAGAGTAAAGATATTGGCTGGCAAAGCTCCCGAGGCAAAGGACCCCAATGTTTTACCTAAAGTAAAAATAAACCAATGATAAGACTCAGCAGGAAACGAGCCCACCGGCTCCAGCTGCCTTTGGTTTTGCTCTGTTTCAAATACCTTGTCATGTCGTCGTCTTCTTCTTTTTTTTTTTTGGTTTTTGGTTTTTGGGCCACACATGGTGACACTCAGGGGTTACTCCTGGCTATGAGCTCAGAAATTGCGCCTGGCTTGGGGGACTAAAGGGATGCCGAAGAATCGAACCTAGGTCTGTCCTAGGCTAGCACAGGCAAGGCAGGCACCTTACCTCTAGTGCCACCATGCTGGCCCCTGTCATGTCTTCTTAATAGGTTAGCTAAACTTTTTATTTTAAGATCATTGCAGATTTGTATACAGTTGTAACAAGTCACACAAAGAAACTTTACTCAATTTATTCTATGATAAAAGTATCACCATGGCAAAGCTTACATAGATAAAAATCCACCAATCACCCAGATTTCTCCAGTTTCACATGTCCTCTATGTATGCAGGACCTTTTGTGTCCATTTCAAGATACAAGTAATTGTCCCAGTTTGCTCTTTCAGTACAACCCTTCTCTTCCCTGAAATTCCTCCTATTCTTACTTTTCGGCAGTCACTAATTTCTTCTCCATCTCTAGAATGCTATCATCTTAAAATCAGTATGTAAGCAGAATCAGATGACAGGCAACCATTTGAGACTGGCTTTTTATCATTCAGGATGAATTTCTTGACATTTGAGTGTTGGGTATATCTATCAACTGTTCATTCCTTCTGAACACTGAGTAGTATTATGCAGTTCATTGATTCTGCCCCAACCTTTTTTTTTTTTTCCTGGAAACCAAAATGCACCACATGGTTTAGAGAAGATGGGAGATGCGGACAGCACAGCTCCAAAGAAATTCCAGTCTTAGGGGTGGGTGAGTGAGGCAAGACTGTGGGTCACACTTGACCTGGGATTCACAGCATGCTTTCTCTTATGTTTGCTTTTTGGCCCACACCCCATTTTGCAATATTGTGATTCACTGCTAGTATTTAACACTTGAAGATTTTATATCCAAAATTGGATTTTTGGCTTTTCTTAGAACCACTCAGTACCTGACTACAGAAGCATCCATGGCAACAACCAGCAGGTGTGGAAAAGGCCTAACCCCAACCCCCCGCCATGTGGCCACACACTTTAATCCACCAGTATCTCCACAGTGCACCCACCCATTCTCACCTGATCCTCCTCTTTAGTGGCTACTCAGACTAGCTCCCATGAGTCGGCATTTGAGTTCCATTTGAGTCGGCAAGCCCTGTCCTTGGCAGAAAGAGCCTGGCATCACACCCAGGGGTCCAATCTGCACCAGGAAGAGAGGAGAGCCAGGGTACTCTCCCCATGCAGAACAGGGACCCAAGCTGCAGTGATGCCCCTACAAAAAAACCAGATGCCTGGCCTTCAACAAGCAACAAGGAGAGAGGAGTGGCCCCGATTTCTCTGGATCCCCTGCACAATGTCCCTTTGTGTCACTCCAACCGAAGCAGCCTATGAGTGTTTTCAGCCCTGAGTCTATGCACTGAGTCTTATTGCTTCATATACTTCATATACTGGGGTGGGGGGAGTGCCCAAAACAAGCAAGAATGGAAGATAAGAACAATCCCACCAATCTCTTATACTGTTCATTAAAGCATATATTCCTTTACAAAAACAGCCCCAGCCAACCTTTCAGTCAAGTGCTTCCCTAACATTAAGAAAGACCATCAGGACTTCAAGGAAACTTTCAGAAGCAGGGACCAGGCTTAGGAAAGTCCTATCCTGCTTTTTTTTATTGATCAGATTTTCTCTAGGAGACCATGCCAGCTGGTTTGATAATAGATCTTTAACATCTATATAAGCACATTGATCTCACTGGTAAACAAAGAGAAAGCTGGCTTCAGGCTTCTGGCCTTGGGCAAGCCATTTCCCTTGGGAAGGAATAAAATAACATTGTTTTGTTTTCTGTTTTGTTTTCATAGTTACTATTTACTTATGGTGGAGATAATTTTTTTTGGGGGTCACACCTGGCAGTGCTCAAGGGTTACTCCTGGCTGTCTGCTCAGAAACAGCTCCTGGCAGGCACGTGCGACCATATGGGACACGGGGATTTGAACCAACCACCTTTGGTCCTGGATCAGCTGCTTGCAAAGCAAACGCCGCTGTGCTATCTCTCTGGGCCCGATGGAGATATTTTTAATGTTATTTTTTAATAAATCTATTTTAGTGAAAAACTAGCAAGGTGAAGAGAATACAGTACAAGAATAAATAAACATCTTTATCTTAGCTAACCTGAATGACAGGCATTTGGAAACCCTGCCTAGCTACTGATCTCAATGGTAGCAATCTCTTTTTTGTGGTGGAGGTAGCAGATTAGACCATACCCAGCGGTCCACAGGCTTTACTCCTGGATCTGTGTTTAGGGCTCAGTGATCACTCCTGGGGGCGCAAGGGGTCCATATGTAAAATCCAGAATTTCTTCTTATAAGAGAAATCCCAGAAATACTCTCCTACCTATCTCAGACAAGAATTTGTTAGCATCTGTTGCACAAGGACAGTGCAGACTACAGACACTGCTAAGGCAAGCTGGCATCTTGGACAGAGGATGAAGAGCAAGCCATGGGTCAGTGGGTGACATACTCCAAACTCACCACTGAGCAACTACTGGAACCAGGCCTGACTCCTAGTGAGTGCTTCCACCCAGCCCAACAGCAGACCCCATGCAGACAAAGGCACCCTCTAGGTGACCTTCTAGGTAGCTCAGGGAGAAAAATAAGGGCAGTTGCCCGGAATTCTGGAGAAAGGCAAGGACAAAGTCTCCCAGGGGCCAGTAAAAGGGGCCAGAGCACAATTTCTCTGTCTTGGCTCTCCCGGCAGCCTCTCCACCTTGCCCCCCTGGGTTCCCTAGAGCTGGGGCTCCAGGACAGCTCCCTCTTGGCTGCTGGTTTTCAGGTGACCTAGTTTCCCCCAATAGACCCACACACCTCCTCCCACCCCCGGCTGAGAAAGCCCTGCTTGGTCTAATTAAAGAATTGTTATGGTGCCACGAAAACAAGAGCTAGGCAGTGTACGCCAGATAGGTCACTAACCAGCATGCTAGGGCAGCCCCTCAGAAGACCTGGATTCTCTGGGCTGCAGACTGGCCCTCTCTTGAGATTGGACAAACCTGGTTGAGACTCTAAGGAAAGCCCCAGAGGGTGAGGGAGACACAGCTCAGCCCAGAGCAATAACACCATCTACTCTTCAACTTATAGGGGGGTCTTCTAGGAGGAAATCCAGCTCCACAGGGACAAGAGCCCAGTGTCTGGTGGAAATATCCAGTTGGACTATCCTACAGAGAGCAAGTCAGGTTTATGGCAGGAGGGTGGGTGGGGTCTGCAGGGCCTGCTCAGGGTAAAGCTGTCCAGGAAGTAAGTGTGATAGGAGAAGAGAAATAGGAAGCAAAGGCAGATGGAGCAAGGCACGGATGTTTCTCACCAAAGGTTCTGTGCACTCTGACAAAACAGGAGAGGCCCATGAGGCAGCGGGAATTAGGAGGCCAAGGTACTTAACCTTTAGATTGGCAGGAACAAAGTGGAGGTGAGTTTCCATTCACTGAGTGCTATCAGAATGTCTCACCCTAACATTTTTGTTACTGGGAAGCAAGGAGCAGTGCTTCAGAAGACTGAACTTGGAGGGGAATGGGCAAGAAAGTGTACTGGAAAAGGTGGGATGTAAGTGGGGGGAAGAGCAAACATTACATAAATCCTCTCAAGCTCTTACACCCAAGAAAAAACAATTACCAGAGGAATGAGCATGCCTCTAGGAAAAGATGAAGAAGACCCTGGATCCTAGATGATAGAATTTTGTGGTGAGCTCTGCAATCAGGATCACACTGGGCCAAGTCCTAATTGGCCAGAGCAATAACAATGGGCTTTGCTCCACCACAATGATTGGTTGGAATGGTTGACCTCAGCTGGCCCAATCAGAAACACACTCTTGTCCATGCATGTAAATTAGTAGCCTGAACTTGAGTTACCATTGAGTTACCATTGAAAGCTCATCTTTCCATGAAATCAGCACTTTATAGGTAGTCACATGAGAGTAACAGGATCCTTCTTTTGTGGTAAGCACAGGGAAAGCTAACACTTCTGCTGTCTTGTTAGGTCCAAGACAACAATATTCCCTTTAGTATTGAGCTAGTTAAATTGCTGAATTTTATGACTAACGGACAGTGGTAATGCTTTCTTGTTGTTTATTTTTGTTTGGGAGGCACATCTCACTGTGTTTAGGGCTTACTCCAGGCTCTGCACTCAGGAATCAGCTGAGGCCACCTTATGGGATTTCAGTGATCAAATCCAGGTTGGCTGCATGCAAGGCAAGCTACCTTACCTGCTGTACTATTGCCCTGGTCCCAGCAGTGCTGCTTTGAGGGTTTCAGGAATAGCTCTCAGAAGGGCTGGTTTAGGGGTTTGGAGGAGGTGATGAGTAGTAGATAGCCACACTGTTCCCCACAGTGAGCACTCTAGCCCTTGAGAGCAGGCTTTGGAGAGGGGTGGGCCGAGGGTAGCAGATTCCACTGAGCAGCCTGAGTGGAGAAAGGCTCTGAGCCTTGCCATCCCTCGATCCCAGGGGAGCTGCAGGCTGACAGGTTGTTGGACAGGAGCCTTTGCCTTGAGAAAAACAACAGGAGGGAAGGTGAATTCAAATTAAAGAGACTTTCAAATATGAGTCAGACAATGTCTCAAAGTTCACACTGTTAGAAAAAATGTTCAGATTTTTTTTGGGTGGGGGGGGGGGTGTTCTACAGCTATTCTTCTCCACACAATATTGGCAACAGCCTGGAGGAAGGTGGAGAAAGCTTGCACCTTGTGTGTTTCCTGCACTGTTGAGCAAGGGGAAAAGGAAAACAAAACAAAGAGCCCGTCATTCCCTCCTCTCACATCTCACTTGGGACCTACTTTCTCTCCAGAGGATACATGGATACATGAACCTCCAAAATAATACCCCTTTAAGCCATGGTGATCTCTCTCTCTCTCTCTCTCTCTCTCTCTCTCTCTCTCTCCCTCTCTCTCTCTCTCTCCCTATCTCTCTCTCTCATGGTGTTATTTCTCTCTCTCTCTCTCACACACACACACACTCTCTCTCTCTCTCTCTCTCTCTCTCACACACACACACACACACACACACACACACACACACACCATGCCATATAAGGAGCAGAGACTTAATGGTCCTCCAAATATCTGAATGAGAAATTAGCTTTGCCACCCTCAACTCATTGGCTTTTGTGGAATGGCTGGTCTGCCACAAAGGAATGATCCTTTGAGGCACTAGGCAGCCATACGCAGATACTCTGGCTTTGAGTCTGTTCAGTAGCATTTGGGCTCCCTGGGGCTGACTCCTGAATTCACTCTCCTGTCTATATTCCTACATTCATGCCTCTGCATGGTGACCCTGGACCTGGTTTTGACTGAAGCCCATTGACTATGATTCCATTTGCAAGACTGTCAAGCGAGAGGGCAAGGAAGTCAGCCAGATGCAAAATCAAGTTTCAGTGAGAATAAAGAACACTCCTGCATTATGTGTTCAAGCTCTCACAGGAACAAAGTGGTGGGAGACATGGGGACCATCACAGCCCAGTAATTTTGTAAAGTATTCCTTCCCCCAATGCTCTTACCTAAGGGTGTTCTTTTGAGAGCAAGAGGGAGCAGAAAGCTTAACAAAAAGCATGTGAGGAAAAGCATATGGCAGACAGAGCCTTAGAATAAAAGCAAACTGACTCTGATGAAACTTTGACTGACTGCTTGTGAATTATTTCTCTGCCATTATCCTGCAACTTCAGACACCCCTGGCCAAAGGAGCTAGAAGCGCTGTGCCATGCTGAGGGAGGCTTCACCCAACACATGGACTTTATACTTTATAGTTTGTTTTTTTTTTCTTTCTTTTTTCCTCCAGCCCTCTATAGTTTGCATTTTAAATCAACATAATTTCTCTCTGAACTGGATGGGCCACATCAGACAAGATGGAGCAGGCTCCCCAAAAGCCACAAGAGAAAAGAATGTTTTGTTTGAGGCTTCTTGGGAGCAAAGTGAAGAAGTCAGCATGGCATAGTGAAAAAAAGGATGTTGACAATTCAATGAAGTTCCTCCCTGCCATAATGCTGCTCCCACAAGAAATTCCATTGACATTTATGAGCCTGGGCATGAGGCCATGCAAACAAAAAGTCCAGGTAAACCATACCCCTTGCATGTGGTCACCATGTCTGTATCCAGCCGGCTCCCATGAACTCAATCTATTCTCAAAAGAGATGTAGATTATGAATACACCAGCCACGCAACTGAAAGCAGAAATTTCAGGAGGAGAGGGCAGACCAAGTCCCCACCCTGTTGATGCCATGTCAGCTGCACCCACCACCCACAATCACCATTTCTCCAATGTCCCAGCTACACCAGTCATCTATGACTCTCTGCAGAGATATCAATCTGACTCAAACTCCAGATATGCTGGTATTTGGGCTGAGTATTTAGAGTGAGTATACCACCCTCTCTCTCACTTCTTGTAATTCCAGAAGGCCTGGCAGCTAAAAACATGCCCCACAAAAGCTACAGTATCAGGGCCAGAGTGGTAGTACAGGTCGCACTCCTGCCAGAAGATGTGTTGACACCCCCCCCCAAAAAAAAAAGAGTGGTAGTACAGCTGGGAAGGCGTTTTCCTTGCACATGGCCAACCCAGGTTCAACCTTTGGCATCCCATATGGTCCCCTGAGCACAGCCAGGAATAATTTCTGAGCACAGAACCAGGAGTAACCCCTCAGCACCACTGGATGTGCCCCCCCCCCCCCGACAAAGAAAAGGCTACAGTATCAGCCACAGTGCTTGGAATTCCTGGACCGCACAAAAATGTTAATGTTTTTTAATACTGTCATTCCGGCAGTAACACACTGATTTAGATGCCAACGTGTATTCTAAGCCATCTGATGTTCAGAAACAAAAGACCTAACAAGAGCTTAATAAAAAATAAAACTAATCCACTGAATGTTCAGAAACAACTAGCAACAAGAATTTAGTAAACCTTCTGACAATGACTTAATGTGAGATGCGATAATTTTTGCAAATTTTCTTGTTGTTGTACTTTAGTTCTTCTTCTTTTCATTTATTTTTAAATAATTTCGCTTCCACTTACCTGAAACAAATGTATCCCAATCAGCTATATAACACAAGTTCTTTAAATAAAGTGATTTTGTATAAATACTAAGTCCACATAGAGTGGTAAGTGACCCGACCCATGAGCCTGTCCTGGCTGAGCAGACAGAATATCTGCATTATCAGTAAGCACTCTGCAGGCCATTTGAGCCATGCCAGCAGGGGTACTTACTGCCTTTGAGGATGATTCCAGATAGATATTGATGATGCTTTAGGTTTTTTCTGCCTGAAAAGGTGAGACAGCACTTTCAGCATCAGCTCCTGGAAAACAAAATTGGAACAAGTAAAGAAAAATTCACCAGCATAACCCTCTTCCCACACTGAGCTTGTTCCCCTGTACCTTCCCCTAGAGGAAGGCCCACATATAAGTGGGTGAGAATGCCAGTGTGGGGGAGGCAGCAGGCAGCAGATAAAGATGCCAAGGAAGGGGCACACCAAGCAGAGCACAGTGTCTCTGTTAGTCAGTTCAGGGTCGGTGCCCGAACCAAACCGCCCAGCTCTTAAGGAAGCTTATATAAGAGCTAAGCACAGGGAAATAAGAGTCCAATTACACATACCTCTTCCCCAGGTTGGGGGGTGGGGAAGTATGGGCAACCCCCACCCATCCTTTGCAGCTGGAGCGGATTGTTTTCCAAAGGAGGTGACCTGGAACCTCAGCACACCCTCCTGGGTCACACATTGGATAAACAGGATGGCCACTCACACTAGTGACACTGAGAGGATCTGTCGTCTCTGCGTCCCCCTTCTATCCTGGAATCATGGGCAGAGCTTTCCTTTGTGGTATCAACTCTTGCTTAGTAGCAAGAACTCAGTAAGACTAAGAGTGATGAGACCATGTGAATTAATGGGGGTATGAGAGTGTCAGAGTGCTGAATGATTAGTAATGTCTGCATAGACGAAGGGAGCAGTGATGGTCTAACTATCCCACACCTGCTGCCACCTTCCTACTCATTTACATGGAGTTAAATACTTGTCTTATCCCTGCTGTTTAAAGTCCCTGGTCTTCATTTCTTTGGAGTGGGGCCACACTTTATGGTACTGGGGCGGGGTGGGGGGGAGGTAGTGACTTCTGGTTCTGTGCTGGTGGTGCTCAGGGGATCATGGAGAATAAGGGTCAGGCACATTCTAGATAAGTGTCCTGCCCTGTACTATCTCTATCTAGACTTAAACACAAATATCTAACAAGTTATTGGACTGAGCAGGAAGGCCCTCAAATCTTAGCATATCATCTAAACCACACCACAGAATTCCCCATTGCCTCTGTGCTGGACAAATGTCAAGAGAGCCTCAGGTTTTAATTGAAACTGCTGCATCAGGGGCCGGAGAGATAGCATGGGGCCAGAGAGATAGTACAGCGGTGTTTGCCTTGCAAGCAGCCGATCCAGGACCTAAGGTCGTTGGTTCGAATCCCGGTGTCCCATATGGTCCCCTGTGCCTGCCAGGAGCTATTTCTGAGCAGATAGCCAGGAGTAACCCCTGAGCACCGCTGGGTGTGTCCCAAAAACCAAAAGAAAAAAAAGAAAAAGAAAAGAAAAGAAAAAGAAGCTGCTGCATCAGTGTATCCTGGAGGTGGAAGAAAGAACAGTGTTCCCTTATTCCAGCTCTTTAAATGAACTACATCTACCTTATCTAGGGCATACTGGCTACGCTAAGCCAAGCAAGAGATGACATCTGTGAATGAGAATGACATTTGTCTCTTTAAGCCCCCTATCTACAGAGTATACAGAGATGGCCATCCTCTTGTGACTAGATGGGGCCCATCCTCAAAGGGGCCTCAAAAGAGGCAAAGGTACTATTACTGGACATTAATCTGCTCATCTTGATCCAAGTTTCCCATTCCAAGACCTTGAGCCTTGTGTTGTTGCCAACACAAAGGAAAGAAGTGGAAGCCTGCTTCTAACAAGCCCCCTCCCTCCATTCCAAAAATATCAACAGCACTTCCAGACAGCTATCACTTCTCCTTTAGCAGAGGTATTCTAAGCCAACTAAGGTACATCTGGAATGGATATTTTAGAAAGCTTTTCAGCAACTTGGCAAGATAGTACAGCAGGTAAGGTGCTTGCCTTGCAGGCAGCTTACCAGGTCCCAATTCCCATCATCACATATAGATGATCCCTATTACAGAGCCAGAAGTAAGCCCCAAGCACTGCCAGGTATGTACCCAAAACAAACAAACAAAAACATTTTGGGGGCCAGAGAGATAGCATGGAGGAGAGGCATTTGCCTTTTATGCAGGACAGTGGTTCGAATCCCATATGGTCCCCCCCAAGCCTGACAGGAGCGATTTTTGAGCATGGAGCCAGGAGTAACCCCTGAGCACTGCCGGGTGTGTCCCAAAAACCAAAAAAGAGAAAAACACTTTCCATATCAGTTGCTCAGGAAAATTTAGAGCATAATTACATGATGATGAAGATAATAAAAAGTTGGGAGCTAAAGGATCAAAGAGATATAGCTCACAGATCAGGGGTATATGCTTTGCATGTGCAAGGACTTGAGTTTGATCTCCAGTACTGCATAATTTCTGAGCAGCACCAGGTATAGCCAATGGAAGCCCTAGGTGTGGCCCTGTAGCCCTATGGTGCTGCAGTGCCAGGCCCTACCAATAAACCATGTGGTCCAGTTGTCTGATTACCACCAGAAGAGGCCTTAGACCCTTTGAACACTTAGACCCTTTGAACACTGCTTGGGAGGCCCCCAAAAACTCAATCATCAAAGCAGAGTTGGGACCAGGAGATAGCACAAAGAAGTACAGCGCAACACTAAATGGCTCACTGAAAAACACTGGATGTAGTTCTAGTGGCCCCTGAACATTGCTAAGCAGCCCCCCAAAACTCCCCAACCAAAAAAAAAAACGGGGGGCAAAAAGTTCAACTTGGAGGAGCAAGGTTCCAATCAGAGAAATTTCCAAAGCAGCAGAAGGGTTACATGAAGAGAAAAGGTATCAGTGACCTGCACAGCCAATGAAGGAGAAGATGGGATCTGAAGCCAGCTGTCTGATTCTGTAGGTTATGTACATAAAAGGAGAGGAAAAGGAGGAACTACAGAAACCTAAAGAATCCCCAGTGATTTCAAAGATCTTCCTCATGAAATACAAAATTTCAGAAAAATCACAGCATTCGATAAGAAGAAATAAAAGGACGACAAAACTGGAGATTGATTTGTGATTTAACAAGATTTTTCCTTTTTTGTTTTGTTTTGTTTTTGGGTCACACCCAGCAGCACTCAGGGGTTACTCCTGGCTCTACACTCAGAAATCGCTCCTGGCAGTCTTGGGGGACTATATGGGATGCCAGATTCAAACCAGTGTTCTTCTGCATACAAGGCGAATGCTCTACCTCCATGCTATCTCTC
This sequence comes from Suncus etruscus, assembly GCF_024139225.1. NCBI lineage: Eukaryota > Metazoa > Chordata > Mammalia > Eulipotyphla > Soricidae > Suncus > Suncus etruscus. Next base: position 19,070,753 of record NC_064856.1, on the reverse strand, counting down.
CAGCCCTTTCTCCTTGAACTTAGTAAGGCATTTGCTTAATGGGAGCAAAGCTAAGCCTTGAGTCAGAGAACGTGGACATTAGAGGAGCCAGAGACAAAAAATGCAGGGTGAGGCTGCAGACAGTTTCTGTGCCCAGCATGCCTTCTTCAATGCAGTTCAGAAGCTCTAGAAACTATGGCCACCCTCCCCAACTCTGGAATGGAAATAGTGTTCCATTCCTAAGGAAGGAAAATAACTCTGAGAAGTTGAGCCTGATAAGCAAGACTGATACCAACTGCATTTTACTGTATCTCTTCAGATTCATCTGTGTCTAAATGGTAGTGGTGGTAGCGGTATATTCTTTTATCTTTCCACCACTTGAAATAGAAAGGAAAAAATGTCAGATAGGAAAGGGGCTACAGAAACATGATGATAGCAAGAAGAGGGGTCCTTGAAGGAGAATAAATAAATAAATAAATAAATAAAAATAGTACACAGTGAGGGTCATCGCTGAATGTCATAACTGCCCTTCATGCTAGAGCCTCATTCTGCTGGCAGCTTTGTGCAAGAAATATCTGAGTCTCACCCTCAGTTCCATAAATTCTGCCTCCCATCAGGCACAGGGTTTGCATTCTCTGTCTAGGTGAACACTTGCTCCCTTTTTACTTCTTCTAACAGTTCCCAGACCAGAGTCAGAACCACTGTCCTCTTTCTGCTCTCCAACAGATAAAATTGTTAGTATAATTAATCAGGAAGTTTCTAGATGCTCTGCATTTGAGCTAATGACGTTTCCACCCAATATGCAGGCATGAAGGCTTTGAAGTGCTGTGTTTGTGGCCCACTGCATCATAGTGCAGAGGCAAACTCTAATAGAGTTCCTGTGTGTAACTGTGTTCCTCCCCTCTTTGATGTACAGCCAAATCCCCTTCTTTTTGGTCCCCGCCCCTCGGCTCCTAGGGGATGTACAGAACTCCAGGCATACCTCTGCTTCCCCTTCTGACCTGCTTTGTTTCCAATGAACATGAGAACTACTTCATCAGTCAATCATATAAAAGAGATTCTACTATCCCAGGTGATTTTATCTCCTGGTGTTATCTCTGATTCACATCTGAAAATATCTGGGGGTCCCCTACTACTTTAATTTTTCACACAACAGTTATCAATAACATATCACTGAACACCCTCCCTAACTTATTTATACCTGGTGTCATCAACTAATTTCATTGTTATTTTTGGTTATTTTTTGTTTTTGTTTTTGTTTATTTTTGATCACACCCAGCAGTGCTCAGGAGTTAGTCCTTGCTCTACACTCAGAAATCGCCCCTGGCAGGCATGGGGGACCATATGGGATGCCGGGATTTGAACCACCATCCTTCTGGAAGGCAAATGCCTTACCTCCATGCTATCTCGCTGGCCCCAACTTCATTGCTTTTAACCAGCTAATTTTCTCCCCTAATTCACTTCCATATTTTTTTCCTTTTTTTCTCTCTTTTTTTTTTTTCACTTCCATTTTTACTAGGACTGGAAAGATAGTACAGAAGATAGAGTGTTTGACTTGTATACCACCACTGACCTGAATTTGATCCCTGGTACCCAATATACTCCTTGAGCACAGTCAGGAGTAAGTCCTGAGCACTGCAGGGTGTTGCAAAAAAAACAACAACACCCGACCCCCCTCTCCCCCATTCCTCCGGATCTCCAGGTGGGTTCCAGGAAGGAGTTGATGGGGCACCCGGGGTTTTCCCCACTCCCAGGCCGGGGCGGGACAATGGCCTAGGGTGGGGCTTAGGGGGTGGAGTTTGATATGGTGGGTGGCAGATAGCTACTTAGCTATACTCAGTCTATCACTGGTAATTTCATACCAGTCTACATTTTGCAAACACTTGCTCCTTCCAACCATCAGTACCCCAGATTTACCCTTCTTAACTTCAGTAACACATAGTTCTAATCTCTGACCTAAGACATACAGTATATCTAACAAATCCCAGAACTATTTAGAAGGACATAAATTGAACACATATATCTTTTGAATATTATATGGGTATTTTCTTTAGCTGATGTAACTCTCTATATATTCTTCTACCATGATGCTTCTATTCACTTTTCATCTTGTCTTTTCTTTGTAAGCTGTTCAGTAAGGATTGTTAGTGGAACTGTCCCTCAGTTTGATGCCTATGATTGAACTATGTCATGGAAATTGCTGGTCTTGTTCCTATTGCCTCCAGATGCACCCCATGGCATTGATTCTTGTTTGCATAGACACATTAAAATGGGAAAACACCATACATACAGATAAGTTCTTACCTAATAAATTTCAGTACAATGTACCTTACACCCTGAACATTGATATAATGACCTGGCACAGGCCTCAGAAGAATGGGCATCCTCCATTCACGCCGGAACCAGGCAAGCTAACTACGAAACATCCAAGGTCTTTTACAGCAACAGCTGGAAGCAGTCCTCTACCAGGAAAGACACTACCAAGGGTCTGACATCGACCTCTTAAAAAGAGACTTCCGTTTACACTGAGAAGACTTGACAGTAACAATGACCTGCTCTACAGGACATGGTTCTCTCTAGTCCCCCTTAAGTGTGAGGTGAAACGAGAGGATGCTCTGCACCATCCTGACTGAAATATGGGATATGCAGACTCCAGGATCTTTAATACAGAAGCATGATACCAACAACAGAGACTATGTGAGGAAAGGAGGTGTATTGCCACTACAGATGATGACTTGAATTGGACAAACTAATTTGCCTGGAGCCTAGAATCAGTCCTGTGCCAGGAAACTTCAGGGGTAAGGACTCCTTGTATTTAGACCATAATTTGTCTTTCCATGTCCCTTATGTTTTGGTGGGCCTATGCAAACAAATGCCACTTTAATACTATTTTTTACTAGGATCCCTTGACTCCAATTCTTAAGAAAAACAAGCCACTAAAACTTTTGATGTTAGCATGTGCATGGAACTAGAGAAATGTACTTTGCCCTCAATGTTTAAGGAGTTACATAAGTCTAATGCCTTTAGATTATATTGTGTGCTGCTAAGAAATAGTATGTACTACAACTGGGGATTTGAGGGACAAAGTAATTGTATTGTACAGGGGTTCAGTTTTGTTTCTATTAATGTTCTTTGGCTGAAAGTTCAAGGCTGGGATATCATCGATGGGACTACCGAGAATTCTGTTTATGGGTGATTGGGCTTCCACTGTAACTTTACCCTGTCCTCTTTCTTTGCATTTTTGTTGTCATAATTAAAAAATAAAAAAAAAAAAAAAAGGATTTGTTCAGGGAACAAACCCTGTTCCACACTGTGGGGTTAACAAATGAAAGCAAACTCAAGCAAGAGTTGATGGTTTTGGTTTCTGAAGTGCTCAGGGTTGAAGTCTGAAATTTCCAAACAATTTTTCTATGTTGTCTTCTTGAAGAAGAATTCCTTCTTCCTTGAGAAACCTTGGCCTTTGCTCTAAAGGCCTTCAACTGACCGGGCAAGGCTAACCCATATAATGAAGAGTATTTATCTTCAAGTCCAGAGTATATAAACATTAATCATATCCAAAATAAACATTTCTGGCAATAAAAAACAACAACAACAACAACAACAACAAAAATATTGGGGCTGGCGAGGTGGCGCTAGAGGTAAGGTGTCTGCCTTGCAAGCGCTAGCCAAGAAAGGACTGCGGTTCGATCCCCCAGTGTCTCATATGGTCCCCCCAAGCCAGGGGCGATTTCTGAGCGTTTAGCCAGGAGTAACCCCTGAGCATCAAATGGGTGTGGCACAAAAAAAACAAACAAAAAAAAACCAAAAATATTTATTGTTTCAATTATATATCAAGCAATAAAGTAGTATAGAGGCATTTGATGGCTTCTTAACAAAACTGTTGATCAGAAAACTTCTTCTAATAATAGTATAGCAGTTCTTATCGAGTGTTCTCATATATAAATGTTTAATATCTCTATTACACACACACACACGCACACAAAGCACCCAACTGAAAGCACTATATTTTTTCAACCACAGTTAGAAAATGGGGACTGGAAAGATAGGACAGAGGGTAGGGTGCTTGCCTTACACACAGCTGACCCAGGTTCAATCCCTGGCATCCCATATAGTCCACCATGTACCTCCATGTACCTCTCAGTGATTCCTGAGTGTAGCCCAAAAACCAAAAACAAACAAACACAGACAGTAACTGGAGAGTACAGAGCACGAGAAGAAATAGCACAATATGACTTCCATGTTTTTATCATTCATTGCCCAAAGAAAGACTCCGGTCACTGTTGCTCATGGTAGCAACAACTTGAATAGAAACTTTGTTCTTACAGTTGGAGAAATTAGAGGACAGGGCTTCAGCAATCCCATCGGGAAAGCAATGGTAATGATCCCAGTAAAGTATCACAGAAATCTTTGGGCCGGAGCGATAGCACAGTGATAGGACATTTGCCTTGCATGCAGCCAACCTGGGACGAACCTAGGTTTGAATCCCGGCATCCCATATGGTCCTCTGAGCCTGCCAGGAACAGGAACAGTTTCTGAGCACAGAGCCAGGAATAAACCCTGGGCACTGCCCAAGAACCAAAAAAAAAAAGAAAGAATCACAGAAATTAGCTGCATAGTCTGCCTGACTGTCCCTGTCTGATCGATGTATAGGACAAGTTCTCATCAATCCAAATATTGCTTAAAAAAACTAAAGGAAGAGTATAAGGGAAGCTGTCTCATAAAACAAACCAGTAAAGTTTTGGACTCTTTGAAGAACTACAAATGTATTAAGAATTCTACAACTCTTGGGACCTGAGAGATAGCACAGCGGTATTTGCCTTGCAAGCAGCCAATCCAGGACCTAAGGTGGTTGGTTCGAATCCCGGTGTCCCATATGGTCCCCCGTGCCTGCCAGGAGCTATTTCTGAGCAGATAGACAGGAGTAACCCCTGAGCACCGCTGGGTGTGGCCCAAAAACAAACAAACAAACAAAAACAAAAAAACAAAAAAAAGAATTCTACAACTCTTGAGAGCAGATAGTAACAGAGGTGAAGCAACTGTCTTGGATGCAGCTGGTACTCTTGTTTAAATCCCAGCACAAATAATCCCTCAGAGCACAATCTAGAGTCAGTCCTGAACACAGAGTTAAGAACAGCCTTTTAGCACCACCACCGGGTGTGGCCTTCCCCAAAACTTTCTATGAGTCTTACAACGTTTTGTATGGAATCCAAAACCATAGGAGGTGCTGGAGATGGCTCAAAGGACTGGAGCACATGCTTTGCTTGCAGAATACCAGGTTCCATCTATTCCCAGCACTAGATGTACCCCAAGCACTGCTGGAACAGACCCTCAAAACAAATTTCTAGAAAAAAAAACAGTACTTCTAGAGAATACAAAAATACTACTAGTAATAATACAAAAATTACTAGAAAAACAATCACATAGGAAAACAATACAAAATTAGGAAAAGAGGCTAACATCAAAAGATCTTGAGCCCACGATGATGAGAATGAATAAATATGGATTTAATTTTTTATTTTTATTGTATTTATTTTGCAAGATTTGGGATCACACCTGACAATGCTCAGGGGCTCTTTGCTTAGGAGTGATTCCAGGCAACTGTTAAGGGACTATATCTCAAGGCAGGGATTAAATGTGAGGTCACCTGCAGGCAAAGCAGGGCTATTTATCTGATTCCCCAAATGTAGGTATTACAAAGAGCAATTACAACTTTGATCAAGGAAAACTTTAATAAAGGAAAACATGCCTATAATAAATAAATTAAAATAAAAACAGAAAACAGCTACAACATCAAAATAACAAAGAAAAAATACAAACTATTAATCAGCTGAATCAACACCCCAACATCTTCTTCTGCAACCAAGTAAGTTATGATTTTCCCCAGGGAGAGACCCACCTTTTCAGTATTGCCTCCAATGAGCATGCTTTATACACTTTCTAAGTGTCAACTGCTGGGAAACCTTTAGGGAGCAAAAATACAACATGAAATCATCTGAAATGTATACAAACTGCTAGTTATGCTCACATCCTCCCTTCTCTTTCAGGTCCTCAAAGAAAAGAAGAGCATTTATTGAGGATTGTGTCCTGGGGGGGTCTTAGTTCCTCATGCTTGCTTCTAAATGTCTCTGAAAGGAACCATTAGCCCCTACGTAAAGCACCAGGAAATGAGGAACAGGCAGTCAGGTGAGCACACTTCCACATTCTCCTTCCACCATAAAAACACCCCACACTGGGTGAATAAATAGATCAGATCTATTTAAAAAAAAAAACACAAAAAAACTTGGGCCAGAGAGATAGCATGGAGGTAGGGTGTTTGCCTTGCATGCAGAAGGATGGTAGTTCGAATACTGGCATCCCATATGGTTCCCCGAGGCTACCAGGAGCGATTTCTGAGCGTAGAGCCAGGAGTAACCCCTGAGTGCTGCTGGGTGTGACCCAAAAAAACAAAACAAAAAAAATTTTTTTAGGTACAGACATCAAAGAAAGTAATTGGGGAACCACTACTAGTATAAATCTCTTTATTCGCTAGTGGTAGTTTTGCTTTTTCAAAACTTTTTTAGAATGAGATTCCGAAACTTGTGCAAAACGACTATAAATCTACCAGACTGGCCATATATATTGTGCAAAATATATATATATATTGTGCAAAATATATATTGTGCAAAACGACTATAAATCTACCAGACTGGCCAATCTTTTTAAAATACAGAAAATAGCAACAGTTGGAAAGACTTCTCATATGCTGAGTGGGAACATAAATTCCTACAACCACTTTTCAAAATTGTTAGGCTATCTCCTCTAAAGCTAAACATATGATGTTAACCATATAATCCAGCATTCTCATTCCTGGGAATGTACCCAACTGAAATTTTTCTATTTGTTCACCAAAACGCATTTACAAGACTGTTACCAGCACTGTTTGTAAAAGTTCCCAAGTATATACTACCCAGTAGCAGTACTCTGGATTAATGAATATTATGCAGCTGTCAGGAGAGATGAAGTCATGAAATTTTCCTTTACATGGATGTACATGGAATCTATTATGCTGAGTGAAACAAGTCAGAGAGAGAGAGAAAGACGCAGAATGGTCTCACTCATCTATGGGTTTTAAGAAAAATGAAAGACATTTTTGCAAAAATAATTTTCAGGCACAAAAGAGAAAAAAGCTGGAAGTTCCAGCTCACCTCATCAAGCTCACCGCAAACAGGGATGAGTTTAGTTAGAGAAATAGCTACGTTTTGAACTATCCTAATAATGAGAATGTATGAGGGAAATAGAAAGCCTGTCTAGAGTACAGGCGGGGGTTGGGTGGGGAGGAGGGAGATTTGGGACATTGGTGATGGGAATGTTGCACTGGTGATGGGTGGTGTTCTTTATATGACTGAAACCCAAATACAATCATGTATGTAATAAAGTTGGTTAAATAAAAAAAAAAGAATTCTAGAACATTAACAGCAAAGAACATTGTATAACAACAAGAATGAGTAACACATGATTGTACTCAATAATATAGAAGACTCTAGAAACAGTAACCAAAATAAATCAGACATATGCTCAAAATACAAACTAGCTGATTCTGGTTTTATATATACTTTACAAAAATTAATAATAGGTAAAAATAACCCATCAAACAAAATAGTTACTTTGGGGCTGGAGGGTGAGGGGGACTGGAAAGGGACCAAAGAGGAGCTCCTGGGATGCTTAAAATACTGTGGATTTTGAGCAGGATATGAGTGGTACAAACACCCATCAAATTTTTTAAGAGATTTATTCACTTAGGAAGTGTATCTTTTCCCACTTTCTTATTTATTATTTTATTATTTTATTTATTTATTATTTTGGGGTCACATCCAAAGGTGCTCAGGGTTTCCTCCTAGTACTATGGTTAGGGATCATTCCTGATGAGGCTTAGGGGGCTATATGGGATGCTGAGGATCAAACCCAGATCAGATACATGCAAGGAAAGGGCTCTACCTGCTGTATGATGGCTATAGTCTTAAGCATTTTTCTGTATGAGTTTGGCCTCAATAAATATCTAAAATTGAAAAAAAAAATACTGGAGCCAGAGAGATAGCATGGAGGTAAGGCCTTGCATGCAGAAGGTTCGAATCCCAGCATCCCATATGGTTCCCCGAGCCTGCCAGAGCGATTTCTGAGCATAGAGCCAGGAGTAACCCCTGAGCGCTGCCGGGTGTGACCCAAAAACAAACAAACAAAATATACTTATGCTTGGATGCACCCTGGAGAGATTCTCATTTAATTGATCTGGGGTGCAACCGGGCACTGAAATTTTCCAAAGCTTCCCAGGTAGGCCTAATGTGCATCCTGGAACCATGCTGTTAGAACTTGGCAATCCCTTTACTATTTCTTGGAGCTCAGAGAGCTACTGCTGATACAGAATGTCCACAGCTGGATATATTTGTAGACCTCTAATTAGCTCCAGAAGGGGTAAATAGGTGTTACATGGAAAAAGGGGCTCCTGGTCAAATAAGCAATTGTATTTATTATTATTATTATTAATTATTATTATTATTATTATTATTATTATTATTATTATTATCAACATCTACTGAATGTTTACTCTATTTCTAGAGGTAAGGTAAGTGCTTTATCAAGACCATTTCATTTATTCCTCACAACAGATCTAGGAGAAAAGTACTTTTTACTCTCATGTTACAGAAGAATAAACTCGTTTTGGAGCAGGTTAAGCAATTCTGAAACGTCACAAAGCCAGTGAACAGCAGTTTTCGATCCACATTGGCTGTGATGCTGAATCTCTTTGTTCTTAACCCTCACCCAAATCTGTCTCTCTCAAGCAGTACTTGGTTTCACTGGACTAAGGGACTTTTGGATTGCTAAGAAAGACATAAAACATAACCATTCTCAATCTCTTATTTCCATCTCTTACCTTCCAACCCACCATCCACACCATTGACAGGGTTTTCATTTCATTCCAGATTCTAAATCTAGTAGGGCCAGGTACTACATATAAATTAACATTAACTTCTTCCAACAAGCCTTTTCTGACCTCTCAATTGAAAACTACAGCACAAACTCCTCAGTCTAGCAGTATAGATAAATGTTTCTCAACCAAGGATCATATGGTACCCTGTGGGTCCCTGGGATATTATATTCCAAGAGGACTATAGGTGAAAATGGTGTGAAATGTACTGAGGCCGGAGAGATAGCATGGAGGTGAAATGTACAGGTGAAAATGGGGTGGTGGCACTGCAGAAGACTAGGGTGTCCACCGGTAGAACTAAGGGTTATGGGCTCGGGACCACAGGGGTTGCCAGGAACCAGACCCGGGTTGACCATATGCAAGGCAAGTACCTTACCTGCAACATATTGCTCTGAATCACAGTGTTTTATTTTTATTTGTCTAGGTACCAACTCCCTCCAGGAGAAAGAGATCAACCCAAGAACAGAGATGGTTTAATATTTTATTTTGGGGAAGTGGAGCTTGGGAGATACAGGGAGAAGATAAGTGGACCACAGTTTGCAGTGCTCAGAGACTATTTCTAGCTTTGTGAGGGTACTGCAACTCTACACAATTTTTGTTATCAGCAAGACAATAAGAAAATAAATAATGGTAAGCTTTTGTTTCTGAAATATCTTGTAGGTTTAAAGATAGAATTTATCTATTTGCATTGACAAGTGCTAAGAAAAGTGAGGGGCTGGAGCAATAGTACTTGCAGGTAGAGTATTATCCTGATCTGGCTTTGGTTCCCTGCACTCAATATAGTTCCCGAGCCTGCCAGAGTGACTCCAGAGAAAGTGGGAGTTACTCTGAGGTCTAGAAATATCTGGGAATCTCCAAGGAGGAAGACCTGAGCACAGCTGGGTGTGACCCCAAAACAAAAAGCAAACAAAAGAAAGAAAAAATAAGCTGGGGCCCGGAGAGATAGCACAGCGGCATTTGCCTTGCAAGCAGCCGATCCAGGACCAAAGGTGGTTGGTTCGAATCCCGGTGTCCCATATGGTCCCCCATGCCTGCCAGGAGCTATTTCTGAGCAGACAGCCAGGAGTAACCCCTGAGCACTGACCCAAAAACCAAAAAATAAAATAAAATAAAATAAAATAAAATAAAATAAAATAAAATAAAATAAAATAAAATAAATAAGCTGGAAAAGTAAGTTTCAGAAGTGTTGCATAGTTGTGTGGTTTTTTTTTAAAGAAAAATAGCCATGTGAGTGAATGTGAGTTTGAATATATAAAAGAATGCATGGGAAGACACAGAAATAAAACCCAACAATGAACAAATGTGTAACCACGGTGCTTAAATAAAGCAATTAAAATTTAAAGAAAGACACAGAAATAAGTTGTTCAGGAATTTCTTCTGGGAATAAAGAATAAGGAGTTGGAGGTGATGCCTAGAGAAATGCCAGTTTACATGGCCATGTTTCCTTGCTACTTGAACTTTAATAATTCATTTGCATTCTTTTCAGAATTTTATGCAAATTTACTGTAATAAGAAAAAAACACACTTAGGGCTGAAGAGAGACTCAGAGGCTGAAATATATGCTTTACATGTGGAAGGCCCTAGTTTGATCCTCCATACCACATGGTCTCTTAGCCACCAACAAGCATTGTAGCCCCTGAGCACTATGAGAAAGAAAAAGAAAGAAAAGAAGGGGGGGCAGACAGATGGAGGGATAGATGGAGAGAGGAAGAAGGACTTGTTTTGATATAGAAAAAATAGAAAGAAATGGATGGAATTTTGGAGATTAGTTTTTCTACTTAAAATCATGTCTACAAAAGCAATGTATTTAGCCTTTGAGTGTATATGAATGAGAGGGAAGCCATGCATTCCAGAAAGACCTCTGGAGACAGAAATACTCATGATCAGCGCCTGCAAGAGAATTTGTGAGAGGATACGTGTTTTTCACCTGCCCTTTAATGACAGGAAAGCAAGCCAGTTCTGAAGAAGACTAGGTTATTCTGGGACACAGGAAAATGTGAGAACTCACTAGGCCAACAGGGACACAGGGTCGCTGAACCATGCCAAGAAGCATAGGCGAGGGGCATGAGGTAAGCAGAAAATACTGGGGACAAATCCCCAGGACAGTAATGGCATAAGAGTCACTCA